>NC_057715.1:34325874-34451962 GCF_004010195.1 Chiloscyllium plagiosum | reverse complement strand
GCTGCCTGACCTGCTGCGCTTTTCCAGCAACACATTTTCAGCTCTGATCTCCAACATCTGCAGTCCTCACTTTCCCCTCGAAGATTTTTCCCTACACCTGATCAGGTCCTGGGGATTTATCCACCTTTAACCGTTTCAAGACATCCAGCACTTCCTCCTCTGTAATCTGGACACTTTGCAAGATGTCACCATCTATTTCCCTACAGTCTATATCTTGCATATCCTTTTCCACAGTAAATAATGATGCAAAATATTCATTTAGTATCTCCTCCATTTTCTGTGGCTGCACACAAAGGCCACCTTGTTGATCTTTGAGGGGCCCTATTCTCTCTCTAGTTACCCTTTTGTCCTTAATATATTTGTGAAAACCCTTTGGATTCTCCTTAATTCTATTTGCCAAAGCTATCTCATGTCCCCGTTTTGCCCTCCTGATTTCCCTCTTAACTATACTCCTACTTTCTTTGTATTCTTCTAAAGATTCACTCAAACTATCCTGTCTATACCTAGCATATGCTTTCTCCTTTTTCTTAACCACACAAATGATAATAATACGTATTATACACTTTTTAATCTCACTTTACGGTAATAAAACAACCCATGGTACCTCATGGGAAGTGCAGCTGAACTAATCTCCATTCCTCTCACTTGACAAAACAGTCATTTTTTTTTATTTTTCATTGTTACTTAGTGGTCACTTGCTGATGTGTCTGTGAAGGCAGGACAATGATCAGGTTTGTCTATAATGTCTCCTGCAGGCAAGTTGCTTGCCACCGTTCATAGTTGAGCCTCAGATATGAATTACAGTTAGTCCTTCAGATAAAAACATTAGGAAACGAAATGGAGAAAATCTCAAATGAAATTTTTGCGAGACAGCATGTTAAATTTTGAAAAATATCCAGTTTCTCTAAAAATACTTATGGCTTTCTGGGCTTGAATTTTCTAAACTATTTTACTACAATTATCTCACAGTGGCATTATCCCGTTATTTCATGCTTAAGACTAGCAAGAAAGCCAAAGGAATTTCAAGATATGCGAATTTACAGCAAAGCAAAGGATTTATTAGCTCAATAGCAGAACATTCTGAGTGCCTGAATAACCAGGACCATGGCAACAAAGTTGATTAAATTATGTGAGCTGGCCAGTGAGGAGCTTCTCAATGTTAAGAATGAAAAGTCCCCTTTTCCAACAATGAATTGAACAGAGAGACAAGGTTCTCACCAATGAGCAGTGACAGGCTTAATTGTATGCATTCTCATGCCTTAATATCTCATTTACATCTGATTATTACCAAATCTTGCTCATTAATATGCAATTTCCCATTCTTCCAACAGTCAGACAGAAACCAGATGGTGACAATTCCTGACGTGAAAGTCAAAGTAGTTATTTGGCAACTCCAGCTCACTGCCTGCTCTTCTGGATGGCCATTTTGAATAAGAGGTGCCAACATCTCAGAACACAATCCATAGCCAGCAACTGCATGCACTCCCTGCCCACAGACCTTGTCACCCAACATGAGACATCCCCCCACACAACCTCATGGCACATCTCTGATCCATTTAGAGTCTAATTTTTCCCTTCATAGCTGTACTTTGTGGAGTTTGCACATTCTCCTCGTGTGTGCGTGGGTTTCCTCCGGGTGCTCCGGTTTCCTCCCACAGTCCAAAGATGTGCAGGCCAGGTGAATTGGCCATGTTAAATTGCCCATAGTGTTAGGTAAAAAGGGGTACCTGTAGGGGTATGGGTGGGTTGCGCTTCAGCGGGTCGGTGTAGACTTATTGGGCCGAAGGGCCTGATTCCACACTGTAAGTAATCTAATCTACTTTGAAGCACACTGGCACCTTTCATTGTAATGCTGCAGCCAGACTCTTGGCACACAGTATGGTCACCTGCCTCATGGCTGTGCCAGGTTGTATCACCATGATGGTCATTTACACTCTTAGCAATCTTAAAATTTGTAGTTAGACAATACTCACAGGAACTCTGCTTTGCCTTTTTATTACTTTTATGCCTCAAGCAGAGCTTAAAGGAAAAATCGACTTCTGTGCTTCTTGCTATTTTGCATAGATACAAAGTCAGGCAACATGCTTGTCATCAGTCAAGAGGGTGGACATGTTGCTGCATGGAACCATGCTATGTTAAACTTACACCAGATACAGAACAGCGCATGGTGAACATAGATCATGTGCTTCATCCAAATGACCATATTGCAAAATGTTAGGGGACCTCTACAAACAGTTCGGTCTTTACTTGAACCAGAGAGGTACCAATATCGTCGTGGTGAAAATTGCTAATGCTCTTCAGTTGGGTTTAAATTAATTCTGCAAAGGGATAGGAACCTAAATTGTCGCTTGAGTATATAAGAGGTTGAGTGTAGTGAGGTCAGAACTAAGGTTTCAAGGTAGCAAGAAGGCACCAGCAAGCAAGATGTTGCTTTGAAGTTTGTCTACTTTAACACCAGGAGCATTTGGAATAAGGTGGGTGAACTTGCAGCATGAGTTGGTACCTAGGATTTCGATGTTGTGTCCATTTTGGAGACACGGGTAGAACAGGGACAGGAATAGTTATTGCAGGTTCCAGGATTTAGATGTTTCAGTAAGAACCGAGAAAATGCTAAAAGGATGTTGGGGGTGGGGGGAGTGGGGGTGGCATTGTTAATCAATGGGGGGGGTGACAGTATTACTGTTGCAAAAAGGACAATTGAGGACTCATCTACTGAGGTAGTATGGGCTGAGGTTGGAAACAGGAAAGGAGAGGTCACCCTGTTGGGAGTTTTCTATAGGCCTCAAATACTTCCAAAGATGTAGTGGATAGGATAGCAAAGATAATCCTCATAGGAGCGAGAGTGACAGGGTAGTTGTTATGGGGGCTTTAACTTTCCAAATATTCACTGGGAAAACTATAGTTTAATTACTTTAGATGGGTCATTTTATGACTAATATGTGCAGGAGAGTTTCTTGACACAGTATGTGGAAAGGCCAACGAGGGGTAGTTTTTGGTACTGGGTAATGAACCCGGCCAGGTGTTAGATTTGGAGGTAGATGTGCATTTTGGAGATAGTGACCACAATTCGGTTATGTTTACTTTAGCGATGGAAAGGGAGAGATGCATAACCGCAGGGCAAGAGATAGGGAAAGGCAATTAAGATGTGATTAGGCAAGATTTAGGATGTAAAGGATGAGGAGGGAATCTGCAGGGGATGGGCACAATTAAAATGTGGAGCTTATTAAAGGAACAGCTACTGCAGATTCTTGATAAGTATGTACCGGTCAGACAGGGAAGAAGTTATCGAGCACGGGAGCTGCAGTTTACTAAAGAAGTTGAATCTTTTGTCAAATAGAAGAAGAAGGCTGATGTGAGATGAGATGTGAAGGCTCAGTTAGGGTGCTTGAGAGTTACAAGTTAGCCAGGAAAGACCTAAAGAGAGAGCTAAGAAGAGCCAAGAGGAGACATGAGAAGTTGTTCGCAGATCAGATCAAGGAAAACCCTAAGGCTTTCTATAGGTTTATCAGGAATAAAAGAATGACGAGAGTAAGATTAGGACTAATCAAGGATAGTGGTGGGAAGTTGTGCATGGAGTCAGAGGAGATAGGGGAAGCACTAAATGATTACTTTTCATCAGTATTCACACTCGAAAAAGACAATGTTGTTGTGGAGAATACTAAGATACAGGCTCCTAGACTAGATGGTATTGAGGTTCATAAGGAGGAGGTGTTAGCAATTCTGGAAAGTGTGAAAATAGATAAGTTCCCCTTGACCAGATGGGATTTTTCAGGGGATTGTCTGGGACGCCAGGGAGGAGATTGCCAAGCCTTTGACTTTGATCTTCATGTCATCATTGTCTACAGGAATACTGCCAGAAGACTGGAGGATTGCAATGTTGTTCGCTTGTTCAAGAAGGGGAGTAGAGACAACCCTGGTAATTATAGACCAGTGAGCCTTCCTTCGGTTGTGGGTAAAGTATTGGAAAGGGTGATAAGTGATAGGATTTATAATCATCTAAGAAGGAATAAGTTGATGCCTCACAAATCTTATTTAGTTCTTTGAGGTGGATGAAGGTAAAGAGGTCAAACAGGTGGATGAAGGTAAAGTGCTTGATGTGTTATATATGGATTTCAGTAAGGCATTTGATAAGCTTCCCCATGGTAGGCTATTGCACAAATTACGGAGTCATGGGATCGAGGGTGATTTAGTGGTTTGGATCAGAAATTGGCTAGCTGAAAGAAGACAGAGGGTGCTGGTTGATGGGAAATATTCATCCTGGAGTTCAGTTACTAGTGGTGTACTGCAAGGATCTATTTTGGGTCTACTGCTGTTTGTCATTTTTATAAATGACCTGGATGAGGGCATAGAAGGATGCTTAGTAAGTTTGCAGATGACACTAAGATCGATAGAGTTGTGGAGTGGCAAAGGATGTTGTAGGTTACAGAGAGACATAGAGCTGGGCTGAGAGGTGACAAATAGAATTTAATGCGGAAAAGTGTGAGGTGATTCACTTTGGAAGGAGTAACAGGAATGCAGAGTACAAGGATAGTGGTAAGATTCTTGGTAGATGAGCAGAGAGATCTCGGTGTCCAGGTACATAGGTCCCTCAAAGTTGCTACCCAGGTTGATAAGGGTGTTAAGAAGGCATACAGTGTATTAGCTTTTATTGGTAGAGGGATTGAGTTTCGGAACCATGAAGTCATGCTGGAGCTGTACAAAACTCTGATGTGGCCACACATGGAGTATGGCATTCAGATCTGCTCACCGCTTTATAGGAAGGATGTGGAAACTTTGGAAAAGATTCAGAGGAGATGTACTAGAATGTTGCCTGGTATGGAGGGAAGGTCTTATGAGGAAAGGCTGAGGAACTTGAGGCTGTTTTGTTAGAGAGAAGAAAGTTGAGAGGTGACTTAATTGAGACATGTAAGATAATCAGAGGGTGAGATAGGTTGGACAGTAAGAGGCTTTTTCCTCGGATGGTGATGGCTCATATGAGGGACATTGTTTTAAAGTGAGGGGTGATAGATATAGGACAGATGTCAGAGGTAGTTTCTTTATTCAGAGAGTAGTAGGGGTGTGGAATGCACTGCCTGCAACAGTAGTAGATTCACCAACTTTAAGGGCATTTAAATGGTCATTGGATAGGCATATGGATGAAAATGGAATAGTGTAGGTTAGATGAGCTTCACATTGATTCACAGGTCGGCACAACATCGAGGGCTGAAGGGCCTGTACTGCACTGTAATGTTCTATGTTCTATTAATAGACTTCAGTCAAGTCAAGGGTAGTTACAATCCCTTAAGGGGAACCTGAATGATAAGTCAAACATATTGCCTGGTGTCCATCTTGGTACCTGGAAATGGCTGGCCAGCAACTTGGAGAAGTAGGTGTGCATTGGCAACAGTATCAACATCGTTCACATTGTAAGGGGCTTCATGTCACGTATGCCTGGGAGCTGCACAGAGATTAGTCAGAAGTCCAATCACTCATCAATTCAGATTGTCTGTACATTTTAGTTGGGGCGATGGACCACAGTCAGTACCTGGGAATCTGCTCATTAAGGATATCAGAGACCACAGTCAGTACTGAGGAACTGCTCATTGGGGATATCAGGGACCACGGTCAGTAATGGGGAGCTGCTCATTGAGGATATCAGGGACCACAGTCAGCACTGAGGAAATGTTCATTGAGGATATCAGGGACCACACTCAGTACTGGAGAACTGCTCATTGGGGATATCAGGGACCATAGTCAGTACTGGGGAACGGTTCATTGAGGATATCAGGGACCATGGTCAGTACTGGGGAACTGCTCATTGGGGATATCAGGGACCACACTCAGTACTGGGGAACTGCTCATTGGGGATATCAGGGACCATGGTCAGTACTGGGGAACTGCTCATTGGGGATATCAAGGACCACGGTCAGTAATGGGGAGCTGCTCATTGAGGATATCAGGGACCACAGTCAGCACTGAGGAACAGCGCATTGGGGATATCAGGGACCATGGTCAGTACTGGGGAACTGTTGATTGAGGATATCAGGGACCATAGTCAGTACTGGGGAACTGTTGATTGAGGATATCAGGGACCATGGTCAGTACTGGGGAACTGCTCATTGGGGATATCAGGGACCACGATCAGTACTGGGGAACTGCTCATTGAAGATATCAGGGACCACGGTCAGTAATGGGGAGCTGCTCATTGGGGATATCAGGGACCACACTCAGTACTGAGGAAATGTTCATTGAGGATATCAGGGACCACACTCAGTACTGGAGAACTGCTCATTGGGGATATCAGGGACCACAGTCAGTACTGGGGAACGGTTCATTGAGGATATCAGGGACCATGGTCAGTACTGGGGAACTGCTCATTGGGGATATCAGGGACCACACTCAGTACTGGGGAACTGCTCATTGAGGATATCAGGGACCACGGTCAGTAATGGGAAACTGCTCATTGGGGATATCAGGGACCACAGTCAGTGCTGGGGAACCATTCATTGGGGATATCAGGGACCACAGTCAGTGCTGGGGAACTACTCATTGGGGATATCAGGGACCACAGTCAGTGCTAAACATTTATGCAACTGGATCCTTTCAGGTACTGGAGATATGTATCAAGGATATTACTGGTGCAGGTTGTGCTAGATCACATTGCTTCACCACGTTCCCCTGTGATAAGGCCAATCTTGCAGCCGAGTAGTAAGCTTTGCCAACACAGCTGGGCTCCCCTATCTGTCACATGTACAGTCTCCAGTTCAGGATAGAATGAATGGTATACCGTAGGGATGCGGTACATACATAATAAGGTGATCAATGGAGATCTTTGTGAGATAATCCACTCAAGCTCACAGAATGGAACCTCTAACTTCTTGAAATTGACACTTGGCTGATTTATCAGATGCTAATTTGATATATCTATGAACAGGAAAATAGCTGATATTTTTTAAATACTCAATGCCATTTGAAAATGACTGTGGACATGAAAGGATTTGTGCTATCATGACTTTTGCTGTCAGACACGGTGATGGACCTCTAAGACTGATGTTCTCAAAGACTGGTCCAAAATCCTAGTCACTGAATTTTAATACCAGTGCTACGGTCAGCTGAAAAAACAGGTCAGAGTCATATCTATCATTCACATGAAGCCAGATGATTAGACCTCTTTTATGTGTGTCACAAGTTATCAGCACAAGCAACTACAATACAGCTTTTCTAAACCAGATTTATATCACTGTTACTTATGTTTCATTAATATGGATGTAAGATAAATAGTTTTTCAGAAGATACAATGATTTTATAACATATTAAAATGTTTCAAATAAACATGTTTGCTTTGCATTAAAATTTATAATATAAAAACATCAATACTTTTCTTACACAAATTAATAATTTGCTTAGGATTTTTGATCTTAAAAATCTCCAAACTTATTACTTTTTATAAATTAAAAGCCTCAAAGTACTTGTTGTAACCATCTGTTCCATTAATTCTGATGAGTTTTTTTTATGATGATTAGCCAAAGCAGTTGGGTTGTGACTGGTAAGTGATCTGAATGGTCTTTGACCTTGCCTACATGGCCACAGAGGATAAAGTTTAAGAGCAACAGCTATAAAAGAGAATGTAAGTGACACCATACTTAAGCATTGCCAAGGCATGGGGTTTAGCATCCAAAAACGTAAATTAGCTGAGATTATTTCTGATTGTGATGGCCTCACTTCTGCTTTTGCTTTAATTGCATTGGCTATTATCTACATTCTGCCAACATTTATATGGGCAGTGCTAGCTAAACCAGACAGGACTCGCTGAGATGGTCATCCTGAGGATGCAAACACTTAAACTGAAATAATCTGAAAGCGGGTCTTTGAGGATTTCAAGTGATGGGGCTGTGACTATTTCCTTTGGCAGCTTGTTCCATTGTGGGACTGTTTTTTGGAATACACTGCCATGGAAACAGATGATCTTTGTAGTTTATGTGAATGACTATCATGTGTTTTGTCTTTTCCAGAGATTAGCAGGCAGTTGAGTCTGTCAAATCCCATTGCATTCCATATTTTCTACAACAGTCTATTTTTTACCCTCCTTTGTTGTAATGATTCCCATTCTAAACCATGTTTTGGCTGGATATGACCCTTGTAAATCACCCATATCAATTTAGAATGCTAAAGAGGAGTCACATAGGAATCAAAGTATGAACTCTATTTTTCTACTCAGAGATGCTGCCAGACTTGCTGATATTCTCTAGAAAATCTTGTTTTTTTTTAAAAAAATTGACCTCTATACACTTCTGGCCCCAAATACCATGAGGATCTGGGTATGTGGATTCAGTGCTGCATCACTGGGGCTATTTTACTTAGTTAGGTAATCCCTATCAGGATTCTGCTGTATCTCTGCCTTCACCATACCTAATAATGAAGGTTAGGCGAGTTCCATTAATCTCTTGATTTACATGCATGTCTTTAAAATACTAAAAGCTGTGCTCTCCTCCAATTCTTCGATTTCTCTTTTTCTGGATTTCAATGGCACTGTACTACATAATTCAGGTGATCTTAATTCCCATTCTACAATCATGTTAAATACAATTTATTTTATTATGTGGAGCTGGCAATTGTCTTTGAAACTGGGTCGTCAATGCTTTACTTTTCCAACTGATCTTACCTTTTTGGCTGTTCAAATCACTTGCCTGATAAAATTGCAGAAGATCCTGTCCAAGGAATTCTGGTGAAAATATAAACCTCCCTTTTGTCTTTGCATTTGTTATCTATTACCAATATTTTCCATTTTTATTTCAGATTTCTAAATTTTCCATACATTATGCTCCCTCCACATGCCAATGTTACTATGATTATTTCTGTTTCCAAAGCATTGTCAAATAACTAGAAAACAGTTTAAAGAAAACCTGATGTCTGTTTTGATACCTGCAAAACCTAATGGTTTGATTAATTTTATAACACATGTTAAACACCTCTGCAATCAATTGTGTCCAATAGTTTCAAAAATGTGGAAGCCCCTGGCAAGGTATAAATGTGACAACCCAGTTTGTTAATATATTTTCAAAAATCCCTGAGTGACAGCTTGTGCCATTATTAGTTATGCACTGAGAACTTAGTCCAAAAATAAATGCTCTAACACATACACACGAACCACCAGAACTTAGAAACACACAAAAAAACCTGACAACTCTCCAAAAAAATAAAAAAAACGAAAGACATTCTGAATAATTTCCCTCGAGCAAGTTCAAGATGGAACAAGTTAATTTTTTTTTTGCTACATTTGATGGCAGTGTTTTTAATTATAGTTTTAGGATTGCAATCCATAATTCAACTTGATAAACTTCATTGTTAATAGCCATTAATGGCCTCAAGTATTGTTTCCAGGGATAGGCAATAAATGCTGGCATGGCCAGTGGCACCTATAACCCATGAGTGAACTAATATACCAAATGTAAAATCAAAGTTTGTTAAACATTTGGACACTCCTCAAAGTTTCCTTGCAACCATTTTCAAATCTGTACTTAATGCTGTGGTTTTCTATATTTGATCTAAAATAACTTGTACAAATAGATGATCTGACAATAAGTGTCAAGCTGTGTGCTTGCTACTCAGTGCTCTCCCACAATAGAACCAAAGGTTACTGTGTTTTTGCCTACACTTTGAAAACAGGAGTTCCAAGGACATTATATCACCATTAGTTTGGTTTGGCCTCAAAGAGAAAGGAATGAAAGGAAACACAGAATCCTTGGGTGCTGGAGATAATTCAACATGCATTAGTTGTCACAGAACCTTCTGATCAGAATAGATCAAAGTGCATAAATAGAAACTGGCTTCTGTCCTTTCACTGCTTTGTTTAATTTGCTGTCAGATATTTGGACAATGAAGCAGGAGTATTTTTGAAAATTATCAGGAATATCAGAAAATGTAGTATCTCAAATGAAATCCACTTTAAAATCAGATTGCATTCCTTAGTTTATCTGTATAGTTGACTAAGAATGCTTTGGAGTTTTATCTCTCCAAAAAGGCAGTGTACTGCACATCGTATATAAATCCTGTCAACAGATTGAGAGCGAACAATACCTTTACCAAATCAAGGTGACATTCTTCCTTTGACTTTGATCCACTTTCATAATTTGTGAAAACAATCCAGCTATTAGCCCTTGCTTTTTTCTACAGTTTAGGCATGTGTAAGTTAAGAAAATAATTAAAAGTGAGGATGACCATTGTGCCGATATTAGTTTGTTCTAATTACCTCCCTGTGCTCTTCTCTTGACAGAGCTGAAAATGTGTTGCTGGAAAAGCGCAGCAGGTCAGGCAGCATCCAAGGAACAGGAGAATCGACATTTCGGGCATAAGCCCTTCCTGAAGAAGGGCTTCTGCCCGAAACGTCGATTATCCTGTTCCTTGGATGCTGCCTGACCTGCTGCGCTTTTCCAGCAACACATTTTCAGCTCTGATCTCCAGCGTCTGCAGTCCTCACTTTCCCCTCTTCTCTTGACAGCCCATTGAGCCTAATACTTCATAATGAACCTTTGCTGCTTTTTCCCTTTGAGTGAACTATTCATCAGGCTTTGAACTTGACTAATAGCCTTTCATGTGGCACTTTGACAAATGTCCTATGGACATCTACATACTATTCTTAAGAACATCAAGATAGATCACATTGTGGGCTATCCATCATCTACGTAGAGTTTAGCTTTTTCAGAAACTTAAATATGATCTTCTCCTTCTGAATACATGTTGGTGTGGCTTACTAGCTTTAAGATATATGAGTATAAGACACGTTGTGGGGAAAAGCATCAGTCTTGGAGTCAGAATCGAGTTTCAATGACAGATTTCCTTGTTCCAATTGCACAAGGAAATACCAGAGCTCTGGGGAGAGAAAGACGCCAACAACACAGTGGTCAGCTGCGAGGTTTTCTCTCAACCCGAAGCATATAAAGTCATAGAGATGTACAGCATGGAAACAAACCCTTCGGTCCAATCCGTCCATGCCGACCAGATATCCCAACCCAATCTAGTCCCACCTACCAGCATCCGGCCCATATCCCTCCAAACCCTTCCTATTCATATCCCCATCCAAATGCCTCTTAAATTTTGCAATTGTACCAGCCTCCATCACTTCCTTTGACAGCTCATTCCATACAGGTACCACCCTCCGCGTGAAAATGTTGCCCCTTAGGTCTCTTTTATATCTATCCCCTCTACCCTAAACCTATGCCTTCTAGTTCTGGACTCCCCGGACCCATGGAAAAGACTTTGCCTATTTACCCTATCCATGCCCCTCATAATTTTGTAAACCTCTAAAAGGTCACCCCTCAGCCTCTGACGCTCCAGGGAAAACAGCCCCAGCCTGTCCAGCCTCTCCCTATAGCTCAAATCCTCCAACCCTGGCAACATCCTTGTAAATCTTTTCTGAACCATTTCAAGTTTCACAACATCTTTCCGATAGGAAGGAGACCAGAATTTCATGCAATATTCCAACAGTGGCCTAACCAATGTCCTGTACAGCTGCAACATGACCTCCCAACTCCTGTACTCAATACTCTGACTAATAAAGGAAAGCATACCAAACGCCTTCTTCACTATCCTATCTATCTGCGACTCCACTTTTAAGGAGCTATGAACCTGCACTCCAAGGTCTCTTTGTTGAGCAACACTCCCTCGGACTTTACCATTAAGTGTATAAGTCCTGCTAAGATTTGCTTTCCCAAAATGCAGCACCTCGCATATATCTGAATTAAACTCCATCTGCCACTTCTCAGCCCATTGGCCCATCTGGTCAACATCGTGTTGTAATCTGAGGTAACCCTCTTTGCTGTTCACTACACCTCCAATTTTGGTGTCATCTGCAAACTTACTAACTGTACCTCTTATGCTTGCATCCAAATCATTTATGTAAATATCAAAAAATAGAGGACTGTGATACAATACGTCAGTGATGAGATTATTGTGTTTGTAACATGGTTTGTTTATGGCAATCATTGAAGAATCATTGATAGTTTCGATACAGTCTTTGTCAGTTCCAGCGCAGCCATTGTTAATTTCCACGTGGTCATTGTCAGTTTCAGTGTCGACATTGTCAGTTTCAATGTATGCACGGAAATCCATTGTTGTAATAATGGGCGCTAATCTCTCTTCCTGAGAGGGACAATTACTGCAGCCCTGGCTACTAGCATTTAGTATTGAGTCTGTATCAAGCTGTTAGCATTTTTATAAGAGGAGTTGGCTGGACGCAAACACTTCTGTGGGCAGTGTTCGTTACTCATGTGTATTCTCTTCCCCACCCACCTTAAAATAATCAACTGGGTTGTGAGTGAGTTGTGCTGGCATTCTGGTGGCCCCAGGCAGTGTTTGTAGATGCTTTGCTGATTCTCTCCATGTTGTGATCCAGCAGCCATCTTATGTGTCCGTGTGCCTAGTGTCACCCTGCCCCATGCCATCTCCATCTTCACTAGATGTACCTCAATTTTATTCTTGAATTGTGATTCCATAATTTTGTAAGGCTAATACCTAGTTGTGTCTACTTTGTTTCCCTGATTGAATTTGGCATCGTATTTATCAGCATTCAAACTACCTGTGACTCTCTTTTTAACTTGCTTCAATTAGCACAAAATAGTTGGCCTTCTATTAATTATGCAAGTTACAGTACAGGTTATTCTCCTAATACACTGTAATTGCAATCCAGCGAAACCTCGCTTAATAGAAAATTGATTAATAATGGGGTCTTTGCAGAAAGTTGAGTTAAGGGCAGACTAGTGAAAAACATCACTCACAAAAGTCTAACATGACGTTTAGCACAGCCTGAATCCAGGTATAAATCATATTTGTCAACGAACCAAAAGTAAATTTAACACGGTACATTTAAAAAATATTGTTAATGCAGGGACAAAGGCTCATAATGGTATATAAGATAGATTTCCTCATTCCTGTTAAACGAGCTATATCACACATTGTCTCCTAATGCTCAAACTGCTTTGTAATATTTAGCTTCTCTTTCAGTGTTATAGCTTTTCTTTTGTGTTCACCACCTGCAATTTTATCACTAGGACACTTTTTGCTAACATTCTTATCACTATGTCCCTCAATTATTTTCAAAAAAAGGATAATCTAAGAGTAGTGTACCTTTCACAGGAAGCTGCTCAATGTATCTTTCTCAGAAACCTGCTTTCTGTACAGTACCTCTCACAGAACGCTGGTCTGTTGGCAGCTGACATCGGCGCATGTGCAGAACAAAGCGTGCAAAGCAATCAACACTTGAATCACACTATTGGGAACAGAGGTAAGAGTTCTCGAAAATATCACTCCTTAATTTCTCAGTGATGTTGTAAGCAAACTGTGCTGCCAGAATGTGTGTTATCCAAGGACAACCTGTAGTATAATTCTACATTTGGATTGAGGATGCTGGATTTTCAGAGCAAGGTTGAGGTTTCAAAACCAAGATCAACATAATGGTTGCTGTGTAAATCAGATCAATTTGTGTCATCCTGAGTTCCTCATACTGCATGAGAGATCAAAAATATATATTACTTGTTATTTGTTCATCTATACAACTCTCTTAAGGGTTTAGCTTGATAGAAAGGAAATGTAAAATCCACAATTCAGTGGAAAAGCTAATTTGTAGCTTCAATAGTGATGTGCCTCTTAATTACATCACTGCTAAAGTGGCCAAAGTCTACTGAGATTAGAAAGCTCTATGACCCACGCACATCCTTAAAAACTATCAGGACATATTTTTTCACTCCTGTATCATTGCCTGTTTGAAAGATTGTGTCTTTAGTATATACATTTAACACAAACTCACTAAAATAATTCACACTGCCTTCCACAAAGGGTGTGTAAACGTTTAAAGCAGTTTAATGGAATCAAAGTGGTAACCTATCAGGGACAAAAACAAGTGAAAACTCATCTATAGGTAGAGCCTTTTTTTCATTTCACACACAGGATGAAGGTATCACTGGCCAGGCCAGCATTTATTACACATCCCTAATTTCCCAGAGGGCAGTTAAGAGTCAACCACATTGCTGTTGGTCTAGACTCACATGTAAGGTAAGGATGACTGTTTCCTTCCCAAAATGGCATTAGTGAACCCCATGAGTTTTTCCTAACAATTGTTTCATGGTTATTATTAGATTCTTAACTCTAGATATTTACTGAATTTAAATTCCACCAACTGCTGAGGCAGGATTCAAACCCAGGCCACCAGAACATTGCCTGGGTCTCTGGATTAAGTGTCCAGTGATAATTCCACGAGGCCACTGATTCCCCGTTGGAGCTGTAGCCTAAATTTTTCCAGTACCACAGAGATGGATTTGAAGTCCGGATCAGGAGCAAAATTTGAGAATTTTATGTTGGATTAGATCTGAATGCATTCCTGTCTCTGAACAATCGTGCCAAGGACAAGGTCCATGTGTCAGTGACACAAGGCTGGTAGCAGCATGCAGTAAATAAGGCCAAATGTGGGGGGTGCAGGTTGCTGACACAGTTGGACTCTTCCTAAATTCTGAAAGGGGCCCCTTTAAGTTGCAAATGCTGACTCACTTCTGGTC
Source organism: Chiloscyllium plagiosum (assembly GCF_004010195.1). Classification (NCBI taxonomy): domain Eukaryota; kingdom Metazoa; phylum Chordata; class Chondrichthyes; order Orectolobiformes; family Hemiscylliidae; genus Chiloscyllium; species Chiloscyllium plagiosum. The sequence goes on along the minus strand of NC_057715.1, from coordinate 34,437,437 downwards.
ACCCAGAGTCAAAATCGCAATATTAGAACAATTTCAAAATGAACTCTAAGATATGGCAACTTCACTGGACTCAGAGTCATTTCATTCTTTGAAATACCCATGTCACTGAGCATTCAGATGTGTATCCATCTGAGAGCATCGCATACAACTGAAAGGTTTGAAGCCTGCATTAATAAGATTTTGAGCATTTTGAGTTAATATGAAACCAAAAGTGGTCATAGACAGTTTTTAAAATTATTGTTAGTTCATAAAATATAATGCAACAAAGTCCTTATCTTTCAGGGTGTGCAAAAAGCTGTGAAGTTGAAAGGTTAAAAATGAGCCGCTGTCACCTTTCTCAGGCAGGCTGCTAACTTTGTTGCTCCATCTTCTCTGACACTCCCTGATCCCATAGGCTAGGGCCATCTCCCACTTGTTTTTCATCCATATCCTTGCTGTTAGAAATTAATCAAACTTTCCACATAGTAAATCTGTGCATCTTAAAGCAAAGACCTATGAATTTTGGACACTGTCCACCATGAGGCATCAACAGACTTGTCCAAGCATCTGAAAAAGACTTTCAAATGCCAGTCGTCTGCTCTGTCACTTGTTTGGTCATCCCATGGGTCTCATTATACTTGTTATCCTGCTGTATCTGTGCAAGCTGTATTGGATTTATACACCGTGTTTGAAGGGAATATCCCCATTCATCAGTGAAATATTTTGTGAACCTAATTCTGGTGTGGTGGGTTATTGCATGACAAAAGCATAATGACCATTACCTAATGGGTAAGCATTAACAATCATGATAAAGTGAATGGCATCACCACTTGCGGGATGTTAATATAATTTAGTCCTTTCTTATTAGTGTGATTACAGCAAGGTCATATTGATCTTTCAAGGCCACAATGTATTCCGTCAGTTATTTCCTGCACCTACAGGAACATTACCCATCTGATGTGAAGTCAGCCTGCTCTCTCTCTCTATCTCTCTCTCTCTCATCCTATTTGCTTGCAAGGCTCCTTTGAAAAGGCAATGCATTATGAAGCCTGTTCTAGATACAAATGTGTTACCGTTGTCACACAGTACAGTAATAAAGTATTTCCTGATGAATGACTGAAGGTCAGCTGAAACTATCTGAGAAGATTCGATGAGGGGAAAAAAAAACAAAAGCAGCACTCATTGTTATATTGTTGCACAGATCTCAGAGAGACAATATACATTTAAGACAATTAGATGACATCAAGACATGTGATGCCCTTGTCCAAAAATTAGGCTTCCACACCTTTCAAAATTCCACAGAAATTTGTAAAGATTCACAACCCCCTGAAAGAAGAACTTCCTCCTCAACTCAGGCTTAAACAGTCCAAATGTCTAAAACTATGTCTGAAACTATTTCTAATCTCACCAGCCAGGGGAAGGATTTTATGCACTTTTGCCCTGCCATACCTGAAAGAGTTCTGCAATATTTTATTAGGTCATCTCTCATCATTTGAATGTTTGGAGATGACGTGCCCAATTTCTTCATTTTCTCCTCATGAATCATCCTAGGAATCAGTCTGGTAAATCTTCATTGCACTCCCATTATGGCAGATATATACCTTCTTAAAGAGGCCAAAACTGAAAGAAATAATCTAGATAATTGTCACTAATACTCTACACAATGGCAGCAAGATGTTACTTGAATAGAGAGAAGTTGGAATATTTTGAAGGCCAAAGTAACTTTGGTTTCCTCATTCATGAATCGTCAAAAGTTAACATGCAGTCACATGTATGTTGGCCTTCATATTTGAGAAAAGGAATATTGTTTTATTCACTCAAGGGACATGGGCCTACTTTAGTGCCCCTCCCTTCCAGTAGCATGCTACTGGAGGGAAGTGGTCATGGAGTTGTCTAAGGACTTTAATTCCAGAGTATTTTTTTAAACTGAATTCAAATTCCACCATTAGCTGTGGGAGGATTTGAACCTGGGTCCCCAGGATATTTTCATGGTCTCTGGATTAAGGGTCTAACAATAGCACCACTTGCCCATTGCATTCCCTGGTGCAGTCTATTTGTTGCAGGAATACCTTTGTGGGTGGGCAATGAATGCCACCTGAGCCTGTGATGTCCATAGTCCTTATGAGTGAATAAAAAGAACTCTGTTCACACATATCATTGTGATGAAGGCTAACATACATTTGCCTTCCTAATGCTAGCTGTGCCTGCATGTTAGCTTTTAGTGATTCATGAATAAAGAGGCCCAGACACCTTTGGTCATTAAAACATCCCAACTTCTCACTATTTAACAAATCTATCTTTTCACATTTTCAGCCAAAATGGATAACTTAAGTTATTTTCATTACATTCCAATAACCAAATTCTTACGTATTCAATTAGCTTGTCCAACTCTCACTGAAGCCTCCTTGCAGCCTTATATTACTAAAAGTTAAATCTCAGGTAACATGACTAGGAGAAAGTGAGGACTGCAGATGCTGGAGATCAGAGTCACAAAGTCTGGTGCTGGAAAAGCACAGCAGGCCAGGCAGTATCCGAGAAGCAGAACAGTCAACATTTCGGGCATAAGCCCTTCATCAGGAATGAGTCTCCTGCTCCGCAGATGCTGACTTTTCCAGCGCCACACTTTTTGATTCTCAGGTTCACATGGCAATTTAAAAAGAGCAAACCAAGCACTAAGTCTTACTCCTAGAGAGATTGATACTCAGGAAAGATATATTTCTGCAACTATTCTGCACCTCCTTTTAAGAATTATGTAAGTTTCTGTAAAATCACATCTCATTCTTCTAAACTCCAGAGAATACAGGCCCAGTCAACTCTCTTCACAAGATTATCCCACTTACCCCAGGATTGATCTGGTGAAACACCATGCAGTCCCTTTATGTTGTGTGCATCATCCTTTACGTAAGGAGACTGAAACTGCACACAATTCTCCAAAAATGGTCTCACAAACTTCTATACAATAGCAGCATTACAACTTTATTTCTGAATTGAAATCCCTTTGAACTGAAGGCCAACATGCTATTTGCCTTCCTAATTGCTTGTTAGCTTTCATTAACTCATGAGCAAAAGCATTCAAATTTCTTTGGACATCAGTACATCCCAATGCCTATCTATTTCTATTTAAGAAATACAGTGATCTCTGCTCTTTTCTACTGAAGTGGACAACCTCATATATATTCACATTCCATCTGTCATGTTCTTGCCCATTCACGCAGTCTATACAAATCCTTTTGCAGTCTCTTTGCACCCTGCTCACAGCTTACATTCCCACATTTGAAAGTATTACACCTGGCTTCCATATCAATATCATTTATAGAGCTTGTGAGCAGCTGTGTTCTAAGCACTAATCTTTGTAATATCCAATTTGTCACAGCTTGCCATTCTAAGAATGAGCTGTTTATCCCGACTTCCCATTTTCTGTCTCTTAGCCTATTCTAATCTTAAAAATCACACAACACCAGGTTATAGTCCAACAGGTTTAATTGGAAGCACACTAGCTTTCGGAGCGACGGTCCTTCATCAGGTGATTGACACATGTTGACTCTTCTTGACAGGCATTCTTAAGTTGGACAGTTTCAAGGGATTTATGTACTTTTTACACACAATCACCTGATGAAGGAGCGTCACTCCGAAAGCTAGTGCTTCCAATTAAACCTGTTGGACTATAACCCGATGTTGTGTGATTTTTAACTTTGTACACCCCAGTCCAACACCGGCAAGTCCAAATCATATTCTAATCTTGATTTCTACAATCCTGTGTGGGACCTTGTGATGTAGGAGTGATCATCCTGACCCCAATTCTATTTTTTTTGGAATGTCTTCCCCATGCCAACAATGCCAGTAGAAGCCAGGAACTCCAAGCCCTGTCCCAAAGCCAGGCAATTCTCATTTTGATGGGGCAGACCGTAATTCATACAGGCAGGGTTCCAGAATCTGTGGACCATTTAAATGAGCAACTGCCTCTTATTGAAATGGGACTTTCAACTCCCTGTTTCTTGATCTCAGATTGTGACAGTTAGACTGAGTATGTTATTATTGTATTTCCTTTGGATATGCCAGGGATACTCTTTGGAGATTTGAGGTACACCTTTGAATTTGGGGCGGGGGTGGGGGAGCTGCTCAGAGGTTTTCTGGGAGGTATGTAGCAGGTATCTTTGAAAGTTGCATCAGTCATTCTTTGTATATGCATGGTGATATTGGAACTTTTGGAATTACTAAATGTGGAGAAGATTGTGTGTAAAAAGTACATAAATCCCTTGAAACTGTCCAACTTAAGAATGCCTGTCAAGAAGAGTCAACATGTGTCAAAGGTGGATTTATGAATGGGGGAACCTTTTTCAATAGAGTCTACCCTGTTGTCGATAGATTGCAGTCTATAATGTTGATATGTAAGTAACAGAATTATATATGCATGTGTACTTGTGGATGTTCAATCAATTAACATGTTAGGTAGTAGGGCACAGGGTAATGTATGGATCTAGATACTAAATTTGCATAGGTCCATAAAGGACCATGGAGGATAGGTAGGTTGCACTAGATTGTGTAGGTTGGCATACAGGGGGAATGAGGAAGTGTGGTGCTGAGGGGAGAGAGGGAGGTACGAGGGCTAAGTGCTGGAGGAAAGTTTCATGGTTCTCTCTTTGTGGAAAGATAATGTTGACTCTAGGAGATCATGAGACCACCTTGGTAGACATAAGATACATTTTAGGGTTGTGAAAATACATGTTTGTGCATTAAAAGTGCATAGTTGGCAAGCACTGTCCAGAAAATAAAGCAGATGGAGTTAAACCAAAAAGTGCTAGTTAATTCAGAGTACCTGTTCACATAAAATCATTTGTGCTATATAACTGATTATTCAAATTATTGCTTTTGTAACAGGATACCTATGGACAAACAGTTGCAACTGATATTAAATGGAATTATTTGTTGACATAAAGTATTAAATATTTAAATGAAATATGTGTTTACATTAAAGATTGAAGCCTTAAGTGATATGTGTTTTCATAAGGGGTTAGCTTGAAGGAATTCCAAAATACCATTACTTTATTGTACTGTGCTTTTCTCAACAGTGATCTTATTAATGGACTAGCCATGTTATTTTCTGTCTAACACATTCTTAATAATGCCCATGTTAGCTAATATGTGAGAAATTGGCGTGGGTGCTCGGGAAAATTCGATATTATATGGTATAATGGCTCATGGGATGATTGCTAGTATGAAGTATGAGAGGGGCATGTGAGAGTTTCATAGATGTCAGAGGGTGGCTTTGGAGAAACGAGGAGTCCTGGCAGTGTGTACCAGAAATTATACTGGACATAGGATATTTATAGATGGGCACAGAAGGTAAGGAGGTGAGAACTGGAGGGATTTTTTATGTTTTAATTATTATTTTTCATTTTTGAATTCCACTCAGTGATCCATAAATGGCTTAATCTGAAAGGTTTCACTGGAGCCTTTCCTTGAAAAAAGTACTTGCATTAAAATAAAATTATCTTACTATGGAAGAATGTTTTGGCCCTGGAGAGAGTTCAAAACAGTTGACAGAGATGATATCTGAACTTCAGGGGTTAAATTATGAGGACAGATGAGACAAATTAGGCCTTTATTCTTTATAATTTAGAAGTTAAGAATGATCTGATTGAGATCTTCAGGATATTAACAGGGAAGTATGGGGTAGATATAGATAAACTATTTCTGCTGATTGAAGGTTCTAGAACCAGTGGGGCATAGTCTAAGAATTAAAACTAGGCCATTCAGGGAGATGTTAGAAAATACTTCTACATTCAAGGATTGATGGAGCTTTGGAACTCTTATCCTCAAATGGTAGTTGAAGCTCATTCAATTGTTAAATTTAAATCTGAGATCGACAATTCATTTACTAAGCAAGGGATATAGACCCAAGACAGGCAACTGGAGTTAGGTAACAGATGAGCCTTGATTTTATTCAGTGATGGAGAAGTCTTGAGGGGCTAAATGATCTCCTCCTGTTCCTATGTCGTGATCTCATTAGGTGGAGCAGGAATGTTGCCCTGAGTTCTTCTGTAATTGTCAAACACTGTTAGCTGACTCAGTATGACACTCTTCCAATCACCTCCTCTTCCAATTATTAGCTCCCTCCCATGACTTACCCTCTGTCTTCTAATTGGCGATGCTCTCCCTTTCAACCCAAATATTCCCAATTCCCAACTGTTGTCTGCAGCTGACCAGACACATAGGAAATATTCTTTTCTTTTGCATTTTGCCAACAAATGCTGATGATAAAAGCATCAAACTTAATATATCTTCCAGTATGGCATTTTTGGTTGTAGAACAAGGAAAAGAGAGAGACTGCTCAAGTCTTCTGTCACCTACATGGTTGTGGTAATGAATTCAGGCATCATTATTTTGAAAAGTCTGAAGAATGTCTAAATGATTCTGTTCGGCGAGCTGGGAATTTGTGTTGCAGATGTTTCGTCCCCTGTCTAGTGACATCCTCAGTGCTCGGGAGCCTCCTGTGAAGCGCTTATGTGTTGTTTCCTCCGGCATTTATAGTGGTTTGTCTCTGCCGCTTCCGGTTGTCAGTTCCAGCTGTCTGCTGCAGTGGCTGGTATATTGGGTCCAGGTTGATGTGCTTATTGATTGAATCTGTGGATAAGTGCCATGCCTCTAGGAATTCCCTGGCTGTTCTCTGTTTGGCTTGTCCTATAATAGTAATAGTCCCAGTCGAACACATGTTGCTTGTCATCTGCGTGTGTGGCTACTAAGGATAGCTGGTCGTGTCGTTTCATGGTTAGTTGGTGTTCGTGGATACGGATCGTTAGTTGTCTTCCTGTTTGTCCTATGTAGTGCTTTGTGCAGTCCTTGCATGGGATTTTGTACACTACATTGATTTTGCTCAAGCTGGGTATCAGGTCCTTTGTCCTGGTGAGTTGTTGTCTGAGAGTAGCAGTTGGTTTGTGTGCTGTTATGAGTCCTATTGGTCGTAGTAGTCTGGCTGTCAGTTCAGAAATGTTCTTGATGTATGGTAACGTGGCTAGTCCTTTGGGTTGTGGCATGTCCTCATTCCGTTGTCTGTCCCTTAGGCATCTGTTGATGAAATTGCGGGGGTATCCGTTTTTGGCGAATACATTGTAGAGGTGTTCTTCTTCCTCTTTTTGCAGTTCTGGTGTGCTGCAGTGTGTTGTGGCCCTTTTGAACAGTGTCTTGATGCAACTTCTTTTGTGTGTGTTGGGGTGGTTGCTTTCGTAGTTCATTACTTGGTCTGTGTGTGTGGCTTCCCTGTATACCTTTGTGGTGAATTCTCCATTCGGTGTTCTCTGTACCACCACGTCTAGGAATGGTGAGGAAGAAGGAAGAAGAACACCTCTACAATGTATTCGCCAAAAACAGATACCTCCGCAATTTCATCAACAGATGCCTAAGGAGAAGACAACGGAATGAGGACATGCCACAACCCTAAGGAGAAGACATGTTACCATACATCAAGAACATTTCTGAACTGACAGCCAGCCTACTGTGACCACTAGGACTCATAACAGCACACAAACCAACAGCCACTCTCAGACAACAACTCAGGACTCGATACCCAGCATGAGCAAAACCAACATAGTGTAGCACACACGCAAATGACAAGCAACATGAGTTCGGCTGGGACAACACTACTATTATAGGACAAGCCAAACAGAGAATAGCCAGGGAATTCCTAGAGGCATGGCACTCATCCACAGATTCTATCAACAAACACATCGACCTGGACCCAATATACCAGCCACTGCAGCGGACAGCTGGAACTGACAACCGGAAGTGGCAGAGACAAACCACTATAAATGCCGGAGGAAAAAACACAAAAGCGCTTCACAGGAGGCTCCCAAGCACTGAGGATGTCATCTAGACAGGGAATGAAACGTCTGCAACACAGATTCCCAGCTCGCCGAACAAAACCACAACAACGAGCACCTGAGCTACAAATCTTCTCACAAACTTTGAATGTCTAAATGACTTTTCTGGTTGAGATTCACCGAGGCAACAACAAAAGAATTGTGTCTTTGCTGCATTCTAACCTATGCACAATCTTCTGTGTCAGGAACAGCAAAATCAACACTCTCCAATCCTTTTTGCTGAGATATTTATTTCAGGCCATTTCAAATGACATCTGCAATTTTAGTCAATAAAATATATGAAGAATGCCACTGCTTTATTTGCAAAAGCTTTCTTTTCATCATTTTCCCAATGAGAAAGTCAAAACGAGAAGGGGAAAAAAAAATGTCATTCTGCAAAGCTGAAGGGATTATTGATGGAAATGATTGACCTTGATATATGATGCTGGTATTCACAGGTGGCTCTATTCCATAAGGGCACAGTGGTCAATGAGTGACACCATACTACAATACTTCCATCCAGTATGAAGTCATAATTCTTTTCCTTTTACACAATTTGTGGCTCTGTTGTTTGAAAGCTGAGGCAGAATTAATGGCTGGTTGCTAGGAGACAAAGCATATACTCTGCAGTTGCTTTGCAAGCATCATGAATATAATACAACCCATGCATTTGCTCGGTTGATAATGGAACAAATTCTTGGCAAGCTGAAGGATTACTTTAGATGCTTAGATGGATCGGGGGAGATTTGCAGTATGAAACCATCTGTTTCCCCAGGGTCTCCACAATCTGCTATCAGTTACAGAATGTTATTACACAAATAGATGTTACTATTAAGAGTTAATGCAAGATGCCCATTTCGAGGCAAGGTTGGATGAAATGATGAATAAAGATCCAAAGAATATTATTACTAAAATACTTTGCAGCCCACAAGAACCAGTCCCTCATGCAGCCATGTGGAGTATACTGTAATCTGATACACCACCTTAACCCTACCTCAAATTCCGTTTCCCCACTGTAAATTATATGTTTGTATGTTTATTTTTTGTTAACTACTCCAGAAAAAAGAAGCACAAGTGACATGATGCTAAAGTAATGGATTTCTATCACTTCTGTCTGTTATGTGTGTTTATCAGGCAGGGAGCTTGCATTGAATATTAAAGTTCTTAAAAGCTAAAGGTTACCATAAATTGATAATACTATATTTGGGTTGGTGTAACACCTACATTGTACAGTTCTACACTTGTAATTTGTACCATCACTGCACACAGGGTTGGAACTTGATTATGTTTTCACTTTGTATTTGATGAAATGGAGATGTGTCATAACACTGACAGTTGAGAAGTGACCAAGGAAATATTATTATTCAGACATGTGACATCAAACACTGACAAATTCAGCATCAATTGCCTGTAATAAAAAGTAAAAAAAAGTTGGAGAAACTCGGTGAGTCACTCAGTATCTATGAAGAGAGAAACAAAGTCAGTGTTTCCAGTCCAATATGATTAACTCTGTTGCTCTCTCCACAGATGTTGATAGACCTGCTGAGTTTCTTCTGCATTTTCTGTTTTTGTTTCATTTTTCCAACGTAATTTCTAATTGCATTTCTGTTCTTATTTATTTCCTAACTGCTCAACACTTGATTTGTTTCAGTCCTTACAATGTAAGTTTTCCTTTTAGGGAAGATATTCCAATGCTTTAACCCAGAGATTGTGAAGGAATTGAGGTGTCATTTTAAGTTTGTGACTTTTAACTAAAGCTTTTAAGATACTATTGTTTATATCTATAATGGGAAAGTGAGGTCTGCAGACGCTGGAGATCAAAGCTGAAACTTTATTGCTGGAACAGCACAGCAGGTCAGGCAGCATCTAGGGAACAGAAGATTCGACGTTTCGGGCACATGCCCTTCTTCAGGAATGAGCAGAGAGTGTTCAGCAGGAGAAGATAAAAGGTAGGGAGGAGGGACTTGGGCTGAACACTCTCTGCTCATTCCTGAAGAAGGGCATGTGCCCGAAACGTCGAATCTTCTGTTCCCTAGATGCTGCCTGACCTGCTGTGCTGTTTTGTACCATCACTGCACACAGGGTTGGAACTTGATTATGTTTTCACTTTGTATTTGATGAAATGGAGATGTGTCATAACACTGACAGTTGAGAAGTGACCAAGGAAATATTATTATTCAGACATGTGACATCAAACACTGACAAATTCAGCATCAATTGCCTGTAATAAAAAGTAAAAAAAAGTTGGAGAAACTCGGTGAGTCACTCAGTATCTATGAAGAGAGAAACAAAGTCAGTGTTTCCAGTCCAATATGATTAACTCTGTTGCTCTCTCCACAGATGTTGATAGACCTGCTGAGTTTCTTCTGCATTTTCTGTTTTTGTTTCATTTTTCCAACGTAATTTCTAATTGCATTTCTGTTCTTATTTATTTCCTAACTGCTCAAGACTTGAATTGTTTCAGTCCTTACAATGTAAGTTTTCCCATTAGGGAAGATATTCCAATGCTTTAACCCAGAGATTGTGAAGGAATTGAGGTGTCATTATAAGTTTGTGACTTTTAACTAAAGCTTTTAAGATACTATTGTTTATATCTATAATGTCAGTGGAGTTATTAGAAAGCACCTTTACAAGAAATGAATGTGTCTCAAATATTTGAACAGTGAGAGAGGTGACCTGCTGTGCTGTTCCAGCAATAAAGTTTCAGCTTTATATCTATAATGTCAGTGGAGTTATTAGAAAGCACCTTTACAAGAAATGAATGTGTCTCAAATATTTGAACAGTGAGAGAGGTAACACTATCCCAAACTTCTTAACAGAATATGAGGGACTTGGCAGAAATAGTAAAGAAAAATAATTTAATTTTAGTTTTGTGTGTTAATTGATTGCTATGTTGCAGTAACAGCATGCAGAACAATTTAAAGAGTAAAAAGGAAATTAAGGAAATTTGCTTCACCTATTTGTTGGTTATTTAGCACTAAAATCTATGATTTTGCATTCACTCAGAGTGAACACCGAGTTATACAACCATAATGGTGAAAACCTGGGTCTCTGTATATCATTTACAAAGGTAACAATACATTGCATATTAAGAACAGGTTTAACAAAGCAACCACCAAACTAAAAGCAAGACAAAAACGAATTGTAATCCGCCACAACCACAAAAAAAATGATTAATGACAATTTGATAATTATAGTTTCACTGCAGTGAGAGGTTGCAGAGTTAAATGGTACTAATTTCTGGGAATAAAAGTCATTATGGGTGGAAGAGAAAGAATGTTGAAGTACAAAGGCAGAGCAATTAACTTATACACTGGAATCAAAAGTACTTGTTTTGTGTTACAACTGGGGACCATTCAGAGGGTGCAGAATATCACATCATAAAATGATGAAGTGAAGAAGGATTACATACTCCTACATGAAAACAATTTGCAACAATTAGTTTCCCACATGGGACACATGAAACTGCCGAAGCACAAAATTATATTCAAGATAGTGTTCATGTGAACAATGTTTACAATGGATTCCACTGAGATCTCAACACAGCTGATTTGATTTTCTTTCCAATAAATTCCCTGGTTTTGCCAATTTAAACAGGATTGTTGACTTGTGATCAGCAAGCACTCTCATGTTGCTTTTGGAAATAAACAAGTCACCAAAATTAGATACTTTCAAGATTCCCTGATCCTGGCTGAAACTTACTTCCCCGGTAGAATTTTCTTGGTTGATGCTTGCTGTTTGCACACTATTAGCAACTAGAAATTCCGAATCCAATTCCCTGCCAGCATTTAACAATACTACATCAATAAAATGATGAAGCTTTTGAGTTCTTGTGCCATGAGACAATACTTCTTTCTTGCTAAAGCTTTTTCAAAATTTTGCCTCCAAAGGATCAAATTAATCAAAGCTGGGCTTTGATTGAACCAAAAACAGTTTTAGATTTTACTCTTAATTTTTTACTGCACATTTTATCTTGTTGCAATTCACTGAAGTAACTGAGAATGGGATGTCAGGTTCTTTGCTTTAATAGAAAAAAAGAAAATGAAACATCAGGGATTTAATCAGTGGTCTGGCAAATTGATGTTTGCAGTTGGTAAGCTTATGAACTCCAGAAAAAAAAAATACTTGTCTTTATAAAAATACAGACACTATGCCAGAGCATTGAAGAGCATCGGGAATAATTACAGAGTATATGCCCACCATTGGACTGCCACCCAGTTGACACTAACTTGCCAGCCAGATATATGGACAAATATAAGGCAGAAGGTTCACACGGCACACACATCTTTGTCAATACTGCCACATGTTCAGATCCAAGTACATCAATTTGGAAATGTCAAGGATCAACTGTTTTCCTGGGCATGGCTTCATAGGGAAGCTATGGCTGGGTTTTGTAATTTAATGCAATGCGCGCTGTAGATAATGTTGACAGCTGAGTGGTGGTCTTATTCACATTTGTGAAGGTCACCTTGCGTGAATTACTTATAAAGAAAAACACCCTGTTGTGAGTCTAAATATATGCCGATTGGGGTTTGTGTGCCCTTGTCAAAGTTTGACTTCAAATATGAATTTGGATTGTTTGAGTGGTGTTATGACTGAGTGACATGGGGGAAATTGACTCCTCCCTTTTTAACTCTATCTCCATGAGCCATAAAAACTTGTTTATGTATCATGCAGTTGTCACTGTTCAATTAAAACATAAGTAACTCATTCAAAATGAAGGACCCAAACTGCAACATCTTCTTGAGTGAAGAAACAATAATTTTATTACTTGCAACCACCAAAGAATTATAAAAATGTGACATCACACACAAACATGAACATAGGTAATATACTTAAAAATAGGGATACGTGTTAAAAGAACATAGCTGCCTTTACACTTGAAATTCTTAGAGTCCTTGAGTTATGAAAATTGACCTGATTGTCATTGTTTAGCTGCTGTCTTGTTTCTTCAAATGTGGCAAAGTTTGCAGATAACCTTAAATTTTGGTGAATGGTTATTTCAATTTGTTTTTATCATGCTTGAGCTTTGAGATTAAGAGAGAGAGAGAGACTTCTGGATTCTTGGCGTTATCAGTACATATTTATTGTTTGGTCTTTGCTTTGCTGCTCAAGAGCTATTGCTTGAAATACCATTCCTTTGGAATTTCCAGTGTCTGATCATTGTTTCTTCAAACTGCAAGGAAAACCTGCAAGTGACTCTCACGCCAATATGAAACTTTCAGAAAAGTGTTAGTACAGATGTGAGTTTCAGTGCCCTTTTGTAATGATGTTAATTTCGGACTCATATTGATTCTTGTTTACTGATGGTTTTATGAGCTGAGCTCAACCAGGTCAGGTGATCACAATGTCCGTTTTGGGTCAGTATTTATCCTTTTCAAATTATGCATTAATCTCCAAAGTTCTCAGTTATTAAAAACATCCACAAAAATGGATGTTCAATATAGATAATTTATGTTATCAGTATCATAATACGAGATAATATTTAAGCTTTTTATACTAGAGAATGAAGTTGTGTGGCTCCTGATACACAAGTCTCATATTACAGTCTATGAATTTGTTGGATTTACTAATCCTTGCTAGCACATCACGCAGCAGAATAGGCTGCACAAGGACAACTCAATCACCATCCCGCTGACATCAAGCAACTACATAATTTGTCCTCCTTAGTTAAAAACAAAGCACTTCTAAGGAGTACAAGTGTCCATTTCAAGGGATTTCACTTTTTTTTAATCCATGCAATGAGTGACAAGCAGAAGAACATATAGATGAATGACTATTTCAGAAGCAGTATTCATGATTCCCTTTTCGTATGGGTTCTCGATGCCATTTCAACAAATCATTATGTTCTCTGACCAACATCTCAAGCTGGCTATTTGTGCAAGGCTTAATAGATTACTTCTGACCCCACAAAAATAAATGAAAAATTGGCCAGAGTAGTTCTTGCTATTCAAATGAATGTTTTGGTCCTTTTGGTGTTAAATGTCTAGTACAATTGAATGTTGTATATCTGAAACACGGTCTGCTTATTTGTACCTAGAAATTGTCACAGAGACATGGATCTGTATTATTAAGCAACTTCACACTGGTTTCAACTGTATGATGTGCTTGGGTCACCTGAAATTTACTTTTGATAATTTATGTGTCAATGAAGCTTGTGACTTTTTTTATATACCAGTGTATATCTTTTGAAGCCAACAGCTGTGGAAAAGTATGCAGCTGGAAGTAATATTCAGGGTGTAGGATGTTCCAATGTTAATAACATTTAAGGTACAGTTAGTAAGTTTGCAGATGACACCAAAATTGGAGGTGTAGTGGACAGCAAAGAGGATTACCTCAGATTACAACAGGATCTTGACCAGATGGGTCAATGGGCTGAGAAGTGGCAGATGGAGTTTAATTCAGATAAATGCGAATTGCTGCATTTTGGGAAAATAAATCTTTGCAGGGCTTATACACTTAATGGTAAGGTCCTAGAAAGTGTTGCTGAACAAAAAGGGTTCAGAAAAGATTTACAAGGATGTTGCTAGGGTTGGAGGATTTGAGCTTTAGGGAGAGGCTGAACAGGCTAGGGCCATTTTCCATGGAGTGTTGGAGTGTCAGAGGCTGAGGGGTGACCTTTTAGAGGTTTACAAAATTATGAGGGGCATGGATAGAGTAAATAGGCAAAGTATTTTCCCAGGGATTGGGTAGTCCAGAACTAGAGGGCATAGGTTTAGGATGAGAGGGGAAAGATAGAAAAGAGACCTACGGGGCAACTTTTTCACAGAGAGTGGTACGTGTATGGAAAGAGCTGCCCGAGGAAGTGGTGGTGGCTGATAAAATTGCAACATTTAAGAGGCATTTGGATGGGTATATGAATAGGAAGGGTTTGGAGGGATATGGGCCAGGTGCTGACAGGTGGGACTAGATTGGGTTGGGATATCTGGTCGGCATGGACGGGTTGGACTGAAGGGTCTGTTTCCATGCTGTACATCTCTATGACTCTATGACTCTATTTGATTCTGCCTAGCAATGATAGTGAGAAACTCTGGAGTGTTTTGATTGGCCACCCAGATCAGTTCAAAGGTCAGTGAGTGGAAGTTTCCAGTCTTTTTTAGTCAGATAGAGAATAGCTACCGTAGGAAAAGGTGGTTCCACACAATAAAAATGCTGCTGTTAGCTCTTTGGAGCTGGGAGCTTATTCAAGTCCCAGAAGTAATTTAGTGGTGCTGAGAGCTGTAGCTCAAGGAAGCCCATAAGCAGTATTTGCTTGGTGCAGCTCAGGAGACTGAACTTCAAAGAAACACAGTGTCAGTGGCAGCTTAATGAGGCTAACAGTTGTGAAAGAGGTAATGTCATGCTGGCAATTATGGGCAGGAGTGCAGGTTTGTGAATCCAATGGAACACAGCCACAGGGAAAACAAATTGAACCACCATGAGATGAGCTGTCATTAAAACGTTTGGAGAGGCTTTTTGACAAAAAAAAGTCCGAGGCTATGAATTCAAAAGTCATTCATTGAAATTCCTTCAGCATGATATAAAATCTTAATGAGATTTGCTGTCTCACAGTTTCATTCTGTCTGGGTGGGTTGTTGAGAAGTCTATGTGATCTGCCTTGATTGTATTTTTCATTACCTTGCTTTGGTGCTTTGTAGGGCGTGTTAACACAGTTTCTCTGTCAATCCATATTTTACCTCATGATAAATTTGGACATGGAGTCAGTTAGCTCAGTTGGTTGAATGGCTGGTTTGTGACACCAACAGTATGGGTTTATTTCTCACTCGAGCTGAGGTTATCATGAAGTATTCTCATTTCCAATCTCCCCTCACCTGAAGTATAATGACCTTGAAGTTAAACCACAACCAGTCATCTCTCTAATGAGAGAGCAGTCCTGTGGTCTCGGACAGCTAAGCAATTTAACCTTTTAATTCTAGATACCTAGGCAAAAATAGCCATTCTTCATTCAGCAGATTATTTTACTTTCCCAACTTGTACAGTGAAATTTACTCAAAACCATGAAACCTGGTGGCTTAATTCTCTTCGTAGGTAGCTGGGATCTCAAAAATTGATTATTTTAAACAAAATATCTCCAGGTTGTTACATAAATTTGGCAGTTCCACCTGTGAATGTAACAGACTGTCTGCAATTCAATGGCCTATTCGACAATTTGTCAGTGTTTAAGCTGCAAAAGATGGGTGGTGGGAGGGAGAGTCTGAAAAAGAGAGAACAGTTCAGGCAAAGTAATACTCAACTAACTAGGAAACAAGAAAACTTGAAGTCACTGGTGTAATGAACCTTGATGAATATAGAATCATTATCTTAATGTGTATGTTCAGGGCTGAAAATGTGTTGCTGGAAAAGCACAGCAGGTCAGGCAGCATCCAAGGAACAGGAAAATCATGCCCGAAATGTCGATTCTCCTGTTCCTTGGATGCTGCCTGACCTGCTGCACTTTTCCAGCAACACATTTTCAGCTCTGATCTCCAGCATCTGCAGCCCTCACTTTCCCTCTGTGTATGTTCAGGCCCTACTATATGTGGGAAAAACTAAATGAATACTATTGTAATGAACACTGTGCCACTCACTAAATTTAAATCTCAGACTGAAACCTGAGAGGCAGTGAAAAATGTAGTAATTGCTTGGCTAAAGTCTTCCAAGTGTATGCGCATGTAACAAAAGCAGATTAGTTGTGACCTCAAAAGTCTGTAGGAGTTGTGTTTAGGTTTGATGATGTTTTAGAATGTAGAAGAGCTTGTCATTTATTTTGAAAAAGAAAGTTGCTCACTTATGCCTGCTGCTGTGTGTCAATTTAAGTAGTGATAGCTAAGATACTCATGCTTTCCTTATATGTTATGACTTTAATGTTAATTGCTAGTAATTTATTATAGATCCTTTTATAGTGCCTTGAAGAGATCAAAGATGGCGGCAGTGGAGTAGCAACACTACATTCGAGCTCCTGATACAGGGCTCATCCGCCGCTGTCTGCTTTCTATGTTTTTTTCTGTTCTCCTGTTGTTTTTTTTCTTGTTAAAACCTTCTAAGGCAGTGGCAGCAGGAGACAGCAAGACACGGCAGTGCAGAGAAGAGAGAGTGGAACCTAGCAGGGAGGAGGAGAGAGCAAGCCAGCTATTCAAGATGGTGGCACCAGCAAGGTATGTCCGTCTGCTCCAAGCTGCTGCATTCTTTTGTTTTCTTCTCTCTTCCTCTTGTCTTTGGATTTCCGAAGAGAGTGTAGCAGTGGTGATGGCATTGTGGAGAGTGTGGCAGTGGCTGTGGGTCCCGAGCATGATGCCAAATGCTGTCCCACAGAATAATTACAGCATGAATTTCTGTAAGATGGGATCTTCACCACATCTCAGGATGAAGATCTGCTTTAAACACCTGCCAGGCAATCAGATAGCTGGTAGCACTACAGTTCCAGCATCTTTTGACAGCTTTGGAACATATCAAATTGAAGAATCCCCTTTGGCAAGCCATTATGCTAAGACATGGAACTCATCAAGAAAACGATAAATATAGAGAACTGGCACAAAGACCCAATAAAATTCAAATGGCAGCCAAAGAAATAAAAATAACTCTGAAATGTCCTCAAGACATGTAATTATTAAAATCATTTGTCTTTTCTGAATGGTTGCTTGGCTGAAGCTGTGTCTTAGCCCTTCTGGATGCATGTTTCTCTTAATGTGTCTAACAGATGTCTTCCAAATGGCTGCCAATCAGGAGATAAAACAGAGACATTTTTAATATTAAAAGTAAGCCTCTGCTTTGGATAGGAGATCCCCCTATTCATCCAAGGACAGATCACAACATTTAATATGACATAAAATGAGACTGAATCATGCCAATTTTACATCTGTTTGGAGAAAATATTTTTATTTATATAAAACTAGCAGTATGAACTGCGAACATTCAGAAGAAAATGAATCTGTACTGTTTACTGATTACGGCAGATAATGGAATGGACAAAATTGTGGATAAAGGAGGGAAATCAGAGCAGAGTGCAGGTTTAAGCAATATTCAGACATCTACAGAAATCTTTAAATTTTGGGCAGTTCTAAAGCTTCTCCCAGTTCTCTAGATGAGCTCAAATTATTATTGCTATAGCAAGTTAGATCTTCCAGTTGACAATCATTCCCATTCCACTGAAATTTCCAGATATGATTATCACCATCAGGGCATACCTTGACAAATCCGGCTCTCCTTCAGACCATGACCATCCTGAAAACTCAGACTTCCAGAAGTTCTTGCATCTGATCCCTTTAAACAAATTAGTCAGCTCTGGTAAAACTCTTTCTCTAAAGGGAAATCTTACTGGTGTTCCCATTATTTCCTACAGAATAGAGAAGACCAGTTCCACAAAGAGTTCCAAATCTTTGTTCTCAGCAATAGATTTTCCTGTGTCCTGTGAAATATGTTGGTAATGGACTCCACATCTCATTTTTATTTTTGTTGCTCTTCATTTTCTCAATTCCCATCCTCATGGCATTCTGAAAGCACATGGGCATTCCTCCAGACAAAGATCTATACCAGGAATTTACAATGAGAACTCTTGTATTTGGAGTGAAAACAACATTTTAAAACTTTTGAAGTGCAGTGTTCATGACAATGTTTATCACTTACCTCTACATTTCTCATATATTTTTTGTCTATTCTCTGTTTTATTTTCTTCAGAGTTACAAAATTAATTGTTATGATGAGATGGCACCTGCAATTTTGGGATTATTTGGTTTATACCACTTTCACACATCTTGAAGTTATAAAAATTGATTTGTAAGTATCAGTTGCTGATGTTTGACTTTTTCTAATTCGTTTTCCTTTTTTTAAAATTTTCTTCTAACTTGTTTCTATTTTTCAAATTATTAATCCAATATCTATGTTGCTTTATCAATATCCCTTTTATCACTGGTCTGTTTCTTTGTCCTCATTCCTTGACCTGTCAACAGCAACTCGCATATACATAATAAGTTTAATATCTTAAAGGCACATTACAAAAGCATATTAAAACAAAAATTGACACTTCCTTGGTTATCAGGACAGGTGACTAAAAACCTTTATCAAGGGGGTAGGTTTTAGAGGGCTTTGCAGAAAGAAAGATAAAACATGAGGTGGACGTTTTACAGAAGCATAACTCTGGGACAGTAGAAGACATAACGAATGTTTGGAAGAAGTATTAAATGGAGGAGAAAGTGAGGTCTGCAGATGCTGGAGATCAAAGTTGAAACTTTATTGCTGGAACAGCACAGCATGTCAGGCAGCATCCAGGGAACAGGAGATTCGACGTTTCGGGCACAGGCCCTTCTTCAGGAATGAGCAGAGAGTGTTCAGCAGGAGAAGATAAAAGGTAGGGAGGAGGGACTTGGAGGAGGGGCATTGGAAATGTGATAGGTGGAAAGAGGTCAAGGTGAGGGTGATAGGTCGGAGTAGGAGGGAGGCGGAGAGGTCAAGAAGAAGACTACAGGTCAGGAAGGCAGTGCCGGGCTGGAGGGATCCGGCGGAGACAAGGTGGGGGGAGGGGGGAAGAAGAAACTGGTGAAGTCCAAGTTCATCCCCTGTGGTTGGAGGGCCTTTCTGTTTCTATCTCAGACAACTACACTAACACCTTCCACCCCGACCTCAAATTCACCTGGACAGTCTCGGACTCCTCCCTCCCCTTCCTAGACCTTTCTGTTTCTATCTCAGGCGACCGAATCAACACGGACATCTACTACAAACCAACCGACCCCCACAGCTACCTGGACTACACCTCCTCCCATCCTGCCCCATGTAAAAACGCCATCCCATTCTCCCAATTCCTTCGTCTCCGCCGCATCTGCTCCCAGGAGGACCAGTTCAAAATACATACAACACAGATGGCCTCCTTCTTCAAGGACCGCAATTTCCCCCCCGACGTGGTCGACGGTCCCCTCCACCGCATCTCCTCCACTTCCCGCTCCTCCGCCCTTGAGCCCCGCCCCTCCAACCGCCACCAGGACAGAACCCCACTGGTCCTCACCTACCACCCCACCAATCTCCATGTACAGCGCATCATCCGCCGTCACTTCCGCCACCTCCAAACAGACCCCAGCACCAAGGATATATTTCCCTCCCCACCCCTATCAGCTTTCCGTAGAGACCACTACCTCCGCGACTCCCTTGTCAGATCCACACCCCCCACCGACCCAACCTCCACTCCCGGCACCTTCCCTTGCAACCGCAGGAGGTACAACACTTGCGCCCACACCTCCCCCCTCACTTCTCTCCAAGGCCCCAAAGGAAAATTCCATATCCGCCACAGATTCACCTGCACCTCCACCCACATCATCTACTGCATCCGCTGCAGCCGGTGTGGCCTCCTCTATATTGGGGAGACAGGCCGCCTACTTGCGGAGCGATTCAGAGAGCACCTCTGGGCCACCCGGACGAACCAACCCAACCAACCTGTGGCACAGCATTTCAACTCCCCCTCCCACTCCACCGAGGATATGCAGGTCATTGGACTCATCCACCGCCAAACCACAACAACCCGACGGTCGGAGGAGGAACGTCTTATCTTCCGACTGGGAACCCTCCAACCACAGGGGATGAACATGGACTTCACCAGTTTCTTCATCCCCCCTCGTCGAAGGAGGGTGTCGGTGGAAGGGTACTGGGTGGTACGGCGGGAAAGGAAGAAGCGGAGTGCTTTGAGTCCTTCGTGATGGGGGATGGAGGTGTACAGGGACTGGATGTCCATGGTGAAGATGAGGCGTTGGGGACCGGGGAAGCGGTATTAAATGCACAAGAGGTCAGAATTAATAAGTTATTCAGAGTGGCGGGGTGAATTAACTTATAGAAATTAGGTTGGGCAAGTTTATAAAAGGATTTGAACATAAAATTTGATTCCCTACAGTGTGGAAATAGGCCCTTCAGCCCAAATAGTCCACATTAACTCTCTGAAGAGTAACCCACCACAACCCATTTCCCTCTGACTAGTGCACCTAATACTATGGGCAATTTAGCATGGCTAATTCACCTGACTTGCACATCTTTGGATTGTGGGAGGAAACCCATGCAGACACAGGGCAAATGTGCAAACTCCACACAAACAGTCACCCAAGGCTGGAATTGAACTTGGCACTCTAGTGCTATGAGATAGTAATGCTAACCACTGTGCCAAATTTTAAACGAGCACTGTTTGTAAACCAGAAACCAATGTAGGTCAACACACACAGAGGTGATAAGTGAGTACAAGTAAAGATATAAGGATTAGAGTTTCCATTTAGCTAAAGTTACCTGGGGAATGAAAGGCAGGAAATGATTAGAACTGAAACTGAAAGTAATAAAAGCATGGATGAGTTTTGGCAAGAAAGGAGCTGAAAAATAGGTGGAGGTAAAGTGATGTTATGGAGTTTATAGTGCATTGATTTTGTGACTAGAGGGTGTGCAGTTGGAGCTCTACTCAAATCAAACTGCATGTTAAAGTTGGAGTATTTGGGAGTATGATGACGACTTCTCAAGATTGCAGCAAGAAATGTTGTATGCAAATAGACATTATGGAATGAGGTAATGAAGAAGCTGAGCTGGGCATTTTCAGTGCAGAAATTGACACCGTATCTTTATCGATTTTCATCCAGGGAAAAATATCAAAGAGGAATAGAAGAGCGCTCATAATAGCTCCTATCACTGCCATATGGAACTCTCAATATCACCAGTTATAACACAAAATCTGTAATGCCAGATGGAGTGCAACACTTAAATGTTGTTATATAGAACATTTTTGCCTCTGTAAAAATGGCAACAATCATTAGATGATAAAAAAAACAGTTTTATAGCTGAATACATTTAAAAAAATATTTTTCACAATCAGTTTCTGCAGATTTAATGTTTTAAGACATAAAGCATACAGATTGCAGAGAACTGAATTTAATGTTGCTGCAGCAATTTTAACATTCTTGAATAGAACCACTCCGTATTTTTATTTTTCAATAATCATTGTATGTTAAATATGCTTCTTCTATTTAAAAGAGCAAACCAAATGAGAAAGAATTGGCATAATAGTTCAAAGTTCAACTTTTCTTCAAATGTGATGTAAGGTAACATTATTTTTCAAAACATTTATGGATAAGTCAATGGAAGAATGCCTCAACTATTCACTTGCACATACAATTGCTAGGCAGCAACAATGTTATGGTTTGATTGAATGAGGTCCCAGCCAGATTTAGAAGTTATAACTAATAGAAATCAAAGTTATGCAATTTCAATACCTGACCAAAATTTCATTGGATGCGTATTATAGAAAAAAATATTGTCATCTGGTGCTCTCAAATAAAGAATTATTTCAAATTGAAGTTAAAGTCACAGCTACAATTTGATCATGAACCTAAATATTTCACAAGTAATGTTTTATTTTGTCAAATATTGTAAGAGCTATCTGCACAACCACCTTAAAACATTTAAACGTGCATCTGTCCTCTGGAATCTGATTTTATCATGCATGTAAGAAAATTGAAGAGAAAATGATCAATGTATTCTCTGAAGTTGACAAGAATGAATGAACATCTCATTGAAAATGTTAGGGAGTTCCACAGGGTAAATGCTGAAGGATTGTTTCCCCAGCAACAAGTACAGTCATTATCTCAGGATAAGGGATGGACCTACTTGAGGAGACTTTTATTTCATTCAGAGAACTGTGAAACTTTGGAATGCTCTGATATGATACAGCGCTGTATATTTAAGAATGGGATGCATATTCAAAGTGTAAACAATGGAAATTGAGATGAGAATTCACAGTTGAAGATCAGTCATGGTCTTATTAAATGATAATGCAGTAAAATTGCCAGAACATAGAGCTGCTACCTCATTAGTGATAGATGGCTTGTAGTGCTTTGACATGGGGTCTTCATGCCTCAGATGAGGATGAATATTGACAAAGAGAGTCATTAATGGTAACCTTAACCAGTGGGGGAAATTGAACCCCACTGCTGGTGTCACTGTGTATCACAAACCAGCTGTCCAGCTAACAAAGCTAACTTACCTCACAAAGTTTGAGGGACTGTGTAGTTCACTCTAGATCTTATTTCTGCTGGTCTTAGAAAATGTTTAAAATACTTGACATTTCTAGAGGCAGATATATGATTATTCATTCAGGTTGGTTGCCTTTCCTTTAGAAAGAAATTCTTGCTTAAAGTCTAAAGCAACAGTAATCGTCGTTTGATCTTATTTGAAAAGTTGCACAGTATCAGACTACATAAAGCATTGGAAGTCCAACAGAGTTGTTCCAAGTTTTGAAAGGCTTTTGCATCATAAAATGAAACTTTGGCATTGTTTATTGTATTCACAGCATGACATGGACTCTTTCCTCTTATGTTCTGCAGCCCTCTTGGTTCTCAATGTCTCTGAAGTGATGTAGTCAGTCACATATTCAGTTAATTATTCATTTCACTCTTGCTGAGAGTTGATGTAGTAACACAGACAAAAGGCAATGAGTCTTTTATGTCTGTATGTTATCCTGATTCACAGTCAGGATCAGGTTTAAGCAGGTTCTCCTCAGTGGGAGCCAGCTTCAGCATATAGATTAATAAAAATCAGGAAACCTGTAATGGCAGTGATAATGAGGCTTGGATTCACATTGGCAGATGCTTTTCAGTTCTATCTCTTTAAAGAACAGAGCTTCTAACTGCTTACTACATGCAGACTACGAAGACTTTTGTACATTTCATGTTACCCCATTTTCCAAAAAAAATTACACAATTAAGGGACAGCTTATTAGAAACATTTTAATTGAATAATTTAGGTTTTTCAATCTAAGTTTAATTGATGTCTACTTAAAACTTAGGTCAGCCAAAAACTCAAAACAAAGAAAGGTCATGTTTTACACTGCATTATCACAAATAAATATTTGCCCTACAGGCTTCTACAAGATTCACACTGAGGCTTCTACTGTCTGTCTTATAAATCATTCGACCTCAAGTCGATCACTTCTCAAGAAGAATAATTCACTAGAAATTGATTTTGATTTGTCATTTAGTTTTCAAGTGCCAAAGACTCAAGCTGTATTTCTTAATTCAGATTTGCATACTTTTGCTGCATATGTGATCACACTTGCATATCATCACTCATGCCACAACACCATAAGTAGCTTGCCATTGCGGTAAAGATAATAATTTGGAGCCACAGCACATTGAGACATTGGGAATTTCCATTGAGAATGATGAAATGAATAGGCAATGTTGGGTCATATAAATAAGAGCAGTATGTGATCAAACTTTATAAAGCTCCTGACAGACCACACCACAAATTGAACAACAAGTGTTGGTCAGAAAAAACAAGAGAGACGATTTTCAAGAACAGGAGAACCATGAGCTGACACCATTAGACTGAATGTCACCAGTGTTACAGAAATGAGTTGGGAAGTGGAGTCAGAAGAAAAATTATGGAATCTTGCATCAAGGCAGCTTCCTGACACATTCTGTCATCAGAGTAACCTTATCAAAAATGGCGGCTAACCAGCACTGACTACCCAGGTGGCTTCGATTGGTAGATGATTATGTTCAAAATTTTTTTTAAAATGTATTTATTCAGTTTGTGGAATATCTGCATTGCTGCCTGGCCAGCATTTATTGCCTGTCCCAAGTTGCCCTTGGTGGTGAACTGCCTTCTTGAACTGGTGCAGTCCACCTAGTCAGGGTTGACCGACAATGCCATTAAGAAGGGAATTTCAGGGTTTGGACCCAGTGACAGTGAAGGAAAGCCTATATATTTTCAAGTCAGGATGGTGAGTAGCTTGGAGGGGAACTTGAAATTGATGGTATTCCCATATATCTGCTGCCCTAGTCCTTCTAAATGGAAGTGGTTGAGGGGTTGGAAGGTGCTGTCTGAAGACCTTTGGTGAATTTCTGCAGTACACCTTGTAGATAGTACACACTACTTCTACTGAGCATCAGTGGTGGAGGGAGTAGATGCTTGTGGATGTAATGCCAATCAAACAGGTTATCTTGTCCTCTATGGTGTCAAGGTTCTTGAAGGTTATTGGGGCTGCATTCATCCAGGCAAGTGGAGAGTATTCCATCAAACACCTGACTTGTGCCTTGTAGATAGTAGACACGCTTTGAAGAGTCAGGAGGTGAGTTACTCGCTGCAGTATTGCCAGCCTCTGACCTACTCTTGTCGCCAATGCATTTATGTCCAGTTAAGTTTCTGATCAACGGTAACTCCCAGGATGTTGATAACAAGGGATTTAGTGATGGTAACACCATTGAATGCCAAGAGGTGGTGGTTAGATTGTATTTCACTGGTCATTGTCACAGCCTGGCATTTGTGTGGCGTGAATGTTATTTGTCCCTTGTCAGTACAAGCATTTGTGCACGGATTGCTTTGATGTCTAAGGAGTCACGAATGGTGCTGGACATTGTACAATCATTGGCGAGCATCCCACATCTGACCTTATGATGGAGGAAAGGTCATTGATGAAGCTGCTGAAGCTGGTTGGACATAGGACATTACCCTGAGGAACTCCTGCAGAGATCTCCTGGAGCTGAGATGACTGATCTTGAACAACCATGATGATCTTTGTATGTGTCAAGAATGACTAACCAATGCAGAGTTTGCCCCAATACCCAATTTTGCTAGGACTCAGAGATGTCATACTTGGTTGAATGCAGCCTTGATGTGAAGGACTGTCATAGAGTCACAGCGAGATGGGGTCATAGAGATGTACAGCATGGAAACAGACCCTTCGGTCCAGCTGATCAGATATCCCAACCCAGTCTAGTCCTACCTGGCATCACCCAGCCCATATCCCTCCAAACCCTTCCTATTCATATACCCATCCAAATGCCTTTTAAAATGTTGCAATTGTACTAGCCTCCACCACTTCCTCTGGCAGCTCATTCCATACACATACCACCCTCGTGTGAAAAAGTTGCTCTCTCACCTTAAACCTATGCCCTCTAGTTCTGGACTCCCCAACCCCAGGGAAAAGACTTTGTCTATTTATCCTATCTATGCCTCTCATAATTTTGTAAACCTCTTAAGGTCACCCCTCAGCCTCCGACACTCCAGGGAAAACAGCCCCAGCCTGTTCAGCCTCTCTCTATAGCTCAAATCCTCCAACCTTGGCAACATCCTTGTAAATCTTTTCTGAACCCTTTCAAGTTTCACAACATCTTTCCGATAGGAAAGAAACCAGAATTGCATGCAATATTCCAACAGTGGCCTAACCAATGTCCTGTACAACTCTCAACATGACCTCCCAACTTCTGTACTCAATATTCTGACCTATAAAAGAGAGCATAATAAATGCCTTCTTCACTATCCTATCTACCTGCGACTCCACTTTCAAGGAGCTATGAACCTGCACTCCAAGGTCTCTTTGTTCAGCAACACTCCCCAAAATGCAGCACTTTGCATTTATCTGAATTAAACTCCATCCGTCATTTCTCGGCCCATTGCCCCATCTGATCAAGATTCTGTTGTAATCTAAGGTAATCTTCTTCGCTGTCCACTATACCTCCAATTTTGGTGTCATCTGCAAACTTACTAACTGTACCTCTTATGCTTGCATCTAAATCATTTTGAAAATGACAAAAAGTAGAGGACCCAGCACTGATCCTTGTGTCACTCCACTGGGTCACAGACCTCCAGTCTGAAAAACAACTCTCCACCACCACCCTCTCTCTTCTACCTTTGAGCCAGTTCTGTATCCAAATGGCTAGTTTTCCTTGTATTCCGTGAGATCTAACCTTGCTAGCATCTGCTAGCATCACCAGCATCTGCAGTCCTCACTTTCACCTCCTTTAATGAGTTGTTTAATCGTCCACCACCATTCACGACTGGATGTGGCAGGACTGCAGAGCTTAGATCTGATCCGTTGGCTGTGAGATCGCTTAGCTCTTTCTATTATTTGCTGCTTATTCTGTTTTGCATGCGAGTAATCCTGTTTGGTGGCTTCACCAGAATGACATCTCATCTTCAAATATGCCTAGTGCTGTTCCTGGCATGTTGAAGGAGATGGTGAAGGGTTAAGTCCGAGACATCGACTCTCTTGCTCCTCAGATGCTGCCTGACTTGCTGTGCTTTGTCCAGTACCACACTTCATCAACTCTCCCTGCTCCTGGCATGCCCTCTACACTCTCCATTGAACCAGGGTTAATGCCCTGGCTTGATGGCAATGGTTGAGTGGGGAATATGCTGGGCTATGAGGCATAATTGCCCGATTTGAAAATCTTGAGACTGGCAGACAGGTCCCTGTTGACATTGGTGTGCCACAATTGCCTGAAGGTTTCTTCCTGATGGAAGGCTGAAGGCATTAATGAGCCGTCCTTTAAGGTTCCATGCCCTGAAGGAGCCAAAGGATGGTGGAAGTCCATAGTTGTGCTCATAGGCCATCCTGAGGAAATATACCCCTTTCCCAGTGATCTTCTGATGCTATGGCAACCTTGAATTTGGTCAATTTTGTTATTCTTCAGGTGGCGACCCACCATGTCTAGTAGATTAATGATAAACCACTCTATTAGCTGTTTTTTTTCCCCTGGTGCACCCTCTACTTTAATTGGATGGGGCTGTCGGAAGCAGCTTCTTAGTTGGCCAGTGTGTAATGATTCTAGATCTGCAGTTGAGTCCAACATTGGAGTCTGACTTCAACAAAATACAACTCATACTTGTCGGGTATCTTGGTTATGAAGGACTGAAGAAACTAGTCTTTTGCAGGCTTGAAACCAAGATAGTAAGGTGTATATGAACAGAATAGCCCAAATTATTACTTCCATTTAAACTGAGAGGAGAACCAGGAGATTTGAGTTAAAAAATGGATTGAAGAAATGGAGATTGTTCTCCGTAAAGATAATGAAGCTGAGGGGAGATCCGATCGAAGCTTAAAAAATCATGAGTGAGCTGGACAGAGTAGATAGGGTGATGGTGTTTCTACTTCTGAAAGAAATAATAATGTAGGGGCATAGATTAAAACTGATGTGCAAGTGAAGCAATGGTGATCTGAAAAAAAACTTCACATAACAACGGGTTAGAATATGGATTTCACTGCCTGGCAATGTGGTTTATGCAGGTTCAACTGAGGCATTCAAGAGGGTAGTGGATGTTTTCTTTAGGATAGTAATGGTGTGGAGTGATATGGAAAAAAGGCAGGAGATGGGCAGTGGATAAAAGAGCTGGACTAGATAATAGAACCAGTGCAGGCAATGGGCAATGGGCTGAAGGGCCTCCTGCTGCACCATAATAATTGAGATTCCATGTGGTCTTTTTGGACAGTTATCAGTAAATTCATGTAACAAAAAGGATTCATGTTTAGCAATACATTACAGGTAACCCAGTGAGACAACAGGAATTGTAATTATCTTCTGAACAGTTGGATACTTTGAAGTTAGGATCTTTCTTAATGACAAATCAGGCTGAACCAAATGGTCTTCAGCATTTACAAAATTTGAGAGATACCAAATAGATGCAAATACAACAGTTTGATGACTTCATTCTCTAACTAAGCAGTCTTGTCCAACGACAGCACATGACAAATATCTGGGTGAATACTTGACACATCAGATATTTGATTGATTCATGTTTTGTCTGTCCTCTAATGATGCAATTGGAAATCAGGAGTTAATTTTACAGAAAAGTTTCCAGAGAGAAGGTCTGTGTTCTGGTTGAGAACAGGAAAGGAATCTTGTGCTTCCCGAGGTAGTGACGTTGGAAGTGGGAAGACCACTTAATGACATGAGAGATGGCATAGTGAAATCCTGTCATCTTCACATCTCCAACAAGCATCAAAATGAGCGAAGGAGGTCTACACTCAATCCTGTTGAATCAACATTAAGGGTCTTAAAGAACAATCAAGGACCACTTAAAGGCCGAGCTCACTTTCACTAAGACTAAACTAGACCTAGGTAGGCCTGTTGCCCTGCAGTAAGGCCAACAGGCTAATCTTCTGGCCAACTCATCAGGTTGGAGGATGGCTCCATAGATTAAAGGCACCCAGTCCGTTAATAGGGGATATGTGAGCAGGGTGCGGTTGACGGGGTATCTGCTTAGAGGGCATCCACTGCCCTGTAATCCCTTCATAAACCAGTGCCTCAAAATATCACTTAGCTTTACACATTGGTCCTCTATGATCCATCTGACAGGAACCACAGCCTCTTCCAAAGCATTGTCAAATTTGAGTGCTACAAAATTCACTTTGGCCAGTATCTCTTGCTGGGCAGGAAATCCTACCCTAGGGTCTTAGTTCCAGGCAAAGGTCCACCAATTGTCTCAACAATTCTTGATTGTTGCAAGTTCTGGTGTGCTTTCGCAGGAGAGGGATATTTGGGCATTTAAGTGGTTCTCCAGTCAGCTGACAAGACCCAACTTCTCAATAGGATTTCACCCCACTTGGGAAAGAAGATGCTGTAGGTGCTGACACATATTGAAGTATTGTAAATAAAATTGTTTGATTATAGAACTAGAGTCATCTTTGCAGTGGTCTGACATCAATTAGATGAATAAGACATACCACTGAATACATAATTCATCTTGTGTAAGTCTTATGAAATTAGCAGATGTCTATTTGCCAGTCCCATGCATTTCCTGATGATCTTTTATTTAAGAATATTATCTGTACCTGATCTCCTGCATCTCAAGTTAACTTACTTTACCATACACATTTACATTCTCTTGCTGTTTAATGGGGTGTTTGCAAGGTTTGTGAAGGTTTGTAGCACAGGTTGAGGTTTAGGGTGTAGGTTTGCTCGCTCCAAGGAGAACCACCTCTCTAACGTATTCAAGAAGAACGGATACTCAAAAAATACAGTCTGCAGATTCCTCAAGAACAAACCACGACAAGCAGACCAAACACAGCCAGAAACCCTAACCACCTTACCATACATCAAAGAAGTTTCAGAAATGACAGCCAGACTACTAAGACCCCTCAGAATGGACAGGCTAAGCAAAGACATGCCAGAGAATTCCTCGAGGCCTGGCACTCCAACCACAATGCCATAAACAAACACATAGATCTAGATACCATCTATCAACCTCTCAGAAAACGAACAGGAAATGACATCACCACAAACCCCAGGAACCCCATCCAGGACAAACATATCAATAGAAAGCAGAAGACAACAGCTTCGCTTCACTTGGAGGTCGCCACTGATGATGTTACCTAACCAGGTAATGAAACGTCTGGATATCAAACCTACAGCTCAGCGAGCAAACCTACACCCTAGTTTAATGGGGTGGATTCATTCCCATGTCCTGTTAGTCAAAATAAGCTTCTGTACTATTATGCAATAATGAATCTAGTGCTTTACTTTGGTCTATCAGCATCTGAAGGAACTTGAAAATACCTCAACAAGCAAATCCAATACTAAGTTCCAAATCTGATTTATTGATAATGTCTGTGAATTGCATCATGAACAATAGAATGGTCATGAATGATTTTTCTATGTCAGAAAGTAATACCTTCAGACAAATCTTTCTGGCAGCTATTGTAATGACTTGTTACCAATGGCAGTTTTCTTAGGTACTTAGTTGCTTTTGAGGTTTAGTTTCCTATTGTTCTGGTATTGAGCTAAGTAAGTGTGTAATCTGTGCTCTGATGGTAAAAGGCTTTAAAAATAAACTGTAATTGTAGGTCAGTTATTTTTAGATTGTCAGTGTGCATTCACTCCTCTTATCTGGATGATAGGAGTGCAAAACTGTGCCTGGTATTTTAAGACTAATATTATGCTCATAATATATCAAAGATGATTTTCTTTTCCCCAGAGTTGGATAACTCAGGAGACAAAACCATTACAATATGTTCCTCCATTTTGAATAGATTTCTTAGTTGCCTTTTCCCAATGGTTGTTCTGAGGTCTTCTTGAAAGCTTAGCTGTATTATAAAAACTATAAAAGCTCTTATCTCAGTTAGGGGAGGGTGGTGCTGTTGGCTGAGCTCCCACTTTGATTGACATGTTATAAAGACTATTAAAGGATTATCTGTTTTGATGCAGTTACTGAACAGAAGTTTGTTTTTACAAAAATATTAGAACTTAAAGGATTTCAAAATCTTTGAGTGGTTTTCACAACTGAAAAGTAGAATATTCTGTATCAAGTGTGTATGAGTGAAGATTTTATTCATTTGTTAGACTGTTCCTAAACATGACTCCTGGGTGGCTATGAAGGTGAAATGGCTGTATGAGTGACATAGAGACAAGGGAAGATATTGAGTTTGAGGGGGCTTTAGGCATTGCAGTGGTTGATGGGGTATGGGGCACAACTGTATGTGCAGAGTGAAAGCTAGAGAACTTGACAGCTTCTAAAACAACTGGGATGAAATTTCAAAGAACCAATGGGAGCCTTCCAACCAACCTGACCCCAGTATTCATCCAATCCCACAATCTTCAAAAGTTTATTTCCAGAGTCAGCCAATCTGACTTTATCCTGCCTAACTGCCAACATGAAATGAAACTTAGCTGCAATTGGACCTTTAAAGCTTAGATAGGTCTGACAAGTCATGGAATTTCTACAGTCAAGGTATTTGCCTTTTCAGTGAAAATCCAGCCCTGGAGTGTTTATCTACATTTGCATCAGTTTAAAGAGCAATTATTGACTTATTCATTACTGATTATGGATTTGTTATCATTTATTTGCATGATTTCAATTTTTGCCAATTGATCAAATGACTCTTGCTACTCAGACGTCCTCTTATTGGATATGTAGTCTCAGCATCTGTCCATACTTGCCAGGGCACTGTCGAGGTTGCTGAGCTGCCAATTCTCTGATGAGGGATGTGTGGGGAGTGTTTTCTTTATCCCACTAGGCCCATTGGCAATCCTCTAATCAGCCACTACCAATGAAATGTTCCCCAGGGTCCAGCAGAGCATCGAAATGGGCCTATACCTGATGTCCACTCCAATAAAGAAATCTAAATCAAACTCTATGTAGGTAAACCATACTTGATTTGATTGCATAACTCCACAAACAAAGTCAGGTAGTAGTGACCGTCTTGTACTTCACTGATAGTCAGTTTTCAAGGCTGAGTGCAAGTGTTTTACCTACGCTGCAACATTTCTGAGCCTAATTATGACATCGCCCAAGTGTCCCAAATTGCACACATACTATTGACACTCGCCCTTGCTAATCTCTGACGGTATCTTTTATTCTACATGGTATATTACTTACAGAATCACCAGAGGGCCCATGTTCAATATGAGAGTTATATTTTACAACTTATGTTCTGTCAAAAATATTTAAAATTTTTTTTAGTAAAAGTGGTGTTATTTATTGTATGGAGGAATTTTCTATTATATCTTCAGAAACTCAGTCATGAATTCATCACACAACTGCAAAAATTAAATCAACTAAGGTTCAAAACAATACAGTCCTTATAAGCTGTGATAGTTAGCTTCCTTCTCAATGTACTTATTTGATTCAATTTATATCTGTATATGTTTGGCTGTTCAAATATTTATTGCTCATTTGTTCTGCTAAGGAGAAAATACTTGATATTATCTTAAAGTGACCTCTGCTCTATCCATAAACATGTCATTTCAGCAGTAAAATCCTGATCTTTGAGTGACATTGACATCAAGTGGAGCAGTGAGAAAAAAAGAACATTTTAGTCAAATAAACTATTATTTTTCTTACTGCTCCACTTGAAGTCAATGTCACTCAACGGCCAGGACCTTACTTTTGAGATCCCAATATCAAGACCAAATGGGGGCTCCACACATTAATTTGCTGTGACCAGGACTGGCTTAGCATCCTTCCCAGAAGTAGCTTCCTAATTGATAACCCCAGTGCCTCTGCAATTAATGATGGGCCGAACCTTGATGCTGCTGGACCAAAGGGCCAAAAGCTTTGAAGCTTTCAGGATCACCACAATAAGAGGTAGGCACTGCTGAAGCAGATCAGAGATCAAGAGAGCACTTCCACTTTGAACTGCTCTGGGACAAGTAAGCCAAAAATTAAACAAAAAGGCAGCAGCATGTGGATTTGCCGATTGAAGTCATGGAGGTTATCTTTTCTGACTTGTATTAATCCACCCTCCTCTATCTGACTTGACCCCCTTGGCCTGTGGCAGGAACGTTGGGTCCACGATGACTGTGGTCTCTTTGCATTGACAATTGGAAAAAATATCCCTAATAGGACTTTTAATTTAAATTTTAGGTGCTTTTTTTTCTCAGGATGGTGAGTCCAAAACCTTGGGACATAGGTTTAAGGTGAGAGGGAAAGATTTAAAAGGAACCTTAGGGACAACTTTTTCACTCAGAGCCTGGTGCATGTATGGAACAGACTAACAGAGCAAGTGGTGGAGGCTGGAACAATTACAACATTTAAAATGCATCTGCATGGGAATATCAATAGTAAGGGTTTAGAGGGATATGGGCCAAGTGCTGGCAAATGGGATTCAGTTAATTTAGGATATCTGGTTGGCACAGATGAGTTGGACTGAAGTATCTGATTACATGCTATACACAATACCTCTATGACTCTATAAACAGCCTATCTGCTAAACTGAGATGGGCTACCAATCCCAGTCTTGGTCCTACCTCTGGGAAATATCCTATTTGTGAGACAGCTCAGGAAGTTGTCCCATCAAGGCTCACTCTTTTTGTGGTCAGACTTCCCTGTCCCTCATCTTTGCCAAGCCAAGAGATCCCTGCTTAAAATGCCCAGACAGGTAAAACTTGAGTGAGGAGGAGACAAAGGCAGTAGATGTATGAGTCACTTGCTAGTTACATTTAACAATGAGTGAAAGCTGAGCAAACCTCAACAATCCTATTCTATCAGCTTTGCACAGAAATTTCAGACGGTGATGGTTCAATTAACAAAACATTGTATTATTTTCAAGAGTATCAAGATAATATTAATGGGTGTTGGTATATATTTTGGGTCTAATTAAACCGACATTTGCCCCATAGTGCACAACAATACTTTCATTCCCTGATACTAATGAGGTTTGATGTTTGCCTTTAAAAAAAGGACAAAAGAGAAGTAACTGTGATGTTGTGCACCTTTTTTTTCCTTTCACAAACTACAATAGAATGTTATTGGCCTAATGGAAGTATGAAGCCATGTTAAAGTATGAAAACAGACAACAAAATATATACAAAAAAATATTTTTTGTGTGACTGCAATTCAAAATTTGGCCTCTTTTCTGATTTTTTTTTGAGAGAAAGAAACAGATGTTTATACATTGCAATGCTGCTTTGCCTCTGAGATCTAATGGCTGATTTAACTAATGATGCCTTCTGGAAGGAACAATATTGTATTCTCCACAAACATGACCATTACTTGCTTCATTTAATATATGGTGCCTAAGTCTGGGATTATGTGTAAGAAAATAGGTATGTGAGCCTCCAAGCATGGCAGAGAGACCCATTTTCTGGAATCCACAGTAGACATCCTGCTCTACAAAATTGAAATGAAACCTGCCTGTTGTCTCTTCTTTTTTGTTTTTTCTTCTTTCATGAGATGCCAGCATCATTGGCAAGGCCAGCATTTGTTGCCCATTCCTAAATGCTCTCAAATTGAGTGGCTTGCTTGGCATTTCAGATGATTTTGAGAGCCCATCACATTGCTATGTGTCAGACTAGGCAAAGAAGGCAGGTTTCACTCCCCAACATTTTTCAGTGACCCAGATGGACTTTTACAACAAACATTTCATGGTCACCATTTCTTCTGGCTTGCTTTGAAGTCCAGGCTTATTAAGTGAATTTAAATCCTACCAGTTGCCATGGTGGGATACGAACCTCAGTGCCCAAAGCATAAGGTTGCTAGTTCAGTTCCATCACCACCACGCCACAACTTCTATTTCAACTTGTCGTGAGCATGGCCTTCACATAGGCACTGTACCCCAACACTTCCACTGTTGCATCAATCACTGCATCAGTACAGTGTCCTGCACCCAAGCGGAACTGGAGCAGTTCATTGCCTTTGCCCACAACTTCCACCCTGTCCTCAAATGCATTTGGTCCATCTTGTTCACCTCCCTCCCCTTTCTTGACCTCACCATTTCCATCTACTGCCCCAGTCTCCAGATGGATGTTTACTACAAACCTACAGACTCCCATAACTACTTGGACTACACCTACTCTCACCTGGTATCCTGCAAGAACTCCATCCCATTCTCCCAATTCCTCTGCCTCTGCCACATCTGCTTGGATGAGGAGACATTCTACTTGTGAGCATCCCAGATGTCCACCTGTTTTGAACAATGAGCTTTACTTCCATTGGTCATCCAGCCAGCCCTCCGCCACACCACCTTACATTCTCCACTCTACCGTTCTAAACCCCCCCCCCCCCCCAATGCAATAAAGACAGAGTCTCCATTGTCCTCACCTACCACCCCACCAGTCTCCACATCCCTCCGATAGTCCTTGGTTCACGCCACCACCGAACCCCCAGGGACCTTCCCCTGTATCCAGAAAAGATACAAACCTGCCAGTACACCACCCTTCTCACCTCCATCCAGGGCCCCAAACAGTCCATCCAGGTGAAACAGAGGTTCATCTGCCTCTCTTTCAACTTAGTTTACTGCATCAGGTGCTCCCAATGTGGTCTTCTCTACATGAGGGATACTGAATGTAAACTCAGTGAATGGTTCACTGAGCATCAGAACCGGACCCTCAGGGGCTGATCACACCACACAGTCAGTGACCATTTCAATTCCCCCAAACGCTCCCTTTTTGACATGACCATCCTTGACCTCTCCATTGCCAAAACAAACCGCAGCTCCTATTGGAGGAACATCACCTTATTTTCCACCTGGGCACTCTGCATCCTGGATGCCTCAACTTTTCCAGTTTCAAATAACCTCCCTCCTCATCCCCCAACTCCCTTCCCAGCCCCTCCCCCCACTTCCTCTGCTCCCTGCCACCAACCAGATTCATTCCCTCCATTGACCAACTAGGTTGTACCCTCTACCTTTCTTCATCTATCCCTACTTCAGCACCCTACTCCTGCCTTCCCCATTTATCTCCAGCTCCCCCCATACCCATCCTCAATCCCAAAGAAGGCTTACACCCAAAATGTTGACTTCTGCGCCTTCTGATGCTGCCTGGCTTGCTGTGTTCTTCCAGCCTGCTGCCTGTCTACACCACCCATTTAAGGCACTACTGGATTCACGTTGACTACTTTGAGTTCTGATTTCAAAACCTACATCTGCCTTGGTCCTCTCACCTAGTACCATGACAAAAATAGGAGGAGAAAGTGAGGACTGCAGATGCTGGAGATCAGAGCTGAAAATGTGTTGCTGGAAAAGCGCAGCAGGTCAGGCAGCATCCAAGGAACAGGAGAATCGACGTTTCGGGCATAAGCCCTTCTTCAGCCCTAAAGAAGGGCTTATGCCGGAAACGTTGATTCTCCTGTTCCTTGGATGCTGCCTGACCTGCTGCGCTTTTCCAGCAACACATTTTCAGCCATGACAAAAATAGACTTGGTCACTTTGATGTTGGAAGTGTGGTGGTCATTTTCCATAAACTATTGCCTGGGTGCTACCTGATCATTTCCATCGGGTCTCAATATTTAGATCTCTCTCCCACTCCACACCCCCAGCAAAAAAAAATTGTGGCTGATTGGAGAGAGCTGAATAGACACGATAAATATAATTTCACAGGTACCAACACAACAGAAATATTTGTTAAAATAATGCAGCTTATGTTTATTGCTCCATCATATTCTGAATCACTAAGGATCTGTAGCCAGCTTTGTAACTTGGATTCTAACCTTACCTGAAAATCTGGCTCAATGCCAGTAGAGGCCGAGAGCTAAAGGGGATATTTTGTATGTTAAAAAAAAGGTCAGGAAAAGCTGCAGGATTTTCTTTTTTCTTGGCTGCATTACAATACGTCAGATGTGTCTAAACTGTAGTATCAAGAGTCTCAAGGCTCTCTTTTTGGCACAGCTGGTGGTACAATAGACATATTGTATCTGCCTTCTGCAGGAGTCTACGGTCTTTACAATGAGACATCAATTACTGGATGCAATCCATTCGCTGCTGAAAAGAGATAGGATGAGTATGTGTACAATATATAAAAGACAAGGCTAGAATACAAAAAAAAACATACAAATGTATGAATCTTTCAGCCTCCCAATGATTTTCTGCTGTTCATCTTGTCAAATAAGGCAGAATTAACTAAAATGTAGGAGGCATCCCAAGAACAAACTGGGCTACCTCACTGACAACTGTACAGTAATGAATCATACATCACTGACACACAATCTGTCAAAACTATGATTTTCAGAATGCTAGAGATGTCAAAGACATACATGGTAACACAATGTTCTCTTTGATTCACTGCCATGCACATAGTTAATTTGTGGAACTTGTCAGTTTTTTTTACATTGCAGGCACTCACAGACTGGGAGAATCTTGGCCTGGACAGTGTGCCCAGCATCTGAGTGATGTGGACTGGAGCAGAAGTGGAAGCAGGCATATTTCACCCAACCACCCAATCCTGTGACCATCAATTCAATGTCCATCGAGATGTTACTTACCAAGAGGTGAGACTTGTACTCCATCTGTGGAGGATGTCTCATTCCATTGAGATAGATGACAGTTCTGTGGTCCCAATGCTGACTACATGAACAATAGTTGCTGAGACTCCTTCCAGTCCTCAGAGACTTAGTTGAGAGGGATAGGCACGTACACTGCTGGGGCCTAGCGACAAGGCACCAGGGATTGGGGTTGAGGCAGATTACAGCTGAACTGGACAGTGTAGGAAACATGGGAAAAGTGATTGGGGTGTATGAGGAGGAGAGCTGGGCCTCCTATCAAAACAAGGGAACCATAAAAGAGGTACTCTCCATACTTATCCACCATATGCCCACATAGTTACCTGTGGATTTCCCATCCCTTACTAATCTCAACCTGCCACCCATGAAACACAATGGAGGCTACAAATGCCCCTGAAGCAGTCATTACTTGATTACTCAGGGCCTCAATTGGTAAATTCACAGGTAAGCTCTTAATATTGTGACTAGAGTCGAATCAGACAGTAAGGGTGACAATGGTGATTCACTTCTCCACTCCTCCCACTCTCACTGCCCAGAAAGCCACCTGCCTGGAGTTGTAAACTCTTCCCCTTACTTTTACAAATTCTATCCAACCACAAAACCATGTCTAATTTGTGAATATGCAAAACCTAATTCTGGTCTCCTTCCTATCAGAAAGATGTTGTGAAACTTGAAAGGATTCAGAAAAGATTTACAAGGATGTTACCAGGGTTGGAGGATTTGAGCTGTAGGGAGAGGCTGAACAGGCTGGGGCAGTTTTCCCTGGAGCGTCAGAGGATGAGGGGTGACCTTATAGAGGTTTGCAAAATTATGAGGGGCATGGATAGGGTAAATAGGCAAAGTCTTTTCCCTGGGATCGGGGAGTCCACAACTAGAGGGCATAGGTTTAAGGTGAGAGGGGAAATATATAAAAGAGACCTAAGAGGCAACTTTTTCACACAGAGGGTGGTACGTGTACGGAATGAGCTGCCAGAGGAAGTGGTGGAGGCTGGTACAATTGCAACATTTAAAAGGCATCTGGATAGGAAGGGTTTGGAGTTATATGAGCCAGGTGGGACTAGATTGGGTTAGGATATCTGGTCGGCATGGATGGGTTGGACCGAAGGGTCTGTTTCCATGCTGTACATCTCTATGACTCTATGACTCTATTCAGGAAATGCAAGTAAAAGCTAATTACTATTAATCTGACAGGACAGCTATGAAAAAAATTGCTCTCCTGATCATGTAATGTTTATGTGATGGAAACATGTTTTGCCTGGATGATAGCATACTCAAAGTTTGTATTCAATTGCAAATCTGTACAACATATACTGCTGCCACGACAAGAAAAAAAAATGTTTTGCACCAACTAGTTTATTGTTTTCACTGCTCTGATTAAACCCATTCTCCCTCAGGATATATTTAATCTGCCAAAACCATCAAAAACAATGAGATCTAAATCAAGTGGGATCTATAGCATGTGTGCAATCTACTCCATCAATTTATTGCCCAGCAGTAAAGGTGAAAATGATCTTTATGGTCTTTGTACCACTCAAAGCCTCAACCAAGCAAAACTCTCAGAATATTTATCCTAGCGTGCTTCCAGATTTTAAATATCTTAGAAGGGTTGTGATATTTGCATGGTCCAATTGAAATGTTGAAATATTGTGATCTGTGCTTAATTTTATGATTCTGTTCTCATTTTTGTGTATGTGCATGCATCGATGAATACATTTATTTATTATCAGTTGGGTAGTACAGGCAAGCTTTTATGGTGGGGTGTAGTGATAATTTCACTAGATAAATATGCTCAATATCTTGGTTAATGCTGTTGGGGCATGCATTTAAATCGTACCACATCAGCTGGTAGAATTAAAATTTAATTAATAAATTTGGAATTGGAATCTAGTGTCAATAAGGGTGAGCATGAAACTACTGTTCGAAAAAAAAATCTGATTCACTAGTGTCTTATAGGGTAGGAAATTCTTACCTGCTCTGGCCTAAGCGAGACTTGAGACCCTCAGTAATGTGATTGACTCTCAACTGCCGTCTGACAAGGCCCTACAAAGGCAGTCAGTCCAAAGGCTATTAGGGATGGTAAACAAATGCCAGGCTTGCCAGCAAAGCCCAAATCCAAAAAAAGCATTAAACAAATTTAAGCATAGTTGGCAAGGTTTGAGAAGGTCAGAAGTCATCTTCTCAACCTACCTAAATCCATATAATTTAAGTCCATAACAATGTTGCTAGGTGGAAACTTAACAATACAAATTAATTGGTCTAACCAAGACCCCATTCTCAGCATTTATTAAAATATGGATGGAGAGGGGAATTTTAATTCTCGAGTTTTACATGAGGCTAAGTTTTGACTATGCATTCACTCTCCACATAAATAAACTGCTTCTTATTGTTTATTAAGTCCACAGCATTTTGAAAAGTGACTTCCATTTTCTCTCAGTGATTTATGTCACCTAAAATTAACTCTGTTCTCCACAGTGTTTTTCCTAGTTTATTGCATGGACTCCCAGAATCAACTTGACTGAATTTATCCTTTGGAGCCATATCCAACATAAGACCAGAATACCATAAGATATAGGAGCAAATTTAGGCCATCCAGCCCATCAAGTGTGTTCCACTCTTCGATCATGGCTGATATGGTTCACAATCCCATTCTCATGCCTTCTCTCCATAACCCTTGGGATCCCCTTACTTATCAAGAACCTATCTCTGTCTTAAATACACACATTGACTTGGCCTCCATAGCCTTCCGCAAATGAGTTGCACAGATTCCCTATCCACTACCTGAAGAAATTTCTCTTTGTCTCAATTCTAAAGGGTCATCCCTTCACTCTGAGGCTGTGCCATCAAGTCCTAGTCCATCCTACTAGTGGAAAAAGTTTCTCCACATCCACTTTATCCAGGTCAGAATTCTGTCTGTTTCAATCAGATTCCCCCACACCTTCCAAACTCCATCGAGTACAGACCCAGAGACTTCACTTGCTCCTCATATGAAAAACCCTTTAGCCCCTGCATCTTCTGGATCCCCTTCAATGCCAGCACATCCTTCCTTAGAAATAGGACCCAAAACTGCTCACAACATTCCAAATTCAGTCTGAACAGAGCCTTATACAGTCTCAGTAGTACAAACTCTTCTTATATTCTAGCATGTTTGAAATGAAGATGAACATTGCATTTGTATTCCTAACTGACAATTGAACACACAGGTTAACCTTAAGAGAATCCTGAACTAGGATGCCTAAGTGCCTTTGTGCTTCAGTCTTTCCCCATTTAGAAAATGATCTACACCTCATATTTTTCCACATTGTATTCCATCTGCCACTTCTTTGCCCACTCTCCTAACCTATCCAAGTCCTTCTGCAACCTCCCCGCTTCTTCAACACTACATATCCCTTCACCTATCCTTGTATCATCTGCAAACCTAGTAACAATGCCCTCGATTCCTTCATCCAGATCAATAATGCCATTCTGAAAAAAAAACCTTTCTCCCCCATGTCTTTCTTCTGCCAGTCAAACAACCTTCTATCTCTGCCCTCAAAACCAGGGGGTCTTATCCTATTTAGTAGCCTCCTGTGTGGAACCTTATCAAGGACTTTCTAGAAATCTTGACAATGATGTATCAATCTCCCTGCTCCCAGTCTTCATGTGGAAGGCAAAGTACCGGTATGGAGCACACTGCAGACTAGCTACAATAACAATGTGCACAGCCAGCACAAAGTACAGCTAACCTGCATATCTTAAAGGCACCCTGCCAACTTAAAGGTGAAATTGTACAAAAACTGATGCTGGAAGGCTGGTTAAGAACTCTCACCCTAACCCAGAAAGCTTAGCAACAGGAAAAAGGAAAAGACTCTGGGGTTTTCTGTTCCAGTGCCAGAGGCATGAGAAACAGGCCATTCAACCCCTTGCTCTGCCATTCAATATAATCAGAGCTGATCATCGAGCTCAACACCCTAATCCCACCCTTTCTTGATCCCTTTAGCCACAAGAGCTATACCCGACTCCCTCTTGAAAACAATATTTTGGTTTCAACTACTTTCTGTGGCAGCGAATTCCTGACAGTTACTTATCTCTGGCTGAATAAACTTCTCATCTCAGCCCTAAAAGATTTACAAATTATCCTTAAACTATGTTTCCTGGTTCTGGATTCCCCCACCATTAGGAACATCCTTCCTGCATCTAATTTTTCTAGTTCTGTTAGATTTTTATAGATTTCTGTGATACCCCCTCTTTCTACTAAACTCCAATGAATACAATCTTAATTGACTCAATCCCTCCTCGTATATCAGTCTTGCCATCCCAGGAAACAATATGGTCAACCTTTCCCGTACTCCCTCGACAGCAAGAACGTCCTTCCTCAGATAAGGGCACCAAAACTGCATACAAAATTCAAGGTGTGGCCTCAGCAATGCCTTTTATAATTGCAGCAAGACCTCCTAGTCTCTGTATTTGAATCATTTTGCTATGAAGGCCAACAAACAGTTTGCCTTCTTCACTGCTTGCAGTACCTGTTTGTTTACTTTCAGCAACTGGTGCAGAAGGATACTCAGGTCTCATTGAATATTTTCCTCTCTTAATTTATAGCCGTTCTTCCTATTTTTGCTACATAAGTGTATAACCTCACATTTCTCCACCTTATTCTGCATTGCCTCCTCACTCAGCCTGTCCAAATCACACTGCAACATCTCTGCATCCTCCTGAGAACTTACCCTGCCACCCAGCTTTGTCTTATCTGCAAACTTTGAGATTTTGAATTTAGCTCCTTCCTCTAAATCATTCACCTATATTGTGAATAGCTGGGTCTTAGTACCAATCCCTGTGGTTGCCCACTAGTCACTGCCTGCCATTCAGAGAAAGACCATTTATTCCGAATCTTTGTTTCCTGTTTGCTAACCAATTTTCTATCCATCTCAATACACTACCTACAATCCCATGTGTTCTAAATTTACGCATTAATCTCTTTTGTCAAAACCCAAATAAATCACATCACTTTGATCCCCTGATCAACTCCATGAGTTACATCCTCAAAGAATTCCAGTGGATTTGCCAAGCATGATTTCACATTAATAAATCCATGCCAACTGTATGGTTCTATTACTATTTTCAAAGTGTGTGCTATAAAATTCTTGTTAATGGATTCTAACATCTCCTACATTACGGGTGTCAGGCTTGGTCTATAATATCTTGTTTGCTCCCTACCTCCATTTTAAATAGTGGGTTTACATTCCATACCATCCAAGCTGTACAACTGATCCAGAGTCTAAAGAATCTGAGGAGACGACCATCAATACATCTATTATTTCTAAGGTTTTTTTTAAGTACTCTGGGATGTAGGTTATCAGGCCCTGGGGAACTATCAACCTTCAATTCTATCAATTTCTCCAAAATAATTTCTCTACTAATACAGTTTTGCTTTAGTTCCTCCCTATCACTAAACCCTGGTTTCC
This sequence comes from Chiloscyllium plagiosum, assembly GCF_004010195.1. Taxonomy (NCBI): domain Eukaryota; kingdom Metazoa; phylum Chordata; class Chondrichthyes; order Orectolobiformes; family Hemiscylliidae; genus Chiloscyllium; species Chiloscyllium plagiosum. The sequence continues at coordinate 34,394,737 of NC_057715.1, read as the reverse complement.
TCATCATTCCGGTAGATTGTTTGTGTCTGCCTTTGTGAAGACAGAATTGAAGTATAAGTTTGGTTTGTCAACCATTTCTTTGTTCCCCATTATAAATTCTTCTGGTTCTGACTGTAAGTGATCTACATTATTTTTCACCAGTCTTTTTCTCTTTGCATAACTTTGAAAACCTTTACAATCAGCTCTTATATTCCCTGAAAGCTTAGCCTTTTACTCTATGTTCCCCTTCTTAATCCATCCTTTGTTCCTCCTTTGCTGATTTCTAAAATGTTCCTAATTCTCAGTTCTGTTGTTTTTTTCTTGCCAAGTTGTATGCCCTTTTTGCTATCTCTAACTTCCCTTCTAAGCCATGGTTTCGCTTTTGTTCTCTTTGCATTCTTGCACCAAAATAAACAATTTTTGTAGTTCACCCATTTACTCTTTGAATGGTTCCCATTGCCTGTCCACTGTTGTTCCTTTCTGTAACATTTCCCAATCCATCATAGCCAACTCACAATTCATGCCATCTTCTACCGGTAGTTTCATTTATGAAGATTCAGGATATTAGCTTCAGTGAACTACCTCACTCTCCATTTTGATGAAGAAGTCTATTATATTATGTTCACTCATCCCCAGGTGTATCTCACAACTACATCACAAATTTTCCTTTCTTGCTACATAATACCCAGTCTAAGATAACCTGTTCTCTAGTTGGTTCCTCAACGTATTGGTCCAGAAAACCGTCATGTATAATTTGATTTTCCTGTACTAGAAACAAATTAAAGTCACCCATAATAATAGGTGTTCCTTTATCACATACACCTGTATTTTCCTGTTTAATGCAATTCCCAACATCATCATTGCTGTTTTGTGATCTATGTAGTGCAAAGCAGAAGAATCAAATCCCAGCTAGATTTTCAATGCTGGGTTTGGAACTCAAATCTGGGCCCTGAACGGGCATCTGAGCTGTGTTATTACCATCAGTATGACATATGGTTCTGAAAGAGATAATATTTAAGTTATTTTGAGCTCAGCTCGCGTTTTGCACAGTCTCCTCATAGGACATGTGTCTTCTCTACATCTTGTTAACAATAGTTAACATTCCTAAGAGTTAATGTAGACTGTTTACAATTATGGTTATGTAGTAAATGATATATTTTTTAAATTAGACAAGAGCATTTTCTGCTGAGACGTATTTGTGGTCCATCTTCCACCACTAACTATTAAATAGCCCCTTAGACCAGCTTGGGAAGATGGTTCAGTGGCAGCCTTCCACACTAACCACAAACCACTCAGTGGTTGGTCCCCAAGCATCGATGCATAATTCGGCAGTGACTTGATTTTTAACTGTAAATAGCCTAATCATCAAGAGGTAAGATTGGGGACTAATTAAAGACAACCAGGGTCTCTGGGAAGTGAGAGTTGCCTGTCCAGTAATAGTGGCAAATGTAAACAGCATTGATGCTTGCAGTTTGAGCAGGCAGCTGCTTGGAAATGGAAGGTGGTGGACAGTGCCTTTGTGAAACAAAGTATAATGAGGCTGGTGAGCACCAATGATTTGTTTAAAATACAACTGTAATTAAAACTATTTGAATCCCATGGTAAACTTGAAAGCTGTATACATGGTTGGTCGGACTCTCCCATGAAACTTTTGAATGTTCTATACTACCGTATATCAGCTCCTTACTGAGTTTAAAGAGCCATTAGTTGGCTTTGAGCACATTTTGCACTCCCTCCAGAACTATCCTTTGAAATTCAAAACCTTCTATGTCAAAGGCATTAGCATCACAATTCGACCTCTGGAGCCATGCCCACCACCGCCGCTCCCCCCCACCCCCCCCCCACCCCCCCCCCCCCCCACCCCCGCCCCGACCCATCCCACCCAATTGCTCCTGCCCTCACCTGCTCTGAAAGTTAGGTCCAACATATTTCCATACAGATCAGTGAGGTCCTCAAACATTCCTTGAGAAACAAAAGAGGGCAAGTGACCAGGGGGATGAGTTCCCAGGACCTGGTAGCAATGCTGTGACCAGGTTGATGAGTTCCCAGGACCTGGTAGCAATGCTGTTTGAAATTGAATGGCCTCACATGAGTGGCTAAGGACAGGGAATTTCACACAGCAGTTTCTATCCACCAAACTCTTACAGTGCATCACAACCCTGTCATTCAGCTACCAACCAGCTCCAGCATTCAAGACTCAAGACTCATACTTTAAATTCAGATACTTCACCTCCCCCTCAGCCACCTCCAAATGTTGGTAGTTTCACATCTATCTCTTCCTGCTTCCACATAACCACAGCTACATTGATATAGCAGGCACACATTCAAACACATTGTAAAATGTTTATTGGCATTCTTCTCCTTCGTAGGTGTAGGTGGCCCAGTGACAAGGGGTATAAGCTGAGAATGGAAGGAAGACAGCTGAGATGATATTCTGCTTCATAAATTCACCTTTAACAGAAGTCATTGTAGCTAGTGCAGTTCAGACATCAAGGATGATAGTATATTCCTGCTCAATGCCCCTTTCTTAAATCCTACCACATCCTCATCCTAATATGTGGCATGAGGTGAAAACTGCAGCATGCAACAAGGAATCTCTTGCTTTTCACTCCAGCTACAAACATGGCTTTCTGGATTTTTGTGTGCAGGTATCAAAAACCTGTTGCCTACTCAGTCATTGCAACTGCACAAGGGAAGTCAATATGGTATTTGATCTCTGATGAAGAACTTGATCTGATACCATATTGAAACTTCATGTCGCTTAGAATGTAGTATAGATTTGTTATTAGCACATGAGTCACTAAGCATGAGTGTGCTGCAGCAAGGTTCAGGGAAAGAATAGTTTGTTTGCCAGTTCACTGGAGGATGAGTTTTGCTGCAAAGAACGCAGGTGTGTGTAGCCATATGGTTTAATGAATACTTAGATGCACCAATGCATTTTCTTTAATGTCACTGTGGACTCAGTACTCTTGTGATAGTGAACTACTGTGTTATTTACATCTCAGAGTGTGCTGCTCTGTAGCCTTATTAGCATGTGCAATGTAACGATAAGCATAGTTTAACATTTACTAAGATCTCTGGCCTGAGCTTGTGTCAAGACTTGAATAGCATTAGAACCAATTCAAGAAAAAGAACAAAGAAAATTTACAGCCCAGGAACAGGTCCTTTGGCCCTCCACGCCTGAGTTGATCCAAATGTACTGTCTAAACCTGTCAGTCAATTCCTAAGCATCTGTATCCCTCTGCTTCCCACTTACTCATGCATTTGTCCAGACGCATCTTAAATGAATCTACCATGCCTGCCTCTACAATCTCTGGTGGTAACGTGTTCCAAACGCCCAGCACCCTCTGTGTGAAGTACTTGCCACGTGTATCCCCCTTAAACTTTCCACCTCTCACCTTGAAAGCGTGACCTCTCAAGCTGTAAGGATTTCAATGGATGAAGTATTCAAAAAAACACAGATGGTTCTGCACAATGTAAATTCTTGATGTGTATTGGCAAACCTGTCAGGCAGACTGCTAACACCATCAAAGGATCTTTGAAGGGTCCACCACCAACATGCATATATCTGTACATCAAGCTTGAAGCCCATCATTTCCAAATGGTTACCAACTCCATGAAAGCACTTCCAGAGAGATCTGTGACAAAGCATCTGGTAGCCTTAACCTTAATGTCAAACTGCAGTATTGGCAGAAGTCACACAAAGTCTCAGTGCTGAACTGGAAGCTCAACATGGGTTCTTTGGTTTATCATACATACTTAAGCCAAACCTCCAAGTGAGTTCTTAAATGGTCTTTATTTTAAACAGTCTTTATGAATACTATATACATGGTGAGCCACCACCAGGCAGTGCTTATAACCTGACAACAGATAAAATAATTATCAAGATAATAGCTTACCTCAGAAACTATCCATGTACTTATTAAACCCTGTCACCATACAGAATGCTGACACCATGGTAGTGATATCAGTAGGCAAAAAGGCATCCAGGCTCTCACAGAATTCCAGCAAACTGCTCACAAGCAAATGAGTCAGCTTGTTTTCACCCACCATCCCCCTCAACTCCTCGACCTGTTCAGGGGAATGGCAGTGGTTCTGTGCCCTATTTTGAAATAACAGCTCCAGTGCAGCCATCGCTCACACTCTGTTAATGGTGTTGTTGTTGTTTTTGTGCCTGTACAGGCCACTGCCATTCATGACAATGTGTTGGTTCTTAGGATAATTCTGTATGGCTATATGATATTTACCTCCACCGAATGTTAGCAGCTTCCTGTTAACAACGTTGATGCTACTGGCTACTATGGCACAGACACATGAGGATAGGCAAAAGCACTTAGAAGACAGGCATGAAGATGGTGTATAAGTTTGATTTATTACATTTTGTACACAATATTGGAAGTGATTTTGGATAAATTTGTTGGGAAATGTAAATATATTTAATTTTGCGATTCCAACAAAGGAGTGCTGTGCAGCAGAAGGATTTAAATGGCGGGGAATGTCAGACTAATTTTGGGATGTCATCTTAAGAAACTGGAGACTGAAGATTGGACAATTGTGGGATTGAATCCACTTTCATGGTCTTTAAAAAGTGACAGATGGAATTTTGATGTGAGCTAGATGACCTCCATTTCTGGCAGATCCTGTTTTTGCCAGAAGGTGAAGAAAGTGGTGCATAAACCACTCAAGTAGGAAACTCAAATTCAGTGAAACTATTTGAAACTTATGCTGAGTTCAAACATATCCCATTTTCACTTTCTCAAAGACCTTAAGTTGTATTGTGGAGTCATGAACTGTATGAAGGCTGAATAGGTCTGTTTAACTATCATGATCTGATGTTATTGAAGAGCCCAGTCCTATAAAAATGGAAAATCAAAGTTGCAGCTTGCAGATGAAATAAAATGTAGATATTTACTCTTGCAAAGAATTGATTAACAGTCCATCTGATGTACATTGGAGTGAAAAGGAACATTAGCCGTCTGTTCTTGCAGTTTCAATAGACTTCATTACTGAAATTTCCTGTGGATTATTATTCCAGCTGAACCCATGATGAATTCTTGTCTGAGTTGCAAAATATTTGAAGTACTTCTCTTAGTGTGGGTAAGGACTTGGAGTCTGAATTCACATTTCGATTGACAGTTTAAGAGTCCATTATTGGATTATACATCTTCATTGTGGTTGATTGACATTTTTTTGATTTGACAACAGATATATTATTTGAGGGGATTTTAAAACAAATATAATTAGGCTCATGAATGAGAGTCCTTTACAGTATCAGGTGTGTCTAATTGAAAGCTTCATTAGATTTTTTAATCTCCGGGTAATCACTATCTCCCACAAGAAAGAACCTAACTATCATCTCTTGAAAATAAATGGCCTTACCATCACGTTCTCCCCGTGTCTGCGTGGGTTTCCTCCGGGTGCTCCGGTTTCCTCCCACAGTCCAAAGATGTGCAGGTCAGGTGAATTGGCCATGCTAAATTGCCCGTAGTGTTAGTTAAGGGGTAAATGTAGGGGTATGGGTGGGTTGCGCTTCGGCGGGGCGGTGTGGACTTGTTGGGCCGAAGGGCCTGTTTCCACACTGTAAGTAATCTAATGTAAGTAATCTAATCAGCGAAAACTCTACTGTCAACATCCTGGGGTTATCATTGACCAAAACCGAATTGATTTAGCCATATTGGATCAGACCAAACTGCCTGCAAATATATTAAGGAGATAGCCTACACCCTAACCTTTATTCTATTTAAAGGCAACTGGAAGGTGCTGTGTTCCAGATTTAATTTGATTGGTTGCACAACTTGGCGTTAAGCAAAACACACTTTATTCTTACCCCCCAGTTAAAATATAGACAAAAGAAAGAAAAATTAGAATAAGTTAACTCTATTGGAAAATTTAACACAATAATCAATTATTTAAGTGCTAATATAGTACTAATATAGTAACATCCTAGAGAGGCAACCTTGGCAAAGACAAATTCAGTAAAATGGATTGTCTTGCAAGCAATGATTATCAAGTCCAGGAGGAAAGAACATGAAGTGAGAATTCTGAGAGAGAGAGAGAAATCTAGATTTTGACTCTAACTGAGAGATGGAACAGCTTCCCCAGCCAACCTCAAAATGCAGGCACCTGTCGAAAGCTAAATTAAAACCTTGGTTCTGTGGGAGCCTGACTCCACCCATTCATGCTATTTCTATTGTCTTAAACTAAAAAAAAATGACCTTACAAGCTGTTTACTTCATTGACTCTGAATAGAAAACCTGGTACCTCTGTCTTAAACCCTCTCTTCAAACAAAAAGCAGGACAAAATGTATCTCTTAAAACTATAGCATCATTGGATTATTAAAAACCCTGGCTACAAGAGCAAGCCAGAGGCCAGGAATCCTGCAGTGAGTAACTCACCTCCTCACTCTCCAAAGTCTGCCCAGCATCTACAGTGCACATCAGGAGTGTGATGTAATACTAGGAGAAATGGAGGACTGCAGATGCTGGAGGTCAGAGCTGAAAAATGTGTTGCTGGAAAAGCGCAGCAGGTCAGGCAGCATCCAAGGAGCAGGAGAATAAACGTTTCGGGCATAAGAAGGGCTTATACCCAAAACGTCGATTCTCCTGCTTCTTGGATGCTGCCTGTGATGTAATACTCCCCATTTACCTAGAAGAGTGCAGCTCCAACAACACTCAAGAGGTTTGACATATTCCAACCCACGTGATTGGCACCATAGCCACAATCACTCATCTCTTTCATCAGTGATGCACATAACTGAGGACAAATATTTTCTGTCGTAGGGTCATACATTTTTTTATTGTTGTCCTCAAACAACAGTGAAGACAGAGTAGATGAGTGAATGTGGAGTAAACATATCACTACTGATCAAATTGAATAGCAGAGCAAGCTCAAAAGTCTGAGTCATTTATTCCTATTCCCAATTCATATAACTGTATGTATGTATATTCCTGTTAATAACTTGTCAGTGCTTGGTTCCCCTGACTATAGGGCATGCTTCACAAATCAACCACCAGCAACCTGGATGACCATTTCATTTTGGCATTCACATAATTTAGCAAGAGTTTGGAACCCAATTTTGTGAGCAAGGTATGCAGGGCTACGTCAAGCTCAGAGACCAACATACTGACTGAACTTGCTTTGTTACCTAAAATAAGGAATAATTAAGCAACAGCCACTTGAATTTAAGATCAGTCATATTTCTTTTTTTATGCACCAAATCCATAGCGCTGTTCTCCAAGGGTGCACTTCAAGAGTTCAAGCACATTGTTCACGGCACCCATCACTTTCCCCAATCCATTAATTCCCAATCTATGTTTCTGGTGGAATATTTGTGAAGCATATCCTATTGTCAGTGGAACCTGCAGAGATTTATAACTAGTACAGCATAATATTCATGCTGCAGTTCCGTTTACTTTATAATTCAAAGTGTGGAGAGAATTCAAGGAACTTCACAGAGAAGGTTTTGGCTTTAGCCTTGTTGCAGGGGTGCAGCTGCTCCACAGTGACTAGAATTGAGTTTCAGCAGCCAGACTGTGCAGTTGGCAAATCTCACTGGGGATGTTTTCCTGAGGGGATTTATGTGGGAACTGTGCTAAGCATTCTTCCTAATGCTACTCTAATGAATATTTTTTTCTTTGCAGAACTGTGTCACTAGATTCTAATCACTGTGGATATGAATGCTGAAACCCAATCAAATGTTGTTAGCCTCACTTTAAGAATAGAAGATTATAGCCTGGGAGCATACATATACATGTACACGTATATGTGTTAATAACTTTCTGTAGTGTCCATTTATTTGGCCAATTACTGGAAAGCAAGAATAACCACTCAAAAAAATATTAGAAGGAAGCCTACATTCATAACTATGAAGTACACCATTCAGTAAGTATCATTTAGTAAGGTCAAAAACAATTCAGACTTGTCAAGCACAGGCTAGTGGTTCGAGTAGTACATCATCCAGTGAGAAAAACATTAAAATTCTAAACTTTGCACTCACAGAGATTGACTTGTTAAAATCATAGAATCCCCACAGCACAGAAAGAGGGCATTCTTTTCTTTCAATGTGAAAGTTTATGATCTTAATGATTTCAAATCAACAACAACTTTTATTTGTATAACACTGTTAAAATGGTAAAACATCTCAAGCTGCTTCACGGGACTGTTACCAAGCAGAATTTGACACCAAGCCTTAAAAGGAGATATCAAGATAGTTGATCATAAAATAGTTTCAAATGAGAGAGATGGATAGACATAAAATTTGAGTTAGGAATTCCATAACTTGGTGCTTAAACAGTTGAAGATATGTCTGCCAAAGATGCACAGAAGATGGGGATGGGAGGAACTCAGAGAACTCAAAATGTGAAAAAGCTGGGACAGATTATAAAGTTGGAGTGGGATAAGCTCATAGAGGTTTTGGAAAGCAACAATTAGAATTTTTTAAAAAGGTGATGCTGGACGGGAAGCTAATGAGGAGTACAGGATAGTTGGATAAATGGAACATCCTGGTCAAAGAAAAGGGGAGTAGAGTTTCAGATAAGTTCAAGTTAAAATCTCATTCACAACAGCAGAGGATGGAACTAAAAATCACATAGGAAGTTATGTTGTTTCTAATTTTTATATATTATAACCAACTATTTTTTATATATTATAATATATATTTTTTATATATTATAATCAGGGGTGTTTAGAAGATAATTTATATCATTACATTCTGAGTTCCTGATGACTTATAACATGTTCATAAACATATTGTGCCTTATCCTCATAGATTGTGGTTTCTATAATTTCTCATGGTGTTTAACTATTCGCACTTGAAGGGTGAATGGAAACAACAGTTATAAAATATATTCATCAAATTGTTGACATATTAATGCAATCTTGTTATGTTCCTTTGATGTTTTACTATACAAGAAATATGGTAATCAACATTCCTTTAGTATATTTTAAATAGAAATTAGCTGCCTACATTAGCTGACACATTTATAGCACAGAAGGTATAGATTAGTCATGACCAAAGACACAGATTGCTTCTCTCCCCATATCAATATTCACTTTTCATTGTAGCTGGGTTAGCATATGCCACATACTTCATAATATAGAATGGAATTATGTCCAAGCAAACATAATCATGTGAACTTAAAAAAAAAGTCAATCTGCCTCTGATAGTCCAATGTTTGTTCTATCTATTTAACTTAGTTTAAATATGTTATGTATTATAATCATAAGCTTTCACCTGAAGTACTGCTTTACATGGTTAAAACCCTCAGTGTCTGAGCTAGATAAGGAAAATAAAAGCTCATTGCACTAATGCAACACCACTCTTAGTTTTCATTTTACTCTAAAATGGCATCCGAATGGTCTGAAATGCTGCCGTAAAGTGGGCTATTGTTATAAAAATCTACACAGGCTAAGCAACTGTCTTTGGTATAATCACTTGTAGGTTTTTAACATATTTTTCTAGTTCTCCAATAATTTGAGAAAGACACGGGAAAACATGCAGTAAAATATTTAGAACTGTAAAGGTGACATGAGGAAGATTGTACACTACATAGTCAAATGTGACCTTAACAGAGGAAATGTTGGATTTACTCAACAAAAATCATTGAATCCCTACAGTGTGGAAACAGGCCATTCGGCCCAACAAGTCCATACCGATCCTCAGAAGAGTGTCCCATCTGGACCCATTCCCCTACCTTATTACTCTACATTTCCCATGACTAATGCACCTAACCTACACACCCCTGATCATTATGGGCAATTTGGTGTGGCCAATTCGCCTAACTTTTACATCTTTGGACTGTGAAAGGAAACTGGAGCACCTGGAGGAAGCCCACGCAGACACAGGGAGAATGTGCAAACTCCACACAGACAGTCGCCCAAGGCTGGAATCGAACCCAGCTCCCTGGCACTGTGAGGCAGCAGTGCTAACTACTGAGCACCATGCATTATGGGACTTTCTTCATTAGATATTGCTTATTAAGACTTTTATAGTTGGCTGTTTGGTTTCTAATTCTTCAATCTCTGTTTTAGAACCTTTAGGATATATCTCCTTTCTCAAATGTTACTATTTTGACTAGCCAATCCCATGTGCCCTCAAGTATAGACCCCTGTAACTCAATGCATGTTTAACCTTCGCACATTTCTAATAATAGTTTTAAATTTATTCATCTTTGGCAGTCGAGTAATTGAAGTTTTCTACTTTCATTAAGGTCTGCATTCTCTGTTCAATTTTGAAATTAATGACTGTTGCCCTCTTTACGTATACTACCCACTTAGGTGTTGGTCTCAGCCTCCGATAGTGATTTTTGCTGTTTGGTTGCTAAGTGGAGAAGTCAAGTAATTACTTTCAGGGAAATGTACAGATTTCTGTATTACCTCACATTATAAGTAGAATTGAAAGAATATTGAAACTAACAAAATGAATTACCCTTTTCTCCCGATGCTGAAAGTGGCTGTCAGCTAATATTAGATTGGATAGCTTGAATTTGAACATCTATTTGAATAATGGATTATTTTGCATTACATTATTTGGTGAATAAAGCTTTACAAATCAATTGATAAGGTTTTCTTTTGCATGCTTCAGGGCACAGAATAAAACGTCATGATTTTAAATTCTCACTGGGAAAATACTGCAATGTATGCAAAATAAAAAGAGTCAGGAAAATAGGAAAACATGTCTCGGCCCACCAAAACTTCTCTGTATATTCCTCAATGTGGTTTCCTCCTTACCCTCCTGTAAATGCATTTTGAAATCCAACAACAAGGATTCATAGGAACTCGAGAATTGCTAGTTGAACAAAAAAAGGCCAAAGTTCATGTAATTCACTTTTGGCCATTCTCATCCCCACATTATGCCGAGTTTAAATTCCCACAAGCTGCTGTGGTAAAATTTGAACCCATGTCCCCAGAGCATTAACCTGGACCCTCTTGATTATCACCACACCACAGCACTCTCGTTCTCCTCAATGTGATGCTATGACAATGAGGTTAATTTCTAATTGCAGGAATTAATACCCATCAATTAATCCAAAGTGACTCTGGGTAAGAAGCATCATGATCAAAGTTGATATTTTGGCTGTGAAGATCAGCCAATCAGCAGGATCTCTTGCCTGCTAAAGAATAATACTTGTTTTATATTTTCTAAGTCTGGATATGCTCTTTGTTGATATCTTGTGGTATTTTAACAATAATTGCAGAACTCTTCTCTGGGAATGTAAATTTCTATCATCCCTTGTATAACTTAAATGCTCTCCACTGGTTAGTAAGTAAAAATTATGCAAGTGAAGATTTGTACCTTGTGTTCAAGACAGTAGCTATATTTCAAACATGTCATCAAATAACAGTGACTTAGTGTGCAATTTAGCATCCTGCTGCTTCACCCCTACTATCTTTGGGAGTTTGGAGGCTGGGGAACCATTTAATCGAACAGATGGATACGTTTTCCCAACTACAACTGATAAAGTTCCTCATGGGAACGGTGGTAGTCAACCTTTCCAAGGCCCTTAAGTAGCCAACAAAGGATTGTTTAAGAGTCTTGGCCCACTTTTGTTTATGTACATGGCAGAAAGGAGGGGTCTGCTCAAAGTAAGGTCTGCATCGACAGAAATGCTACCAACTAAACAACTCCTTACCCCTCCTGCCCTGACTGGCCCCAGCAAGTCTGCTTCCTTTACCCGGATATGAGGAGGATCATGGCTGTTACACCTTCAAGGGCATGTTATAGTAGCAGGAGTACTGATCATTCATGACGACACTGCTGGTACTGAAGAGTCCTAGCCTCTTGACAGGGCAGCTTTTCTGTTAGGTGAAGGAGCTCTCATTTAGGCCTCCGGAACTCTGTCACCATGTATGTGGGTACGTACCGATTGACTTTTAACTCCACCCAGAAATGGCCTTGACGGGGTTGCGCTGGCTCTCCAGCCAGGAAGCAGACCACTTCTTTGGCCATTAATGGCAGCTATGCAGTCTTAGAGTTTCACACCATGGAAACCACCTAGCCTACATATCCCTGGACTCTTGGGGAATTTAGTATCACCGATCCACTGAGCATGTGCAAGGAAACTAGAGCACTGAGAGGAAACCCATGCAGACATGGGGAGAATGTGCAAAATTTCAAGGCTGGAAACAAACCCGGGTGCCTGGCACTGTGAGGCAGTAGTGCTAACCGCTGAGCCACCATGCTACCCAATGGTTATTGGCCCCTTGTAGATAAGGGAAACGTTTCTTCTTATGTATGCCCCTCAAAACTTGACATACCTCATTCAGGTCCCACCGCAGCCTTCTCTGCTCCAAGGAAAACAACTCTAGCCTATGTGCTGTCTCTTCAAAGCTGAAATACTCCTGCCCAGGAAATATCCTGATGAATCTCCTTTCTGCCCTCTCCAGTAGGACAACATCCTTCCAATAGTGTTTTGACAAGAATTTCTCCAGCTATGGCCTAACTAATGTTTTATACAGCCCCATCACAACCTCCCAGCTCTTGTATTCAGTGCTTTAACTAATAAAGACAAGCATTCCATATGCTTTCTTAGTAACTTGTTCTGTTGCCTTCAGGGGTCTATGTACTTCAATACCTAGATCCCTCTAATCCTTAGTATTACCCAGGGTCCTTCCATTCAATGTGGACTCCCTTGCCTTCTCAGTCCTCCCAAAGTGCAGCACTTCACCCTTTTCAAGACTAAACTACAAACACTTCTGGCAATCTGACCAAGTTGACAACATCATCCTGCAGTACAAAGTTTTACCTCTTGCTACTTACCAGATTATCAATATTTGTGTCATCTGCAAAACGTACCTATCAAACATCTTATATTCGAGTCTAAGTCATTAATGTACACAACAAACAGTAAGAGACCCAGCATTGAATACTGCAGCTTCCAGCCACAAAATGAACATCTAAGAATCACCCTCCATCTCATGAAACTCAGTCAATTTTGGATTCAAGTAGGCAAATTGCCCTAGATCCCAAGGGCTATTACCTTTTTACCAGTCTCCCATGTGACCCTTCATCAGCAATCTTACTGAAGTCCATGTAAATTATGTAAACGGCACTGCTCTCATCCACACACTTTGTCTTTCTCTCATGAAAATCAATCAACATCTACATTTGTTAGACATGACATCGCCCCCCACCCTCCAACAGAGTCAAGTTAATTAAGGTCTGTCTCTCCATGTGGAGATAAGCTCTATTACTCCAAATATTGTCCTGAAGTTTCGCACTAATTACTTTGTTCATTCATACCACCCGTCTTCAATAATGGTCAGTTATCTTCCAATCCTCTGACATCTCTCTGTGTCCATAGATTCTTGGAAAATTAATGTCACGGCCCATGCAAATACCCCCCCTGCCTCCCACTGCAGATATATCACATCTGGATATTATCCAATTTAGTGCCTCCAAAACTATTAAATCCCCCTCCCTCTCAATGCTGTCTTGTTCAAATTTATCCTCCCTGATGTCAACACCTAAATGGTCTTCTTGACAGTGAATAGTGAATTAAGGTAATCATTAAAAACCTCAGCTCGAGCCTCCAGCTCCACACCACAGATTTTTGTTTTGCACCCTATTCTTTCCCTGGTTATCCTCTTGTCACTCATATACTTTTACACTTTGTGTTGCCTTTTATCTTACCCACTAGTATTTTTCCATCTGGTCTCTCTTCACTTTCTTTTTTAAGTAATCCACTACACTTACTATCCTCCTCTAGGGCTTCCACTGTTTGAAGCCCTCAATGACTGCCATAAGCTTCCCTTATTTTCCTAATCTAATCATGGACATTCTACAAACAGGACTTCTTGGATTTTTTTCATACTCCCCAGCTTTTTTCACATTTACAGGAACATGTTGGCCGTACCTCTCACTATATCCTTTTTCAAAGACTCCCACTGCTCAGAGGCAGATTTTCATATGTTTCCATCGCCATCACCCAATCCGCTTTAGCCTGAGGAGTTCTGAGGAATGGTCGCTGGATCGGAAACGTTAACTCTGATTTCTCTCCACAGATGTTGCCAGACTTGCTGTGCTTTACCAGCAATTTCAGTTTTTGTTTCTGATTTACAGCATCTGCAGTTCTTTTGGTTTTTATTAAAGAACAGTGGAAGGTGTTCAAAGAAGCATTTAATTCTATTCAGAAGCAGTTTATAACCATGAGAAGGAAAATATCCACCTCCTAAAAAAGGACAGCCATGGACATCTAAGGACATAAAGGAGAGCACACCATTAAAAGATGGGGCTTATAAAAATGCAAAAAACAGTACAGGTCCCACAGAATGGGAGAAATATAAAGATGAACAAAGGACCACAAAGCGTCCAAAAAGAGTGGTTTGAAAAGGATTGTGAAAGAAAACTTGCACACAACATAAAAGATAATCAGACAAGATGCTATAGTTCTAAAGAGCTGGAGTATAAAGATACAGACATTATGCTGCAGTTAGACCTAGCTCGACTCCACTTAGAGTCCTGTCAGCAGATCTGAGTGCTGCACCATAGGAACAAGGTTTTGGCCCTGGAGGAAGTTCAAAGCTAGTTTACAAGGATGATGCCTGGACTTCAGGGATTAAGCTATGAGGAGAGATTAGACTAATAAGGCTTTTATTCTCCAGAATTTCGAAGGTTAAGGGTGATCTAATTAAGGTTTTCAGGTTTTTAAGAGGGAAACACAGCGTAAATAAAGATAAACTATTTCCACTCATTGAAGATTTTAGTACCGGGGGCATTGTCTAAGATTGGGGCCAGCTCATTCAGGAGGGATGTTAGAAAGCACATGTCCAAGCAACGATTAGTGGAGTTTTGGAACTCTCTTCCTCAAACAGCAGTTGATACTGATTCAGTTGTTAAATTTATATCTGAGATAGACATTTTTTTATTGAGCAAGGCATATGAGCCCAAGGTATATACATGGAGTTAGACCAGAAATCAGCCACGCTCTTATTGAGTGTCAGAGTAGGCTAGAGGGACTGAATGCTTGGTTCCATGTCCAATTCTATTTTATTTGGTCAATTTCTGAAATTAAATCACCTTGGCAGTATTATTTTTGAAACTAATCATGTCTTTCTAATGTAATTATTTATTTTCTGTGCTTTAAAAGGACTAATCCTTGCAATACAGGAACCTTTTTGTTTTGTCAAAATGGAGGATTCACATCTTCTACTGATGAAATGGAGGTTTCCTACATTCTGTGAGTTAAATGGAGGCTTTACAGCTTTCTCATAATTGGTTATGACTGACTCTAAGTGAAGCTATCTAGATATTGCCTTCATAAACAATTCCTGTTTCCTTAGCAGCTTTATTAAATAAATTCCACTGAAAAAGGCCTTCAGTAAAGCATTCTGATCATATTCCAGTCAATGATTCTAGCTATTTATGGCTTTTTAAGGTAAATCCAGTTCCTTTAACAGTTTTGTCTGTAGCTTTGTAAAAAAAAAGGAAGTGCTTTCCACCTTTTCTATGTCCTCAATGGTTTCCATCAGATTTTTATTAATTTAATTCCGAGAAGGCTGTCATTAGCAGCCAGCAAGCAGCCACCTCAGTTATTCTTTCCATAGGAATTTGCTGCTAAGTAAATAAAATTATTATATAGAATACACAAACCAGACATTGTCTGCAACAACAAGCATCAAATTACAAAAGACTGAGAACAGAGATCCTGAAATCTTGTAAAGCAACAAACTGCATCAATTTTATTTTCATTTTGTTTGGAGTTTCTGTTTCCAATTGGTGCAATTTTAGATGACTGCAAATGCAAAAGATGGACTTCCACGCTAGTTGAGAATGGTACATCAAACCAAACTGGGATGGTGCATTTGGACCACTGTTTGGGAACAATGAAGAGGTCAATTTGTGAAAATAGTGCTCAGGTAAAACAGCTCTTCAGTAAAAGGCAATTGAGTGACATAGTTACACCATGATGCTCCTTTGCTGATAGTCTCAGGATTATCAGTGTTGTCCTGAACTATGAATGAGTTCTTTCCTTAGCAATAATCCTCTTTGGATGGGCTCATTATTTGACGTACTGCTGACAATAAAATCGTGGAGACAGAGGGTACGACTGGAAGGCAAGTACTCCTTGATTTGCCCAGCTATCACAACTTCAAAATAACAACTGTGTTAAGGTGCACAGCCCCACATATATCATGGGCTACTGTTGTGTCTTTGTTATAACAATAGTACTTCCAATAAAATCTATACTTTTGCTAAAGGTTGTGCTTAGGTTGAAATGGAAGTCAACAAGTTCCTACAACTTGCAGCTTGCAGATATTACAGCTTTTTTAAACCTGTTGCATGTTCATGAATGCACTAAACATGCCAGCTTAAAATTTCTCTCAAATTGCCTCTTAATTAAAGAAATGTGTTATTAGTTTAAGATTACATTTCCCATTTTAGGCATTAAAAAAAAATCTATGACACTGCAGCATTGCTGATGTGTTTATACTATATTGGGAAAATATAAATATTGTTTAAGATAGCAATAATGAAAATCTGTTTTCACAGCTTTTGAGAGGAGTTATAAATATTCCTCACTCAATGTCAGCATTATCTCAGTCAGAGTGATATCTAACCTTTTTGCTGTATTGAAAAAAGAATTTCCACTCCACAGGACATATTTTTAAATTTACTGCAGTTCCACAAACAAGAAAACGTCTGCCATAAAATCTGTTCCAGTGCCTCTGGGTGACTCTTTCTTCCACTTTGGATCACTAAGAAGATGCTTATCTTTTTGTTGCCACCTCTAGCAGATGGCACCTTTGAAATAACTCTGTGAAGGCTGCTATCCTGTCACCAAGTCGCCCTTTATTTACAAGTGCGTAGTACATGTCACTGACCCAGCTAGCTCACAATCAGCTCCTACAGTGAGCAGAACTCCTAACATTCCTGTTTGTACCTGTCAGCCAAGACTCCCTGATTGGCCCAGGTTAACAATCCCAATCATGGAACTCATATTCTATGAGATTCACCTGGCTGACCTCATTTCAACCACTATAGCCTTCCCCCTCTAAAACGCCGACCCATTTTTTAATCCTGTAGCTCCTCCTAGGGTGGTTTCACACCAAGTCCATTTCCTCCTACTCTGCCTTGGATGCTGACGTTGTTTATTGGACCATAGCCCATCTCTTGCACTCTGAGCGTCTCAGCCGAAATGCATCTTCTCCAGGCGGTAACAGCATCAAGGCTGCAACATCTGCTGTGTCCGTCTCATCCTCAGATATTTCTAGGCAGAGGGAGAGAACTCAGTGGTCCTGACAGCCTTGCTGGATGTTCTGAGGGACTGGGTATGTTATGCTCCTCCCCCATTTGCGAGGTAGCAGATTTCATATGGTCCACGTGCTTGTTCAGGAAGGTAACTTCCCAAAGGCATGGGATCTGACCTCGCATCAACCATGCCTCTTACCAATGCAGGGTAAATCCCATGGTTTGGACACCAAACCTCCTCCCCGAAGTAAACTTTCTCTCTCACTTATCGGTAGCTTGTGTCTGGCATTGGTGGTCCTGATACCATTTCACACTTCCCCCATCAGGTCCAGGAAAATCCAGTTTAACCCGGTGCAGAGTCTTCTCCCCATAAGCAACTCTGCTGGAACTGTCTCTGTAGTTATGTGAGGAGTGGTCCTATAATCAGACAGGAACCAGGACAGTTTAGTATCGAGTGAATCTGCAGGCTATTTATTTAAGTCTGTCTTCAAAGTTTAGACTGATCTTTCCACCAGACTATTGGACAATGGGTGGTATGGAGATGTCCTTACATGCTGAATGCCATTCAACTTTTGGGGATACTCAAAATCTCTACTAGTAAATGATGTCCCATCGTCTGTGAGCAACACATCTGGGACTCCGAGTTTAGCAAAAGATGCTTGCGACTTTTTAAACATCATCCCCAAGTAAATTTTCTGCATGTCCAACCACTTTGAATTGGCATCGACAATGACCAAGAACATTGAGTCCATGAAAGAACCAGTGTAATCTATGTGTAACTGAGTCCAGGGTTTACCTGGCCATTCCCATGAATGTAAGGGAGCTGTTGGTGGGAATTTCTGTCCTTGTTGGCACTCAGGGCACTGCTCTATTAACATGGCTATATTGGCATCAAACCCTGGCCACCAGACACAACGTCTCACCAAAACCTTCAATTTTGAAACCCCTGGATGACCCTGATGGAATTCAGCCAGTATCTGGTGGCAACATTTGCCATCTTCTTTGGTGATCTGGTCTCACCGGGTCGGGAAAGATTTCATTTCTGGTGATGATGGCCTTTTTGGTTGCTCCATCATCCCTCTACTGTTTTCGTTTTATCAGGGCAGGATCTTTATTGTGTCCACACTTTGAAACTGTCAGCAGTGACTGGAAGGGTATCCAGAAAGTTGAAAACTAGAATGGATTCTACTAATGGCAGTACCACTTGTGGTACATCTGCGAGCGGAAGGCACCTTATTAAGGTGTCCACAGTTGCAAGTTGGCTTCCTGGATAGTGTTCCAAATTACAATTATATGCAATCAGAACAAGAACCCACCAGAATTCGACCTGAATCTATGGGCGGCATGACAATGATCTCTTTAAGTCGGACAGATGCCAGCAGAAGGCTGCACTAAAGTGAACAGCCTGGAGTTTGGGCAACATATGTGACAGGGTAGGCAGGGAAGCAAAAAGATTTTATTGTGACCATGCAAATGGTTGAAGGGGAGGGAAAGCATCCAGTGCTGCTAGATTTTATACTTTTTTGGGGATAGTAATTATGATCAGAAGTGATAGTGTTGCTTCTCTTTTTATTGATCTCTTAGCTATCATCATTATGTTACCAGATGTATTTTTGAGTATTTTTCATTAGTTAGCGATTTAGGTGAATTTATTTGATGATGTTTCCTCAGGTCATGCAATGTTAGGTATCTAGGAAAAGCATTTTGACCCTTGAATCTGCTTTATTATGGGAGATCACTCGTGCAACAAACAAAACTGGAAATTGCTGGAGAAACTCAGCAGCATCTATGGAAAAAGAGAGAACAACAGTTAACATTTCGAGCCCAGTGACCCTTCTTAAGATATCACTGTAACCTTGTACACTGCCTTATGTCTTAAGTTGACAAAATGTACCTTGGATGTTTGAATTCAAAATTGATACAGCTGAAATGAAAGAGGTTTTCAAGTGTGTTCATGAGAATTTTCCAGCTCATATTTTTGTCCCAGTGAGGAATTTTAATTCTGTGGAATGAAATGAGTCAGATATCAGTAGGGATGCATTTATGGGCAAGAGAACATACTTTCATTAGGTATAGGGTTAGCCAATGATCCATAGCAAATCACTAGAAAATGTGAATAAATTCTCATATGTTGGGACCCTTTTCTTACAGCAGATATCAACAGTGAAAATCAACACTGCCAAAAGTGTGCCTTTGACTGTTACCACTCTTTTCCTCAGACAAAGACCTAAGATCAGCACCAAACTTGTGCTCTACAGGGTAGCAGTGTTTCCTCCACACAGCTGTGTTGAAGACATGGATAATGCACATTAGGTTCCTAGAGAAATATCACCAGCGATGCCACTGCACATCCTGCAAATTCATCTGGCAGGATTGGTGGTCTGCTCTCTGGCCAACGTTCCCAGCATCGATGCAGCTGAGTTGGACAGACCACACTGTTTGCATGCATGACTCAAGACTTCTAAAAACAAGTCACAACCAGGAGAATGGAGTGCTTCAAGGATGTCCTGAAACACCCCTTCTTCCTAGAATATCTTGTCCAAGATTACGCAAACTGGAGGAAAATCCATAGAGGTACAAATCATTTTCAGCCTCTCTGACAGATCCAGATCAACACCAAATATAAACATTGGAAGGAGTATATAAAAACCTGGCATATCCCACCCACCTGCTTCTTCAAATAAAACCTGTCCTACCTATGGCAAATTTGTAAACCAGCATTGGGCTACTAAGTCATCTCACGACCATCTAAGAAGAAGCAGCATTGGAAAAAGGCAAGGAACAATCCAGACTTGAGCTACTCAATTGAGGGACATGTAAATTAGATGCGAAAGAACAGTTTTGACCAAGGTAAATTGGATCATAGGAACAATGATCTGCACTTCGCCTAATGAAAGAGCAACGATGTGAAAGTTTGTGATTTTAAATAAGTCTATTGGACTATAACCAGGTGTCGTGTAACTTCTGACCTTGTCCACCCCAGTCCAACACCGCTATCTCCACATCATGCCTTTAAGCAGGTAATGATTCGGATATAGTCAAAGTATATTCCAATGAGATGAAAAGGAGGTAAAAAAAAACACATTGCCCTGAATGATGAAAGAGAGAGACAGCACGGCTTCTTAAAGCCATGGCTCCCTGGAGAGACGGAGGCTGAGGAGTGAACTTTGAGGTTTATAAAATCATGAGGGGCATGAATAGGGTAAATAGGAAAGTTTTCTTTTCCTGGAGTGAGGGAACTCAAAATTAGAGGCCATAAGTTTAAGGTGAGAGGGAAAGAAAGAAAAGGGACCTAAGGAGCAATGTTTTCACCAGAGGATGATGAGTACATGGAATGAGCTGCCAGAGGATGTGGAGACTGGTATAATTGCAACATTTAAAAGGCATCTGGATGGGAATATGAATAAGAAAGGTTTAGAGAGATATGGGCTGAATGCTGGCAAATGGGACTAGATTTATTTATGATATCTGGTCGGCATGGATGAGTTGGACCGTAGGATCTGTTTCCATGCTGTACAGCTCTATGACTCGAAGTAACCTTGGCAGGGCTTTGTGGTTCATTAGTATTACAAATTTATGTCCATAAAAGAATTTGTGGAACTTTCTCACACTGAAGATGGCCACCAAATCATCCTTCTCTGTCTGGGTGTATCTTCATTCAGCATCTGTCAAAGTCTGGGAAGCAGACCCTATCAGGCATTCCTCTCCATTGAGCCACATATGAGCCAATACTACCCCAATACCATATGGGGAGGTGTGGCATGTCAGCATCATATCTTGCTTGGGATTATAGTTTGCCAACACCTTAGACAATGACAGCTGCTTCTTCACTCCCCTTAAGCTGCAAGCTGGCTATGAGACCATTTCTGAGGCTGACCTTTTTCAATCACAAATGGAAGAGTGCAAGGATGGAGGTCAGGTTATGTATGAATTTTCCATAATATTTCACCAATCCAAGGAGAGACCTAAACTCCAATACAAATGTGGGAGTTGGGGCACCTTTGATCGCCCTCACGTTATCTTCCCATTCTTGTAACCCATTCTTCTGACCCTGAAGCCCAAGTGGGTCATTTGGGGCGCCAGGAACAAATATTCTTCCTTCTTAAGGCACATGCCCACCTTGGGCAAATGTGTAAGCACAATATCCAAGTTCTCTAAACGCTTTTTATTGGTCTTCCCAGTTATGAGCATGTCACCTGGATAAATGGCTACCTGGGGTAGATCAAGTAAAATGTTTTCTATCATCCACTGGAAAATGGCACAGGCTGATGACACACCAAATGGCAGTCTTGTATATTGATACAAATCCTTATGGATTGTCATGTACATCTGGGAATCCTCTTCAAATCACAACTACAGGTACGCATGGTTCATGTCCAGTTTCACGAAGGTCAGCCTCCCTGTCAGTTTTGTACATAAAGTTTTGTCTTCTATGCAAAGGACTGGGTATTTATCCTGCTGTGAAAAGCAGTTTACCATTTGCTTCAAATCCCCACAAAGGCAAATCAACCCGTCAGACTTCACAATCAGGACGACCGATGTGGCCCATTTTGCAAATGGCTTATTGATTCCTTGCTTTAAAACCTCTTGATTTATGCCTCTACTTTTTGCCCGGAAGGCAAATGGCATGGAGCAGGCGTTGAAGAATCGGGGAATTGTTTCTGGACATGCAAGGTGGCCTTGGCCTCGTTGATAGTCCCTAGATCTTCTGAAATTCTTTCAGGTAATTAATTCGGACTTCACCTGGGTCGACATTTTCTAATGAAAAAATGTTGAGCCAATTAAGTTTATTTTTTTCTCAGACAATTTCACCTCATCAAACTTGGGCCTAGGCCTTTTACTGAACCAGTTGCTTCTCATTAGAGACCAGAAACAAAGTTGTACCCTTAATCTGTAGGTTATGAGTTCTCTTACTCAATTCAGACCTGATAGGAATCTTTTGCTGTCTTGAGTCTGAATACCAGCAGCAAATGCAATGGCCTGCCAGCCCAGATCCTCAAGAAAATCTTAACAGTTTGGCCGAGGCTTGGCATAATTTTGGGGTTTTGAAGTGGGCTTGTAACCCTGGACTGCCTCTGTTCAGGATATGTCTTGTGTGAGGCTATGCATTTACCTTCACTCAAGTGGTGTTCCCTAAGCTCAGTCAACCTGGTGAGTGTGTCCACTTCCATTGGAATATCCTTTAATTCATAAGCTCCACTTGCAGCATTTTCTAATGACAAAGCCAGTTGTAAAACTTGTTTGAAGTCTAACTGGGCTGCAGCTAGTAGATGTTTGTGCATGGCCACATCATTAATCCCACATATCAAATGGTCTCTCAGCATCTAACTTAGCGTTAAACCAAAATTTAAGTCTTTGCCAGTCATCTTAACTTAATCAAAAATTCTGATACAGATTCCCCTAGTTCTCAAACAGCTGAATAAAACTAATTGCATCTTAGAATTAAAGGAGACTTGAGATCATAATATGCCTTAGCTAAGTCTGTCAACTCCTGAAAGGTTTTAATATCTGGTGCCTCAAGGAAAGCTAGGCTCCTAATAACTGAAAAATCTGTAGATTCATAAGCAGTCAGGAGAATTAGCCATTGCCTTTCGTCCACCCCAGTCACATTTGCCCAGAAAAATAATGCCTCCTTTTCACATACTGGGCCCAATCTTCAGTGCCAGGATTGAATGAGTCAAGCTTCCGAAATAACGGCATGATGCCAGAAATGCTTACCCTAAATCAAACATGATCGTTGTGAGCAAATCACTTCAGGGATGTGATATTGTCTTGTCATCACTGAAATAACTCCAGAAATGCAGGTATCCTGTCACCATATCACCCTTTATTTACACATGTTTAGTAAATGACATTGACCGAACTAGCTCAAAGCCAGCTTCTAGAATGAACAGAACCTCTGTTACTCCTGTTTATATCAGTCAGCGAGGACTCCCTGATTGGAGCTATTAATCTAGGTCAATTGGGGAACTCATATTCTATAAGATCCACCTGGCTGCGCTCAATCCAATCACTACAACACTCATAGCAAGGTCCTTCATATTTGAGAGATTGAGTCATGCCCAACCCTTTCCACAAAAATGATGAAAATGCCATCAAAGTAGTCAAAACATGCACAGGTCATCAAATGAGGTAAAAAAATTCTACAAACTACTCAAGTATATGATACACTTGTCGAAGATTTTTGGCTTGCACTTATCAAAATATTTCACAAGAATACAAATTTATGGGGTAAACTAACTGTGTGAGAGGAGTGTTGACTGGTTGGCAAATGGACTCTGATTGGTAGAGGTGTTGCCATAGGGAATGCACCAGTTAATAGTGACTAACAGTTGACTGCTGAACTTTGTTTAAACTTTAAATAAGCAGGTTGACTCTGGTCAAGATGTTATCTTGAGAAATAAACTAGAAAATGTCTGTCACCTTTTATTGGAGTTGAAATATGCACAGTATGTGTGTGTGAGATCTTTTGACTTGTGAAGAACATTGCTGTATGTATTATGTTGCTTCTAGTACATGCTAATATACTACTCTGGGAGTCCAATTGTGAATCCTAAATTAATTTCTGTTGTAAGTCTTTGCACTTTCAGATTATCTAGTAAATTATGTCCAATAGATGACTTACTCCTATTGTTGCACACTGTGTTGCAAGTCCACAAGTACAGGCTGGTTGGGTATGGTCAGCACGTTGTTTATTGTGCACAGCCAAAGACATATGATGCTTGATATGATCAAGCTACTTTGATAGTCTCTGGTCTACACTTTAATACACTGTTCATTTCTACCACATAGCTCGGAACATCCAAGTCAACACAAAGGTTGTATTTGTTATATTTTACAAAAGAAACTCAAGTAAATTTTGAGACATGCTACTAAAAAGCCATTCAACTGAGATCAAAAGCTATCCCACAAATTGAATTATCTTGCTACCTAAATCTCAGAATTATTTCAGAGCCACATTCTGCACTGACCTTGAGTTTCTTCCTTCATGCTTAATTTTAGGCTTCTTTGAACAGTTACATTGTACACCCTGCATTGGAAATGACAGAGCAAGCATCAAAGAAAATTCTATCTCACTTTCCTCTATTTCATTCATAGGACATGGGTATCACTGTCTAAACCAACAGTTATTGCCTATCCCTAAATATCCCGAAGAATATAAGCCACTGTTATGAACTGCTACACTCCATGGGAGTTAGTTCTACCCTCAGTGCTATGAGGAAAGGAGCCTCAGGACTTAGTGAAAGTGATGTGGTTCCAAGTTAGGATGGTGTATGTGGCTTGGAGGAGAACTGAAAGGTTGAGAAACTGCATGAAAGAGAAATAATTCTCTATCCCGCTGCTTCCATGGTACTATTCGGGGTATGCCTTTGATTTCATAAATTGTCTACCAGCAAAATTGAACGATTAGATTAGATTAGATTAGATTAGATTACCTACAGTGTGGAAACAGGCCCTTCAGCCCAACAAGTCCACACCGACCCTCCGAAGAGTAACCCACCCAGACCCATTCCCCTACCCTATATGTACCCCTGACTAATGCACCTAACACGATGGGCAATTTAGCACAGCGAATTCACCTGACCTGCACATCTTTGGATTGTGAGAGGAAACCAGAGCACCCGGAGGAAACCCATGCAGAAAAGGGAAGAATGTGCAAACTCCATACAGTCACCCAAGGCTGGAATCAAACCCAGGTCCTTGGCGCTGTGAGGCAGCTGTGCTAATGATCAAGCCACTGTGCTGCCCTTGCATTCTTTTAGCTACCTTTCTCTATAAAAAGAGTTGTGTTTTATATTCATTTTGTCAAAATTTAAGTGGCCATGACTTTGCTTTTGTTTTCTTTTCTGGTAATTTTGACTCTAGAAATCAGTTGGTCTATTGCTTCTGATCTCTTCCCATGCTGTGTTTGACCAGTAGACCTTTCATTCATTTCAACCACTCCTAATCCCAGATTCACAGGTAGCCCTCATAACATGGATCTTCTTCACAATAATAATTATCATAGAAGAAATATAGGAAGTATTTTAGCAATCTTTCTTTCACAAGGAGGTTTGTCATGATCTGGAATGGATGGTTAAGAGGTTACTGGAAGAAAATTCTAAAATAATTGGACATGTTTCCAAACGAAAAGTTTTGCAGGTTAGATTCTCTACAGTACGGAAACAGGCCCTTCAGCCCAACAAGTCCACACTGACCCTCTGAAGAGTAACCCACCCAGACCCATTCCCCTACCTAATGCACCTATCACTATGGGCAATTTAGTATGGCCAATTCAACTGACCTGCACATCCTTGGATTGCAGTTGTTGGGAAAAATATCTGGGGCTAGGATCACAATTGAATGGCTCTTCGAAAGAATATTACCAAGAAAAATGAATGCTCATGAGATGGTGATGAATATCAACACCAGGTTATAGTCCAACAGGTTTAATTGGAAGCACTAGCTTTCGGAGTGACGCTCCTTCATCAGGACAACCACCTGATGAAGGAGCGGCGCTCCAAAAGTTAGTGCTTCCAATTAAACCTATTGGACTATAACCTGGTGTTGCATGATTTTTAACTTTGTACACCCCAGTCCAACACCAGCATCTCCAAATCATGAATATCTACAGTCACATACTAGAGGTCGTGAAGAAATAATGGAAGAAACTGTACTAGGGAACTGTGCTACAGAGATCAGGATTATTCCTGGTAATGTAAATCAAAAAAGTTGCAAAAGCTACCAGAGTCCAGCAATGGTCACTCTTAGATGGAGGAAAAACCATGGTGTTATTTTCCCAGGTGACAAATGTTGGCACCCGGTTTGACATTTTAGAATGGATATTTGTGAATGAGAATGCTTTTCTCAATAGTGTGTAGTGTGCAACATAAGAAAATAAGGAAGAGAACCTTATATCTTTCTCCGATATGCACATGTACTCAGGGATATTCAAAATAAGTGACATAGCTGAAGTGGGAAGGAAAGAGGCACTACAATGGCAAAGAGGTATGAAAGCCTTTGGTACTGTGTATAGGGCATTAGGTTACAAGAGGACTGTATGTGAATGAGGGCTGGGGGAATGTTTTATATTTCTCCCCTGTGAAAAGGCAAAGTCACCCTTTGGATCTGGTCAGGAGACAATTTTGCTGGAGACAAGGCACCCTTTGGGATCGTGAAATTGCATTCCTGCGCATAAAAACACACAAAAACACATTGGGACTGTCAAATTTGTCAAATGCTTAGGCCCCACAAAAACAAAAGTGTGGATGTTTGAAAAAAAGACAACTACTTCTTTCAGAGTGCCCGTCACATAAAACCCTTACAGGATTTGTAATACAAGACAAAATTCCTACATTACTATTTTCACAATGGAAATACCTTTTGCTGGATATTTCAAACTGCTTATTGAATGGAACTTTTTTGGCTTATTTGATTTCATACTTTGGTGATGTAATTTCAATATTTTTTGTGTCAATGTGAGTGCTTTTTTTGGACAGTGACATCTGCAGGCTAATAACTCAGGAGACATCCAGAAAGAAAATTATACTCATGTTGAATAGTACATGTGTTAGCATAGAGAGGGACAAACAAGGAGTGGTAGCTGGGGGATGTGGGCTAGATTGTTCAACATTGTGGATTTATTTGGTGTGGGGAATTGAGGTTAGAAAGGTTGAGGACTCAATGAGATAGGTATAAAAGCATAGATTGTCATGCCATGAGCTTGGATGGGAACATGAAGAGTGAGGGGATAAGAGTAGGAGGGCTTTTATTTTCATGTCTGATTCTTTACTTTTAAAAACTTGAACAGTGCGAGAGCCCTGAGTCAGACTTTGCACTAATCCATCTTGGAAACTGACGGCCCCTTATGCATTTGTGGGTTGTTTGTTCTTAACACCAACACTCCAGCCCCCACTTGCCTGCCTTCCCAAGTCAAAAATGTGAAGTGTGGGTGTCCATTTTTAAAATGTCAAGTTTGCAAAACCAGGGTTTTCTCTTGACTCTATGCACCCAATATGGGAGCAAAAAGCTGAGGATTTTTTCCTTCTGATTTCCCTTTGTATTCCCATGAGGTCACCACATATTGCTGATATTGCAAAATAATGGGTGACTACTAACAGAAAAAAAAGTCATTGACCAGCAAGGTTCGATACATGCGGTCAGGTAAAAAGCTGCATGCTGTTGGAGTTGAATCGTTTTCTGTTAATATTGGCCAGTTATGGCTAGAGACGAGACTGGCCACATGTGTGTCACCAATTGCACCCTTACTTTCAGAAAGCTATCTGCCCACTGGAATGAAGCAGGCATGACATTCATCAATTGCTGTTTAGTGAAAAAAAATGCAAGGTTAGATAAGATTGATTTGGAGGTGCTGGTATTGGACTGGGTGGACAAAGTTAAAAATCACACAACACCAGGTTATAGTCCAACAGGTTTATTTGGAAGCACTAGCTTTTGAAGTATTGCTCCTCCACCTGATGAAAAAGCAGCTCTTCAAAAGATAGTGCTTCCAAATAAACCTGTTGGACTATAACCTGACATGTGTAATTTTTAACAAGGTTAGATAAAACATTCATCATATCATTTATTTGTGGACTGATTGTAATTTAGCTGATTTTCCTGGTGCGCATTGTAGTAACTTTGAAGGAAGCAAAGGTAATATAAAATAACAATAGTGGTCATCTCCACAACATAGGCATTGCTACAAGTCCTCCTAAAAGTACATATATGGAATTAATGGATCTAATATCCAAAATGTAAAAAGGTTAAGATGTTGTGGTCTCCCCCATAAGAACCAATAACAATGAAAATAATGAGCGCAACTAAGTAGCATACAGCCTAAGTACAATATCAACATTTTACAGTGCAACGATAATTTTCAGACAGGAAAGCAACAAAATGATATGACTCTCAAACTGCTTGATAGTAGTGCTGCATTCTTCTTGGAATACACTGTAAACGTTTTCACTGACAACAATTTTCATGCAATTATCAACACAGCGATGTAGGCATTCCAACATAAGTAACAGGATGAGTTCCCTGGTGATCTACTGAGTAACTGGCACCAGCAGAAGTTGACTTTACCTAAATATTGGCAGATATTGTCTGCACTACTGGAGGCAAACCTCAAGGCATCAGCCTGACTTAAGGAACAGATAATGATGTGGATTCAAGCCACATGGAGAGATTGCCAAATCCCCTGAAGGATGTATCCTTGGATGCTCCCTTATAAAGGAGGCCCAGAAATCCACAACGTTAGTACCTTTTCAGAGTTCAGCTCCTGACCTAGGATTTAACCCCCAATTGGATTGTAATTTGCACGTATGCATGAGTACTCAAAACTGCGTTCAGGGTCCCGTCCACCTGGCCTCGAATTTGGTTTATCCTAAACATCTCGCTTTAATAAAGTCTGGCAGAAACTGATTGAAATAGACAGAAATTTATGTTAGGCAGAAAACATGCAAAGGTTGAATTTTACCTTCTGAATTTCTCAATAAGCTTATGGCAGTTACACAGCAGCTACCAATTAAAGATGCATCTGTAAAGTATAATCCACCATTAGTATGCCCAAGTTATACTGCAATTTCACACTAGATTTCAGAAACAAAACAGCTTTGAATAAACTGCTTTCAGATAGGGCTAGAGTTATACTATAATTTATGTAAAGTCCAAGTGAAATGTGTTTTCACTAATTTCATACAAATTCACTCCAGAATCCAATCATGTTGATGTAGCTAAACTCCTCTGTCATGATGCCAAAACATACATATAGCTGCAGCCAAAACTTAGTTGCCTAATAGCCATGGCCTTTAGTACCAACTTTGCGCCACCATCACACTTTGTACAAGGGTTGCAAAATACAATAGCAACATCTAGGGGCAGCAAATTGGAACTGTAACTGGGTCCTGTGTGTCTTTTATATCTGGTTAGCCAGCTGGGCAAGTAATTCTACCAACTTAATCTTTTGTGATGACAAAAACGTATTAGATTAATACACAGTGCTGCAAACTGCTTCTGAAGATTACATAGTGGAAGCTCGAAGTTGATCTATGTTCATTTGGACCATTCATTCAGACACTCATTAACAACACTTAGCAAGACCTCCAATGACAAAAGGATTGAGAAGTCAGAAACACAGAAACATAGGTTGTTGAATTCTCAGTTCCCTGATATTTTCATACTTTGTACAATAGCAGTCTTCATTCAGTTTTTACTATCCATACAGAAAAGAAAGTTCCTCTAACTCATATTTTTGATAGACATTTCATTAATTGAAGGATGGGGTTTTTACCAACTGAGAAAATTTTCTAACCTGTGATTGTAAAATTGAAAGTGCATTTGTAGAGTATTTCTCAAAGCACAGAAAAATCCATTTTATTAATAGTACCTTTGGGACAGCTCAGAGAAGAATTTTGAGTTAAAAACTCTAAGACAGGTAAAGGCCCAAAATAAATAGCTCTCTTTTCAGAGGTGTGAAATTCTATTGTTTTCTGCCCATCTTCCAGATTTGTATTTTCATTCTGAACACAGCATGTGAGTAGGTTAATCATTATTCATGCACCCCAGCCTGTTGTATAGTTGAATTGGATCACTAAAAAAAATGTTTTTCATTTAACTTCATTTACCTACAATTGTTCTGCTGTCCTGAATATCCCTATCCAACAAAGATCTTTTTTCACAATTTAACTGACCTAGCATCAACAGATCCTTGGGAACAGTGCTTCAGATTTCCAATGCCTTTTTTGTGAAGATCTATTTTTTTGGTAACACTCCTGACTGTCATGGTTCCAATTTTCAAGTCATGCCTCCCTATTCTAGATATCCTGGTTCAAACAAATAGTTTCAATCTGCCCTATTAATTATTTTAATCTTCTTAAAAGGATCAATTAGATCGAATACATGGTAAAAAGTACAGATTTTAATGAATCCAGAGAAAATCAAAAACTGTCTCATTCTGCTCTGCAGTATGTGGATTATTATTATTATTATTATTATTATTATTACAATCCCAGTTCCAATGACTGATCAATTGACTAGGAACAACAGGTTTGATTTAAGAGGTTTCAAGATCCATCTTCACTGCAGTTATGAGAGTTGATCTATGACAATGGTTGGTATTGATGAGTGTTCTTAGGGCAGTGGTCTTATATGGCTGTCCTCTCATCAGACAGAAATGGCTGGTGTTGGTCTAACTTGAAGATCATCATGTCACAGGCAATGGGGTGGGCGGGGGGTTGAGAAAGAGAGTCCTTCAGGGTAACCTCTGTTGGTGTGGGAACTGAACTGATTCTGTTAGCGTCACACTGCATTGAAAATCGGCTGACAGCCAACTGATATAACCATAGTTTCATGAATTCATTCAATGCCAAAACCAGTATTAAATCAATGATATTTAGATTTTCAGTTTAAATGCTCACCCAACTGAGCTTTTTCAGTTGTCTCCTTGGAGCAGTATTTCTGGAAAATTATTGTCAGCATCAGAGTTTGCTTTATACTTTTACCTGTGCATTTTACCGAATTGAAGTTGGTAAAGTCTGTTCCTGTATTTGATAAGCTTAGCTTTTCCTGAAGATTTCTTGTGTTGTAGTGGTAGAGTTTCTACCTCTCAACAGGCCAGTGTTCAAATCCCATCTGCTCTAAAGGTGCACCATAAAACTTCTGATCACATGGATTAAAAGTATTTACCTCTTTAACTTTAAAAAATAAACTGCCTCTAAACTGTTATATAAGGTGTTCTGCCCTTGCTTTAAGTTAAGTACAATCAGAAGCAAACTGAATCTATTAGTGTACAGAGGACAAGATCAGATAACAGAAATCCCCTGTAAAAGTTTGCACACTCTCTTAGGTTAAAAAAAAAATAGACATCTGGATCTCTGGACAGCCATTTTGTCAGATACCAATAATTTGTAATTAAATTTGTTTCCACAGCATCCATTACTTCTTTCAGTTCAGTCACCCATTTTCAATCAATTACAGCATGATTATCACAGTTAGTACCTAATGAACTGGAATCAAGTTTCTTGGATTCCTTTCATAGATTAATACTTTACCGATGCAAACATGCTAAGTGGACAAATCACAACTGAGAGAGAAGAATTTAGCAAGAAGGAAACTTCCATCAAATCAATAGTGTACTTCTCATTTCAAGAAGCCTTGAGCATGATACTAACATTATTGGTGATGCATTCCTACAAAGCTGCAAGGAAATCATAAGCTCTGTGGATGTGATGCTCAACCTTTGTAGATGGGGAAGAAGAAACGCTAACGACACCACAAATAAAATGTAATTACAGTCATAGAATAAGCATCATAAAAGATAGGATATACTTCCATAAGTATTTGTAATGGTAATTTGGTTTATCTTCCTGTAGCTATGGTTAGTGTCTCTTGTGTCTTTTGCTTATATGCCTCTTACCTAATAAGAGTATGGTCTGTAGATGCATAACATTCTGTCTAGACAATATTATCTGTCATGCAAAAGATGCACATGATTAGTAAGGAATATTTTATATTGATACATTAATCAAGTATCTAATCTTGAGCTATTATTATGGAGCAAACTAAACCAGAATGTACAAGAAATATGCACCCAATTATCAGCCAAATAATACAAGGAACCATGACAAGATGTGCAATGAATATTGCCTCCTTTAAAAACAGAAGAAAATCTAAAGCAGTGATGGAAGTTTGAAGACTGAGTGGAGGAACAGCAGGAAAAATGTGACAACATTTCCAGACCTCTCCACGGTACATTCACCAAAAAAGGATGGACTGGGAAATGTTACTGAAAGGAATGTCAATGGATAAGCAATGGCAAACATTCAAACAGAGAAAGGGTGAACTACAAAACCTGTTTATTTCTGTCTGGCACAAGACTGTGAAGAGAATTGTGGCCAAACGATGACTTAAGAGGGAAGCTAGAGAAATCTTAGATGCAAAAAAAAAGACAAGCACGTGGCAAGAGGAAACAATAAACCTGAGCATTGGGAACCTTTTAGAAATCAACAAAGGAGGACTGAGGGATTGATTTATAAGGGGAAAATAGAGTGTGAGTGTAACTGAAAAAGGGAAAAAAGATCTGTGAAAAGTAATGTCAGCGCTTTACAGTTAGAAATGGGTGGAATTTATAATGGTTACAAAGAAATGGCTGACAAACTAATTTCATACTTCGCTTCTGACTTCAAAAAGGATGACACAAATAATGCAGTAGAAATTATCGGGATCACAGCATTTTAGCAAGGAACTGAAAGCAAACTGTATTTGTAGATAAATGATGTTAGAACAATTGATGGGGTTGAATGGCCTTGCATGGCCTAATAATCTACATCACAGAGTATTTAAGGAAGTGCCCCTAGAAATAGTAGATGTATTGGTGGTCATCTTCAAAGATTCCTTAGACACTGGAACAGTTCCAACAAATTGGAGAGTAGCTAATATAAGCCCACTGAAATAACTCCACAGAGGCCAGTATCTCATCACCAAGTCATCTTTTATTTACACGTCTTTGACACTTATCCAGCTTCCTCAGAGCCAAGCCTCAGGGCAAACAGAAGCTTTGACACTGCTGTTTATACTTGTCAGCCAAGGCTCCCTAATTGGACTAGATTAACAGCCTCAATCTGGGAAATCATATTCTATGAGATCCACTGGGCTGACCTCATTACAATCACTACTTCCTTCCTCTCTGAGTCTGAGCACACAGACCAGTTCTTCCTTTGTAGCTCCTCCTGGTGCATTTTAAGCACAATGTCAGGTTCCTCCAACTCAGCCTATGATACGGGTGGTGTGTAACATACAGTAGCTTGCCTCTAGTGCCGGAAGCATCTTGGAAGAAATTCATTCTCCTCTGTAAGCGGCAAAGGCATCAAGGCAGTGATATCCATCGTGTCCATCTCAGATTTCAAAGTACGTTAAATGCTTGACGAAGAAGGAGAACACATGGGTTCCAGAACAATTGGAAAGATACTTGAGGAGCTGGGCACCATTTGCAAGTTTGCAGCTTTCATTTCTTACACATGCTTGTTCAGGACCACAGCACTGATCCGAATTTTATACTGCACCTTGCATTGACCATGCTTCTTACTCATGCAAGACCATTCCCACGATTCCCACACTAAACTTCATCCCCTTAAGTAAACTGTCTCTCTCGGTTAGCAGAGCTTTGTTTCTGGCATTGGTGTTCCTGATGCTGTTTCACTCTCCCCCGCTAGGTCCAGGAACATCAGACCTAGTGCGGAGTCTTCTTTCCAATAGCACTTCTGCTGGAACTATCCCTGTCTTTACATGAGGGGTAGTCCAATAATCAAATAAGAACTGGAACAGTTTGATATCTAGTGAAGCTGCAGGCTGTATTTTTAAACCTGCCTTCAAAGTTTGGACTGCTTTTCCTGGATGAAGGATGGCATGGAGCTGTCCTTATATGTTGAATACTATTTGACTTCAGGAAATACTCAAGTTCCCTTCTGATAAATAAATGCCCATAATCTGTGCCTAACACTTCTGGGAGTCTGTGTATAACAAAAGATACCTGCAATTTTCTATTGTTGTGCTCACATTTGACAAATTAACTCTTTGTACATCCAACCTCTTTGAGCGGGTGTCCCCAAAGAATAAGACCATTGAAGCCATGAATGGATCTGCATAGTCAATGTGTAACTGAGCCCAGGGTTTACCTGGCCATTCCCATGAATTTGAGGGAGCTGCTGGAGGTAATTTTTGTCATTATTGGCAGTCTGGGCACTGCCGACTAATGCAGTGATGTCCATATCCAATCCTGGTCACCAGACGGAACCTCTCATCAACATCTTCATTTTGGAAACCCCTGGATGACCTTGCTGGAATTCAGCCAATATGTGGTGGTGACCTTTGCTCTTGCCCCCCAAAATAATATGCTGTCTTCTACTGTGATCTGGGCTGTCCACGTCCAAAAAGGTTTCAACTCAATTCTGGTTGTGACAGCCCATTGTTTACCCCCATCACCATAGCAGATTCGGTTTTGCCAGGACTGGATCTTTCTGCACTCAAAACACTGATATTATCAGCTATGAGTGGAAGTGTACTCAGAAAATTGAAAGCCATTATGGGCTTTTCCAGTGACATACCACCAGCAGTATAACTGCCAGTGGGACGTGGCTCAATCTACCCATATTTGCTACTTGGCCTCCCAGACATTGTTCTAACTTGGAATTATATATACTTATTGTTAGAGACTACCTCTGAATTCAACCTGAAGCTATGGGCAGCACTGCCCTGTCCTCTTTAAGTAGACCTAGCAGAGGTTTGTGGTCCGTTACTATTACAAATTTATACCCGTAAAGGTTTTGGTGGAACATCCTAACTCCAAATATGACCACCAAACCTTCCTTCTCTATTTGGGCATATTTACTCTCTCCTTTAGACAAGGTTCTGAATGCATACACTATTGGGCATTTCTCCCCATTGGGCCACCCATGAACTAATACATTACCAATGCAGTATGGGGAGGTATGACATGTCAAGCTGGATCTCATTTGGGATCATCACGTACCTTTGATAGCTGTTTCTTCACTTCCCTGAAAGCTATAGCCTGGCTATGCAACCATTTCCAAGGCTGGTCCTTTTTTAAGAATTGGTGCAAAGGTGTCAGGATGGAGACCCGGGTGGGGGCCAGGTTATGTATGAACTTTCCATAACAGTTCAACAGCCCAAGGAGCCTAAGCTCCAGTACAGACATGGGAGCTGGGGCACCTTTAATCATCCTCACTTTATCTTCCAATGGGTGTAACCCAACCTTGACAATTCTGTAGTCCAGGTAAGTCACTTGGAGTGTTTGAGCACACAGTTTTCCCTTCTAACACATACTCCCACCTGGAAAAAAACATATAAGGACTACGTCCAAGTTATCTAGGTACTATTGGTCTTCCCGTTACTGCCATATCATCTAGACAAATAGCGACTTGGGGTAGACCTTGTAAAATGCTCTCCATTATCCGCTGAAAATTTGCACAGGCTGACATTACCCCAAATGGCAGTTTTGTGTATTGGGATAAACCGTTATGGGTATTAATTGTGGCATACTTCTGGGAATCCTACTCTAACCACAGTTGCAAGTATGCATAATTCATGTCCACCTTGGTGAAAGACAGCCCTTTGCCAGCTTTGTGTATAAATCTTCAACACATAGGATTGAGTATCAATCCAGCTATGAAAATTAGTTTGTTGGTTGCTTAAAATCCACACAAAGGTGAACTGACCCTTCTGGCTTCAGACTCAGTATGATCAGTGCTGCCCATTCCACAAATTGGACTAATTTGACGATTACTTTGCTTTCCAGCCTCCTGATTTCCACCTCTACTTCTGCTCAAAATGGCAAATGACACCAAGCCGGTCTTGCAGAAGTGTGAAAGTCCATCCTGGTCAACATGTCAGGTGGTTTTGACCCCTTTGATAGTTCTTACACCTTCCTGAAAAACTTTTGGGTATTGAATTTGGACTTCACTGAGGAAGCCATTTTCAAACCAAAAAATGTTGAGCCAATCTAGATGATACTTTCTCAATCAAGATGAATCTATCAAGCTTGGGCCCAAGCCTTTTACTACAATCAGTGGTAACTGAACCCGCTGCTTCTCATAAGAGACCAGGCTCTCATAAGAGACTGAAATTGTACCCTTAATCTGGTGCAAGTTCTCAGTCTGGCTGAGTATTTATGCAAATTTAAGAGGTGGAGTCCAGAGCGAATTTTGTTAAAGACTGGTTCTGCGATCACTGAAATGATGTGCTGGTATCGACCTCCATTAGAACTGGATGACAATTTAATCAGACATTTAGTTTGATTTGTTCTCATTTGGATGTTGCCCAGTAATTTAATTAATTCCACATACCAAATGGTCTCTCAACATCTCATTAACGATTAAACCAGCGTCACATGCCGCTGCCAGTTGTCTTAATCTAGTCAAAATCCCAATACAGATTCTCCTGGTTCTCAAATTGCTGAGTAAAACAAATAGCATCCCAGAATTAGAGGAGGCTTGGGTGTTGTAAAATTCCTTAACTAAGTCTGTCAACTCTTGAAAGGTTTTAATGTCCAGTGCCTTAGGGAATGTTAGACTCTTAATATCTAAAAAACTACATGTCCACAAACTGTCACAAGAATTACTCATTGTGTTTCATCTGCTCCAATGTCACTTGCCTGGAGAAAAAAATGCATTATTTTCACACACTGGGCTGAGTCCTCGACAGCAGGATTGAAATAACAGGATCCAAATAACAACATGATACCAGAAATCCTTACCACAACTTAGGTGACTATTGTGAGCGAGTTTCTTCAGGAGCATGCTCTTCTCTCATCACCACAAACGCTGGAGTTACCAAGCTCCAAGTTACCCTTTATTTCGACATGGAAAATCCTTCACACTGATCCAGCTTCCTTAGAACCAGCTCCCAGGGTGAACAGAACCTCCCACACTCCTGTTTATACCCGTCAGCCTAGGGTCCCTGATTGGATCAGATTAACAGCCTCAATCAGGAAACTCATATTCTATGATGTCTATCTGGCTGACATCAATATAATCACTACACACACTATTTAACATTCTAACAGGACTGGGCAAGTTAGATGCATGAAGGATGTTCCCAATGGCAAGTAAACCAAGAATCAGGGGTCATAGTTAAGAGGAAGGGGTAAACTTTTTAGAACAGTGATGAAGAGAAATTTCTTCATGCAGAGAGCAGTAAGCATGAAATTCACTATCAGAGAAAGTGGTTGAGGCCAAAACATTATGCGGCTTTGAGAAAAACAGAGATATAGTTCTTGTGGCTAGAAGTTTCAAGGGATGTCGGGGGGAGGGGTTGCATGATTAGGGTATTGAGATCGATGATCAGCTATGATCATAATGAATGGTAGAGCAGGCTCAAGGGGTTGAAGAGCATACACCTGCTCATAACTTGTAAATTTCTATGGTTATATGTTTAAAGTAGGTTCTTTTCTATGGTTGTGAGCATTTTAAAGCTGTTAAGGGCTGTGTAGGGACCCAGCTAATTCAGGATCCCACCATCTAAAGTGTAAAGAACAATTGGCTATCATCCCCAAGCAGAACAAGAAAATGTGTGTGGTAAATGAAACAAATAAAAAAATTAAAGTGGGCCTTAATCGGGAACAGTATAGATTGAGCTTAACAAATTCAAATGCGAACTGGTTATGCCAAGTGCAATCTTACAAGCACACAGAGTTAAAACAAAAGTAGCCTATAAAGCTGAAGACACAATTGGAATCTTGTTACGAAAATAAGACTAATGCACTGTCCTATTCATCTCGAGAACATAGCAAAATCAAACAACATCAACTAAGCGCCTACAAAAACTCCCTAGCACAAACTGGAAAGTTACATACACCCTATCTGATTTTAATCCTTTGCTGTACTGCTTCATACAAAAGCTGCTGCTCAACTGGATAAGCAGCTGTGAAAATAACGATAGAAATTGGAAATGAGAACCAATACTTTTGGCTTAACTGAAGAGGACCAAAAAGATCCCTGAATCGTGCAGGAAGTGCTGGCACAGTAGCTTTGAGTCAGAGTGTATTTCAGAGTTCATCACCTACAGTTGATGCCTACAGGTAATAGCCACAGGAAGCAGTCAATCAATTTATTAGCAAGTGCTACGATAAAGGGAAGGCACGCAATTTCTCATTATCTAAAATGTTGGAGAGGCTAATACTCTTGGTAATTGATTTGAGACATTCGAAAAATACTTCTTGAAATAAAAAAAGGTCAGAGCTTTGACACAGTCTAAAAGATTGCAGAAAATATGAAACCATTGTCGCCAGACAATAGCACCTTCAAGCACCCCAATGGAGCTAACAGTATTGGCACATTAGCTAGAACTTAAAATTCAAATAAGCTGTGTAGTAAGTGCAATCCGTTGCAACCATAATTCCAGGATTTCTGCATGGCATGCAATAGAAAAGAACAGTGGGACTGATATGTATAAATCTAGTATTTAAGTTGCAAGCAGATGTAGTCAAACAGAAAATGTGCAAAATGTGGGCAAACAAATGATAGGTGCAGCAACAACAGCAAGTAATATATCAGAGACCTTTGTAAATATAAGCTGATTGAAAAAATTAACAGCAAGAAAGGCCTGAGACAAGATCCAGAGAGGAACAACTTCCATTCAGAGAATAAACAAGCTTTCCACATTGAGAATGGAACACATGCGGACAAAATCAGATGGCGAATGTCTTTTGCCACAAGCGTAATCTGGTAATCACAAAACTAATTGCATACAATGTGTTACCCATCGACTACAATGGCAAATTAAAAATGTAATGTAGTTTTGACAAGTCTTCATTGAAACCATAAATACTTATGTAGTAGACATGAATGAGTCAGAACTGGCAGGATCACCAGGGTATATGGATCTCAACATTGTGGCTATCTATGGAATTGCAATATTGTCAATTGCACCAGAAGAGCCCAAGGACTTGAATCATTTTGAGGTTTATACCAATTGTTATAAACAAAATCTGTCTACTGCATGTTGGCCAGCATAAAGATGATTAACTTCAGTCAGAAACAGAAAACCAGCCTCACTATTAAATGTGACATAAAAGGGTGGCCTGACACAATAAACGAGGACCCAACCAATTGGCCTTACACAGATGAGCTTGGTATTTTGAGAGGCATAATTTTCAAAGGAAAACAAGTATTTGTGCCTGACATTCTCGACTGAGGCATATTGTCCTAATCATACTAAGGGATTAAGGACAAAGAACAGACGAGATGACTAGCTGATGATATCATCTATTAGCCAGGGATTAATAGCGAGATTGAAAAGTTAATGAGGATATGTGAAACATGTCAGAGCTATCAGCCACAATAACTTGGAGAAAATTGCAACTGCATGAGATTCTTTTAGTTCATGGGTCCAAGGTTGCTACAGATCAATTTTTTATGAAATTGAGGTGACTTCACCTTAGATACCGATTATTTCTCCAACTTCCTGACTGTTAAAAAAGACACTTCAAATTTGTCCATGACAGATATATTGAGTGCCATGTTGAATTTGTTCTTTGCATTTTAAAAAAATCATTTCTGACAATGGGCTGTGGCATATGGGCAGACCTTTTAGGAGTATGAATACCAAACAGGATGTATACCACATGACCACAGTACACCCAATCTCATAGTCTTGCTAAGAGAATGTTTCACACCTAAAATCACTTGCAATATGACACGTCAGTGCTACACTGTATGGAGTTTGCACATTCTCCTGTGTCTGCGTGAGTTTTCTCCAGGTGCTCCGATTTCCTCCAACAGTCCAAATATGCACAGGTTATGTGGATTGGGCATGCTAAATTGTCCATAGTGTCCAGGGATGTTAGTATCCAGGGATGTCAAGGTTAGGTTAGTCATGAGAATTACAGGTATTGGGTAAGGAGTGGGTCTGTTGGGATGCTCTTCCGGGATCAGTGTGGACTTGATGGGCTGAATGGCCTGCTTCCACACTGTAAGGATCCTATGATCTACACGTTTGAATGCAAGATTACTCTCACCGATAGAGATAATATTTTGAAGGCAAGTCAGTACAGCCTTGATAAGCCAAAGATTTTTTGCTGTAAGTTCTGTGTCATATGGTCTTATACTCCACATGATGAAGGAGCAGCGTTCTGAAAGCTAGTGCTTCTGAATAAACCTGTTGGGCTATAACCTGGTGTTGTGTTATTTTTAACTTTCTCCAAAATATGTGATAGTATGGTCTCACATTGTGGTCATGATGTATCCTATTGACTCTAGGTTGTTCTCATGCATGTGGATGTGTAAACCACATCATATAGACCAATGTATAATTGATTACTTAGGCACAGAAAATTCCTTTAACTGGCAATCTAGTCCCTTATCAGAAAGGATAATGGCATTTTCAAGAACACAGGTTCAGGTATTGTTATGTTACAGCTGGATTTGCTCAAAATTTGAAGTCTTTCAAAGTAGATTTTTCCCCCAACATTTTAAAGTCAATATTGGGAGCTTGAATCTCACATCTCCAAAAGATTCAATACACTAGGTCATTCCACATGGTAGTATTTGATCATTAATCCACCATTAAATAAATAGACAGAATGTGAGGTTTTGTCCTTAAAATTTTCAATGACAACAATTTGCCATAGCTGAATGGATGGGAAGGAACATGTTCTTAAACTTGCTATCCTTGCTGCATATCTAGACACTAAGATATAATCAACAACAGTCAAAACATTCTTCCTCCAATTACTCCTTTCTATCTCCAGGAAAGGGTTGAATTTCCATTTTCTGTTTCCTGTAGCAGCAGCAGCATAAAGTGAGGAGATCCTTGTGCAGAGAATCCAAGCCATGAAGCAGCTACAATTGTACAGGAGACCACAGGTGAAGACATTACACAAATATGGTTACTGTCAGGTTCTGAGCAAAAGCACTCAGAAATATTTGACATTGGTTTCATATACATAATAAAAGTAGAAGTTTGTATGGGCCTAGCTCTGCAGACAATAGATATACCTTCTGAGGGACAGGAGCTGTCAGGATATTGTATCTGAACCTCATTAGCACTTTATGCATGAGCTGCCATGCCTATCATACATAAGGTAGGGGGTATGGCTGGGAGTATGATTGCCAAGTTGCTTGCCTCAGCAGGAGAGGCATAACTCAATAGGATTGTTACAGAAGGCAATAAAGATGTTGTGGGTGGGTGGATGGGAGAGGTGTGAAGATAATTGCAAGAACTATGAAGGCAAAGAGAATTTCATGGTACATTGGACATTTAACACCATTGTTGAAAAACTCCCTTCAGCAAAAGAAAGAGGG
Organism: Chiloscyllium plagiosum; assembly: GCF_004010195.1. Lineage (NCBI taxonomy): Eukaryota > Metazoa > Chordata > Chondrichthyes > Orectolobiformes > Hemiscylliidae > Chiloscyllium > Chiloscyllium plagiosum. The sequence continues at coordinate 34,353,774 of NC_057715.1, read as the reverse complement.
CCTTAAGTGGCCATAATTATCAGCTGCAGTGGAGCACGTTGTTTGACTGTAGGAACATCAACCATAGTATTACCGCCAATTTTATGTGCCCTTTACCAACTTTGTTACTATTTTTATTAAGTTAGAAAATGTACACATGTTGCTGTTCTGGAGATTCAAGGTTTGTGTATAGTTCATTTTTCTTGTGTAGGATGAATATTTTTTTTTTATTCAGGACAATACTCAAAGCCAGGCATCCCATTACTTTCCAAAGGCAGCACCAGGGGGCACCATGTAGCCAGGACTGTGGACAGCACCACATGGTTTATCAATGCAGTTCCATAATTGGTCTCTGGGGAGCATAATACGGAAACAAATCAAAACAAGAATAAACTAGGAAGGGGCTAGTTTTCTGCTCCTGCAAAGTGTCATGCTGTGCATCTACAAAGCCTTGCAAATTGCAATCCAGCTATGAATTGACATAACACACCCTGGAAACATTAACATTACAACAAAATCAGTAATAAAAAGTAACTCCTGTTACTTTGCTGCACAATTGTTCTGTACTGCAATTAGAAAATCACTGATTTGATTTTATTATTACTTATAATGAACTATTCAATCACTGTATGGGATGTTTAACAGATGTAATGATCATGACATCTATTTGAATGTTATATTGGACAGCAAATAGATGAATTACATTTGATAAATACAGGATATAAGGGTGGTATCTAACTCTTCACAAATAGATCAAATTTATAATGGTTTCCATTCTATGATACAATCTCCGTCATGTGCTCATATACTTAGATGAAGAACACTATGTTACAGAAGATGAATTTTCCAGGCAGCCTTTTCATTCCTGCTGGTAACATTTGTTTGGGCATCAATTGAAAATTTAATATTGCACCTTACTGCCTCTTTCCCAGTGAAATTCCAGTATATGCAATTTTTATTGGTTCTTCATACCAGCACTACATGAAAGAATTTGTTTCAATAATTAAGGAAACCATAATGTATAGAGATCCAAGAGTAGATCATTTGCATTGATTGCAATGGGATTGCACAGTACATTTGGGTAGCACAGATCTGAAGAGAAGGTCCTGTCGAAATAAATTCTGAAAGGGCAAAATTCATATTGAATTATTTATTATCCAATCACTTTTTTGGATTTTTAAAGAAACTTTTAAAAAATTATAACTTTACTGCATTTTGTGATCTTGCCTTTGTTTTGTGACATCAGAATACTTTTTGGAATAGTTAAGCAGCTGTACAAGCAGGTAAATATCACTTGCAAAATTCCTGGAAACCCACCAACTGCTATATATACCAAAGATCAACAGCAAAATGTGGCATGGAAAGAGGCCTTGCAATTCAAACTTTATCTCCAGATCAATGAGTGACAGCCCATTTATCTGTAAGAAGCCTAGACCCATGCTGGTTAGCAGGGTAATTCCACATTCATAACTGCAGTCACTTTTAAAGGGCCCCATTTATAGTATTTGAAGGATAATGGTACTAGCTTGAAGGAAGATGCAAGAAAGATCAGCAGGTGCTTCTGCTTGAATATCCTTTTATATCCACTATTCTGCCAACAACCATGCACTTACTTGCCAATAACTTGACAGACTCTAGATAAACAACAAGCCAGTTGCTAAACTATGTCATCTCTTGCAGCAGTGACAAAGTCATCACCACATTCAACAATTGTAAATCCATTTTCTTTCACCCAGTTTGGGGACCATTGATTACTTGTAGAATTAGCTAATGTGTTACTCACACAAGTACTGACAACTCATGAAACACAATCAAATCCATGTTTCCTTCAGTTTGTTCACTGCATAACAGAAGCAGATAACATAGCTCACTGACTTCACCATTTCTTGACAGTTTTTTATGAATTAATGGTCATTGATGGTATCCCGTTTGCCATCAAGGAAGCAGGTTGCTACTTTAACTCAGCCAATACCATAGTTACTTCTTACAAGACCTCTCTTCAGCTTCTCCAATAGCAACGAAAACTCCATCTACCAAAAGCAGTTACCTAAAATATAAGTTGGCTTTGTATTTCTATGTCTGAGTTTGTTGTTTCTAAACTTGATGTCCCTCATCTTCAATATCTAAAATACAAGAGTATCATCAAAATAGGAGATGAAAACCCTTTCGCACTTGCTGGATGGATTGTTTCAATGTCTATTAGTAAAAGGTTAATTTCAGTTCAGATGATTTTGGTTATTCCATGTTGGTTATATGAAGCACATTACTGTCCTTGACTAGGCCAACATCCCTGGCATCGAGGCACTGACCACCGTTGATCGGCCATAATGGGCAGGGTACATCATCCTCATGACTGGCACAAGGCTGCCCAAGCAGGTGCTCTATTCCAAGCTTTGTAACGGCAAGCGAGCCCCAGGTGGACAGAGGAAGTGCTTCAGTGATACCCTCAAGGCCTCACTGGTGAAATGTGGAATTCCCACACACACCTAGGAGTCACTGGCCCAAGGCCATCCAAAGTGGAGGAGGAGCATCCAGGAAGGCATGAGCATCTCAAGATTTGCCATCAGGGGAAAGTGGAAGCCAGACAGAAACAGTGAAAGGCGTGCACTGCCACACCAATGCCCCACCCACCCTTTTCCACAACCACCTTCTTCCCCAAGTGTAACAGAGTCTGCAGTAGCCACATTGGTCTGTACAGCCACCCAGAGATTCATCCTGAGAGTGGAAGAGACATCTGCAAGGAAATACCAATGATGGTGATGATGATGATATGAAGCTTAGATAAATTATGCGGTCAGTTGATTGCTGTGACTATTTTAAATCCATGTTTTCTTTTAAAACCCATTTCAATCCATGCAAGTGCCCAATATTTAAATAGATAATTGAATATGAAAATCAATAGTCCATATATAACTGCTATCGCAATAACTTGAAGATGCAGGCTGCTGTAACTTGCTAGCAGTTTTGGACAGCTATCAATGTAAGCAGACAGCTCCAATCCAACAACAACAGAAAAGGGAGAATCATCAGAATGGTAGCCTGAAGTCACGTAATGCAGAACTTGCATTGCATAATACTGCATGTAATGAATAGAGTGAGCTGAGATACTCGTCTAATCTTGCAAAAAAGCTGTGGCTTGTTTTGTCCTATTCTGTGCATGTTTTTCAATGCAAGGATGTGATCACTTTCAACAAAAGTGTAACATTTACAATATTTGAACCACCCCCATGTTTGGTTTCTTTCATTTGTATTTCATGTCATCTTGTCATTGAAGTAGCCCTTGAATGTCACACGAGCAGAGATGTGCTCAACCTGCAACCAATCCTGAGTACCAATGAGCCATCACCATTATATCAACAAGTCATTAAGTATTACGTAGTTAGGCTGCATTACAATTCTCATATGTGTAAAGCTTCTTGAAATCATTAATTCCCCAAGGCTTTCTGTTGCAACAGCTTGCTTTGCTGAAGAATGGATATACAGGGTCAACAATAATATGGCAGTGAGAGGGCTCAGCATGGACCAGCAGTAAATGGGAAACAAATTGACAAGTAACGCTTTCTGCAAATCTTGAAATTTAACTGATCAATGATCGTAAATGAAAACCGAAAGAATGTGGATGCTGGAAATCAGAAACAAAAGCAGAAATTGCTGGAAAAGTGCTGGAAAAGCTCAGCAGGTCCAACTGCATCTGTGGAGAGAAATCAGAGTTAACATTTTGGGTCCAGTTTCCTGAGGAAGGGCACTGAATCTGAACCGTTAACTCTGACTTTTCAACATTTATAACTGATATTATTTGGTAGTCTTAAATTAGCAACTTTCTTCAGAAGTGTCAGTCATTGTTTTCTGTATCTAACTGCAAATTATGAAGTCAGTGCATCCAACAATAATAAACTTTATTAATATTGTCTCACTGGGTATGCTGCAGTAATTCTCCCCAGGTCGATGTCTGGCTTGCCAAAGAAAACATGCCTTCGTATATTCAACTCATGCTGCAGTATCTTAACTTTACAAGGCAGTAAACAAGTTATTTGAGTGGTGCACATACACTAAAGGGCAGTCTTAACTCAGTTCATCCAGGATAAACCAGCTGAGCAATTAATTTGATGCATTTAACACCCAATTAGGCTGGCTTCCCACAGCTTCCAATTTTAACTGGCACTTCTAAGCAGGTGTCAGTGACACCAACTAAGAGCAACTGAATTTCTTTGGATATGCAAATCAGGTGCCAATGAACTCGATGGGCACAGTGGAAAATTTAACTGGAGGTCTTTCAGTACAACTTTGTAGAAATAACAACTGAGGACAAGAACTTGTCTTGGATGCACAGTTTCGGCCTTTCCAGCCCTGAGTATCCTCTGGGGTTATGAAGAGGTCTGCCTCAGAGTCACTAAACTCAGGGCTTTTGTTTGCTGCCTCTGTGTTTAATGTGTATGTTCTATATTGATTTCCCACTGCACACCCCACCAAACCACCGCCATGACCCCACCAAAACAGGTGATTTATTTATAGTGCAGACTAGACTAGACATTGGATAGAGTTGAGATAAGTAATATGGAAATATTTGAAAAAGGAGATTAATTTTGAGAGAATAGATTGAGATGTATGAATGAAATAATTATACATGTTTTGAACCAGGTGAACATAAGATATATGAATTAGCACAATTAAATTGCATTTGGATTTTTTTTTTAAATTATGCATTGAAAGTATTTTACATACATGTAAGAATGGTGCAATTCTGTTTGTCCAAATGAAAATGGCATTATCACAAAAAATAAGCCTTTTCAATCAATGTCAAGTCAACCATCTGTGAGCAACCTGATTTTAATTAGCTGAGAGCTAATTTAAAAAACTTTACTTAAGTAGTTACTAGTTACTTGGTGCCCACTAGTCAGTTTCTTCATAAATTAAATTTCACCAGAAACTTTTAAAACATATTTTAATGCCACCTTAGAAACCTGCAAATGAGCACAATTAGCAGACACACACCATGGTGAATCACCATGATCAGAGATAGACCGATTCTTTTTGGAGGAGAAAGTGAGGTCTGCAGATGCTGGAGATCAGAGCTGAAAATGTGTTGCTGGAACAGCGCAGCTGGTCAGGCAGCATCCAGGGAACAGGAGAATCGACGTTTCGGGCATAAGCCTGACCTGCTGCGCTGTTCCAGCAACACATTTTCAGCAGCGATTCTTTTTGGAATTGGACGTGTTCTAGCATGATATTGTTTGAAACTGATTTAAAAGGAAACTAGTGGAAACTCAATTTGCAATGGAAATTGAAATAACCCATACTTGAAATTCCTTGAACTACTCACTGTCACTAAATTGGCTGGTTTTGGATGAATAAATGAATTAACTGACCAGAAAGCATGTCCCAGAACTCTCTTTGAAATGTTTCACGTGTTCACCTGTCACTTATTTCTGTGGAGAGCAACATTAATGTTGATTTCCCACAAACTGTAAAATTCCAAATTCTACATTTTATCTTAATAGATAGAAACCAGAGAATAATATACATCAACTATGATAATAAAAATTACTTTAATGCTCCATTCCATTTTTCCTGATTTATTCCCTTCATTTCCTGAGTATCCTTTGTCATTGTGAGGGTAGATGTTATCATCCTCAGTGCTGTTCTACTTGCCTTTCCATCAGGAAGCATCCTTGCATTGTGCAAATGTGGAGGGTTACTTATTTTTCTTCCATTTAATGATCTCTCTCTCCTCCATTCCATCACACATCAGATCCTCTAAATAAAAATGCCAGCAAAGATCAGCAATCAAATTGTAAGTGTCTAGCCTTAAATCTAATATTGCTGTTACCAGACTGGTTCAACTAAGTATTTCTTTAGAATCTCTCTGTCAGCTCAAATTGAAGTAGTTTAGCTATAATTAAGCTCACAAATACTTACTGATCTGAGCACTGGTGTGATGAAATAAACTGAAGCACTGCATTAGCTGCCTTTGGCCGTATAAATCATCAGCTCTGAAATTAGTTAAATCTCGATCACAGTCATGGTTAATTTTAGCAGACTGCTTCAAAAGCCAATTCAATAAACTGTTTGCATCAGCCATGATGACTTTTGCAACAAACTACATTTTAATAGGCATATTTACCAGTAAGTTAGGTTTTAGTTCAACAGATGAGAATGTTTTGAGTTGCTTTCTGAATGATTTGCTGTTTACTTTGGGTTATATGCATAAAATACAAAGAGCTGAGTAATGCAGAGAGGACAGCTTCCGTCCTGTATGAATTGCTGTTGTGCAGACTGCATGTGCTGTATCAGCCTCTACCCTCTCATTATTAACTTTCCTTGTTTGTCATCAATCTTCATTTGGTTCAGGTTGCCTTTGCAGTAGCTGCAGCAGGATGGCGTAGGCTGTTCTAGTATCTCTGTGTCTTTTATAATCTATTCTTACGCTAGCATTTTTATTACAGACCAGAATTTCTCCATATCTTTGAAATATGTTGCATGATTTGTTACAAACCTCAAGTGCAAGATTAAAATGACAAAGCATTGTCTGCCAAATCGTAATAGACTTCAAAACTATAAATAATCTGCTGGGTAGTATTTACTTATACTTGTCAATATATTGATCTAATGCTAAAGAAATGTCAGTAACTTAAATTAATGATATAGCAGGACAAATGCTTATTTGTGTTTTAAGCAGACGTTTATTATTTTGTGCTAATTAGTCCAACTTTTTCTCTTAACAGAAACTCCTTGGAGATTTTCATAAGTGTACATAAAAGTATAATCACTAGATGTGATGTTTAACAGCTTACTTTTACTGCAGAGGAATGTCAAAGCTCCAATTATTTTCACTGGTTTGCTGCTAATAACACTGTTCAATGAGTACTTCTGATTAAATATCATTTGCAGACACTCATTTTCAGCAAACAATATAATTTATTTTTCCTTTCTACTGCCCCCCCCCCCCCCACCTTAATCCTGCATAGACCCTCCCCCACTCAATCCTGTATAGACAGTACCTGCAAGCCGCAGTTTGGATTATCAAATTTAATCTTGGCGTTACACAGCCGGCAGTCTTTGCACTCTGCAATCGGAATCGTTCATGGCGGTCTCTATGACTCTCATATATTTAAAAAAAAAACAGATCTGCTGATATGCTTTCATAGTGACAGAAAAAAATGACAATGAAGAACCACTTTCCTTTTTCCTCAGCTTTCAAAGATTGAAATAGCAATCTGTAGATTACTACAAAAAATAATGAGAGCATTCAATAGATTTGTCTGAGGGGCGAGGGGAAGAAGTTAATTGCTATTTTGCCTTCTCGTCCCATCGCGTCACCAACTTGCACCAGAATAGAAAGCTGTCAGATGGTTTGGTGCACGTCTCACTAGTTGGTTCTTCGCGGTTTTCCCGTTATATTTGTTTTCGGGGGATGCAGTTGTTTCTCTAATAGAGACAACAGCAAATCCAGTTTCCAGCGGCGATACGCACTGGCGAGGAAGGAAGGTTTGGAGAGGGAGGGAGGGGGGCGGGGTGGAAGGTAGGAAGATACACTTCCACTGTGCCAGGCAAGAGCCAACAGCAGCACGCATATATTTATCTTTAAAAAAAAGCAATGGAACTGAACGCTCAGTGTCCCGCAGAACTGTGAGCGAGAGAGAGCCCTGCTTCCCGCTGTAGCCGCCAGTTTTATTTCTAAAATGAGATAAACAACTACCGCTTTTGTTAAGCAAAAGCTGGTGTTTGCCGGCTTATTTGATATCTCCAAGACCGGGGGATGGGGAGTTTGTAAATTTAATATTTTTGAGCCCCCCCTTTAAAGTGAAGTTGCTTGGAGTGCAACGCTGGCTCTGCCCACCTCCCACTGAACCGGGAAAAGTTGCTCCAACAGCGTAGTAACCACATCACCCCCCACCCCCAAGTTTCGTCTCTTATTTAACGTGAAGGCGTCTAGTTTCTGTAGGACTGACACGCATTGGATGTTATACGTAAGGAATATAAAACTGCGTGCATGCATTGAACCCAATGTACATACGCACATAACAGAAGCACACAAACAGAACGTGCTTTTTTTGAACACTCGCCCTGCCTGGCAGTTCTTGAGACAGTTTTCTCTGATCCTGAACATTGCTGAAAGTGCCCGGGGAGAGAGAGGAGAGAAAATCCACGGAGTTTTCTGCATTAAACAGAAACGACGAGAGATATAATTACCCCCCCCCCCCTTTTTTTTTCCTGGCATTCAATTGATGTGCAGTCTGTGTAATTGTCTCCGGGATTTGAGTAATATACCTCGGCAAACGGCAGCGTGAGACCGCAGTGGAGCAAACGTAAAACTGGGGAGAAAAAAAAGATTTTTACTTCGAAGTGAAACCATTCAGGTTGGAAGCGCAACGGTATTCATGCCCGTTAACATCTGGCTGTGAATTGATTTTTTTCTCTCTCTCGCTCTGTCCCTCCTCCCACTTCACCGATCAGACGAGATTTTGTGTGTCTGTGTGTTTTAGTGTACGCGGTACTGGCTCTCGGCAGAGTGCATTAGTTCTTCCAAGTGAGGTGGCGAAGAGAGAGAGAGACCAAACTAGAATCATCAGAGAAGCTGATCACATCCTGGACAAAAAAAAGGAGAAAGAGTGAGTGAGTGAGAGAGAGAGAGAAAAACGAGACAAGAGGCTCGCTGGACGGAATATGCAGAGATTGCAGAATTTAGTCTTCCAGCACATTGTGCACACCGATCAGTGGGACAGCAGGGAGCTGACACCAGGCACCAAGTGCAACTGAACAGAGTCCGGATTTTTATGTTTATTTTTTGTGTGGGGGACGGGAGGGGTGGGGGTAGAGAGGGTGAGGGGGGTCGCAACCTGACCACCATGGATTGCAATGCCTCGGTCCAGGCCCTCGCACGCTGGACTCGGGCGGAGGGGGAGGGGGCTCTGTGATCTCGCCTCGTTGGTTTTTATTTCCGAATAAGGTAGCCCCCCCACTCTTCATCCTCCACCCCCCCCCCCCTCCCCCAATCCGTTGAGACCATTCATGACATTGAGATATGGGAGACTGTTGTCTGAAGATGTGTCTTGCGCTGCTGCTGGGGCTGCAAATCTTGGTGGCTTTGGTTTGGGGCAACACGACCACGGACCTGTGCGAGAAGATGTGCTCCTGCACCGAGGTGGAAGGCGTGCTGCACATCAACTGCGAGGAGAAAGGCATCTCCGACCTGCAGCACTACAGCGCGCCCACCTCCCGCTTCTACCAGCTCTTCTTGCACCACAACTCGCTGTCCAAACTCTTCCCCAACGAGTTCGCCAACTTCTACAACGCGGTCACCCTGCACCTGGAGAACAACGGCTTGCACGACATCATCCCGGGGGCTTTCCTGGGGCTGCAGCTGCTCAAGCGGCTGCACATCAACAACAACAAGATCAAGGGCTTCCGCAGGCACACCTTCCTGGGGCTGGACGACATGGAGTACCTGCAGGCGGACTTCAACTTGCTGCGGGACATCGACCCCGGCGCCTTTCGCGACCTCAACGAGCTGGAGGTGCTGATCCTCAACGACAACCTGCTGAGCTCCCTGCCGCCGGACCTCTTCCAGAACGTGCCCATCACCCACCTGGATCTGCGGGGCAACCGGCTCAAGACGCTGCCTTACGACGGCATCCTGGAGTTGATCCCCGGGGTGGCGGAAATTCTCCTGGATGACAACCCCTGGGACTGCACTTGTGATCTGCTGCCCCTGAAAGGTGAGCTGCAAGGGCCGGCATTGACACTCATGGGGGGGTGGGGGGCGGGTGTGAGTAGAAGGGCAGATTATCATCATTGGTTAATATTAACACTAGATGGCAGAGTTGGGTAAAACGGCGCAAAGAGCAGCGGTCCGTCCGACTGCTTGAAAAAGGCAACTGGAGCACCGGGTGCATTAAGTTCTGACAGTCTGTGCCAAGTCGAAGTGAACATGAGTTCACAGCGCAGAACAATACAGCCTTAACTGACCCACACAGTTTTCATTCAGAGTGGCTTTGAGAAGCAGAAAGGCGGCTCAGTCAATTGATAAGATTGTTGGGCTCCAGCGCATACTGCTAGAGTTCCAGTTGTGTTACTCCTTTGAGGATGTCCCTAATAGCCATAACACTTGGCAAACACTGCAGCTTACAGAGCCTAGTGCTTTCTGTGCCATTTTCTTTCCCCGCTGTGATATTCTCCTTCACAATTGTTTTACTTTCATGGTTTGCTTCCTTAGCTGCTTGCCATTCAAAGAACTGGTAGAGATTTAAAGTTGGGGTGAAGAGATACTGCAATTTCAGAATGCCGTCAATTCACTCGGTTAGCAATTTTTCACAGGATAAAGTTGTGCTAATTACAGCTGGAAGTGGGTTTGGATTTGAATATGAACTGTTTATGTTCATACTTTGCTGAATTATTTTGCTAAGGTACTTTTGTGACACATTTTAACATTTGGCAGCAGCTAATAATGATTGTTATAACAAAATATGAGGATTATCTCCAATCTATATTATTTTTCCCTTCAAGAATGGCTAGAACACATCTCTTATTCAGCCCTGATCGGAAAAGTAGTTTGTGAGGCACCTTTGCGATTACAAGGAAATTACTTGAATGAAACATCCGAATATGATTTATGTCCTTGGAAGGTTGATAACGATTTAAGTCTCGTTGCTCCACCTGCTCAAGGGGCTACAGGACTGCCTGCAACCCCGGTATTTCAGCATCCGAGGTCACCAACATCAGCATCCAGGCACAAAGGACAGTTGAAGCCAAGTGGAAATTGGCAGCAAAAGACAAGATCTTCAGCTAACGTTGTACCGAATGGCAGCAATAGCCCTCCTTTGTTAGCTGGATGCCCCACAGCCTGTAGCTGTTCTTTCAATAATCCTGAATCAGGTCTTGAGGTTAACTGCAGGGGCAGCAAGCTTGAAAGTATGGCTGACCTCCAGCCCAAACCAATAAAAGCACAGGAACTGTTCCTAAGACAGAATAACATAGAAATCATTAGGAGAAGTCATTTCGTGGATTACAGCAGTTTGACTTTGTTGGATTTGGGAAATAATGCCATAAAGTTAATAGAAAACAACACTTTACTTAATCTCACTGATTTGCGATGGCTGTATCTGGATAACAACAACTTGGAAACTCTCAACCCTGATATGTTTGCTGGTCTGCAAAATACAGAGTACCTGAATTTGGAGTTCAATTTAATTCAGTTAATCCTACCAGGCACATTTAATTCAATGCCAAATCTGAGAGAATTGTTTTTACATAACAATCTGTTGAAATCTTTGCCTGTCGATGTGTTTTCTTCTGTCTCCCTCTCCAAGCTAAGTTTGCACACTAATTATTTTATGTATCTCCCAGTTACCGGTGTTTTGGATCAGCTAACTTCAGTTGTGCAAATCGACCTTCATGGAAATCCTTGGGATTGTTCATGTAACATCATAGCATTCAAGCAGTGGGTCGAGAGAATGGGCACTGATGTTGTTGTGAGTGAATTAAAATGTGCATCTCCTGACCAATTTTGGGACAGAGATATAAAGTCGATAAGCAATGAGCTGATGTGTCCAGAGTTGTACGCAAAAATCCATCTGACATTTTCCTCGTCAAGTAACATTACCATATCGACAGAGACAGGGACTCACGTGAATCCTTATTTGGAGACTAGCAGAGTTTCAATTTCAGTGCTGGTACCTGGCCTTTTACTTGTCTTTGTCACGTCTGCCTTTACAGTTGTTGGCATGCTGGTGTTTATCTTGAGAAATCGTAAGAGATCGAGAAAACGGGAAAACAACTCTTCTGCTTCAGAAATTAACTCCTTGCAAACAGTGTGTGATTCTTACTGGCACAATGGGCCTTACCACGCAGAGGGACCTCACAGAGTATATGATTGTGTTACACACTCCCTTTCAGACTAGGCTTCACAAAATCAAATGCTGAAAAATATAGTGTGTGATTTTAAACAGCAAATTGTGTGGAGATGAGGTCATTACATTGACAGTTAAGCTCCTGATGTAAATAATAATGCTGTAGGCTTCTGCTAAAATTCTGCAACAGAATGTTGAACTCAGCTTTCTAATGAAAATAGAAAGTACACATGCTAAGAAAGTACATATAACTCTTAGAACTAACAATTTTTCTCCTGCTGTGAAACATACATTTATTTCAGAAGAAAGCACAGACACTACTGTGCTTTTCAATGGTCTTTTCATGTTGATATTCCGAATGTAAATGACAATTAATCAGTTGTATAAAAAAAATATAAAGATGATTTGTTGTTGTTTGGAGATATGGAAGAATTGTAAAAAAGAATACACAAATGGGGAAATAGATTTCAGCATTTAGGTTTTATGGTTGTAAAGTTGCACGAACGCATGAATGTATTGTACAGAACTGTCTAATTAGAATCAAGTGATGCATGTCATGCATGAACTCAACGCCACAGGGATACACCACATAGCTGGAAGAAATAGCTATTACTATGCTCCATTCACGAGTACTAATTGTATTCTATGAAGTCATGGATCCAGTATTGAACCCTGTTTATTTTTCTGTGATTATAAATTGTGCAGTTTGTGCTATTATTGCTTAGATAAGGTGTAAGCTGCAAATTCATCTTGTTTTAGACCATATTTGTTTGTGCATGGTTAGTAACTATTTATTTTATATTATGAATTTTTCCATGTTTTTTGGTGTTATTTTGTATTTGCAAATGCCTATTTCCATCTAAATTTCAGAGCAGTTACTATGTTTTGTACCGTGCTATAGGAATTAAAATGGCCAATGGAATATTCTTTTTTTTAAATTTTGGGAATAAATGTATAAAGTACACATAAGCATGCCCAATTTATGTCACTCAGTTGCTCAAGTTGCATCAGTGATATGATGTAACCTGTTCAAGTCATCATTATGTAACATAATAAAACAGAACAAACTATGGAGGTGCACTTAGAGGACATTTAATAGGATTATTTTAGAGTTTTATAACGGCAAATTTTTCAACATTAAAATGGCTGGTTTAGTCTGAAGACTGATTAAGTTATTTAGTCCTCATGATGGCAAAATTCCCATTCATTCAAAGAGTATGCTCATATTTATGGGTAATTTAAATGTTGATCAATCTCCATTTTGTTTGAATGTTTTGCAGCTGTTTAGACTTTAGGAGACCCTGAAAGTTTATTCATAAGCATCATGGTATTTTTCCTCGACTGCAGAAACTGGTAGCACAATGGTGCAGAAAAATGATTGTAAATATCCAAGGCTGTATATGGGATGATCCTCTATTTTCGCATTGATCTGTGAACTGCTATGTCAACACATTAGATTGACAGTGCAAAGTATTGGAAGTCTTGGCAACAGATACCATGTTAATAGAATATATTGGAAGTAAATAGTGTCTCAGCTCATAAAATCCCTCCTTTGTTTAAAAACAACCCATGTTGTTGCAATGTTCAGATTTTTTTTTTAAAATAGCAGCCCTCAACCACATCCTGTGACTTTTTTGAAAGATCAATCAAGCATCAATCTGACAACTTACAATATTCCATTCATGTAAAACAGCTAAATGCTAATGTCAAATAAATGGTCGCTGATGTAGTGGTGTGGTTTTACAGGCACTGGTTACCCTACGTTAATTTGTGAAAATCGCCTTGATTCTTATGTGGGTTTAAATGCTGCTTGTAAACTGTCTGACCACAGGGAGCTTCACAAATCTCTGGAATCCTTTCATCATCTGACATCCATGCACTCATTGTCCAGTAATTGGCCTTGAAGCAAGAATCCTGGATGACCCTACATTTTTGCAAACTAGGGTGCTTGGGCAAATTTATTACAGCTGCAGCAATCCTGGTGGAATTACCAAACAAGGATAGATTAGAGATTAAATTCTAAAATACCCCTGTTCAGCATGGTTCTGTACTGCACCTGACAGAATGTAACCTCAGAGAACATCAGTAGTACAAGGCATAATTCTTCTCTAATTTGATGCTTTCATGATTTTTTTTTTGTACAAATCAGGAATATATCTTGGATTGTCTATATATTTTAAGAATCATCACTATTAAATTATGCAGTGTGAAAATTAGTGTATGAGTAACACATTTGTATGAAATTCCCTTGTCTGTTCATTTAATAGCCATTCTAATGTTTTAATGATTCCGTTAACATATCAAAGAAGTTTTATTCAACCCTGCTAAGTAATTATAGGATACTATAAACACAGCATAATTCTAAAGCCCATCATATAATACTGTTCTTTTTAAATTATTTTAAGAGAGTTAAGGAATTTATCCCAGTGGATGTGGAGGAATCTTAAAGACATTTTGTAAAATGAGAACATTTGAGCTGTGTAGAAAGTGAAATTAATGCCCAAAATAGATTCCTTTCCAAAGTAGGAATTTGTACTGAGACATTGTATTTAAGAAAGATAATCAGGAATTGTTGACTAATTATGGGAAAAAAGGATTTAGTGGTGAGCCCAACATAGGAGAGAAACTATTGCAGATGAACCTGAGAGAAATGGTGAGCTAAATGGGCCTATCTTTTCAAATCTACCTGTCTGAGTTTTGGTTCAAATGCTGTTAAGCTGCATCTCAATCATTCCTGTGGCTGCATTTGGAGGGAATGCTGTATGTGGAGCAGCAAAGAAGGAGGTGGTATATGTCTAACAGGACTATAGGTGGTGGGGTGGGTTTATGGAGAAGGGTGAATATGTGTGTGGGGTGCAGGGATATTTGAGGGAAGGACAGATAATGTGTGTGATTGGGATGTGTAAAGAATGGTGGTTTACAGGTGGTGGAGTCTATGGATGAGTGGGGGTAAGTTTAAAAGCAGATTGTTGGGAAGGTTTGTACATGAGGGGCAAAGATATGGAGGGAAGGGTGGTGTGTTGTGTAGAAGAGGGGATTGTGAGGAGGTGAGAGGGTGTGTGGGAGAAGCAAGTGGAATGTTGGAATTTCCCAGAAGGAGAAAACAGTCAAATTGGCAAGTGACACACAATGACAAACTCATTTTGTTTATTTCAATGTGGAGGTCCAGTATACTCAGCAATTGCATTTCAAGTATTACTGTTTCTTTTTTCAATGCTCTTTCTCTTTAGGGTTGAGGAGGCTGGTGTAGGGAAGAGCTATGTATATGTAGAGATGCAAGCAAGATTTTCTTTGCAGTATTCTTCTGAAACAAGCATTACAGTTATTTGTAACACTTCAAACTCGCAATTTTGTTTTCTAATCAACCCACAGAACTAAATGAAAAAATTGTAAAAGTGAGAAATTTTGAATGAACAGCTGACTTTTTTTTAAAATAACCTTCTTCTGTGAATTCAAGGTTTCCTCAAGAGTCATAGAAGGTTGGCTGATTGTCAAAGCTTGTGATGAAGGTCTGTCCTCTTTAACACTAGAATAGAGCTTTTCGAGGGAAATAGAATTTCTTCAGATAATTGGATGCCTTTGTTAATTAGACATTTCATTACCAATTAGGAAATTAGTGATGTTCTGATTTTTGTAATGAAGTGGGGATAGATTTGACTTTTTTTGTCTGTTCACAGTATCATCATTCTCAGAACACATTGATAGCAAAAGTCCATTAATTAGGACACTGTGGTTGAAATTAAATTGCCCTATTTATCAAATTGCTTGCATTGAGTAAAAATCAATCAGTCTTGGTTTAATGCACTGGGAGCCCATTGGTTCTTGAGAAACATCCCTATTTAGCACAACTAGCAGATAGACCAGGCATTTTAACATATCAACTGAATCCTTTACCAAAACAGGATAAAAAGATATTAAAAATAAACAGCATTTTGAAAAGTACAGAATATAGAAAGGATGAATGGGAATAACACAAAGAGACACAAAGAAATATAATTACTTACAAAGTGCATATGTGTGAAATAGAAGGGGGTTAAATGGCTGTTAGGATTAATATTACTAATACTGAAAAATATAAATTAAAAACACAGAAGAAAAATGTTTGATTAGTTGGGGTGTGTTTTTTTTGTTTTCATATATCATCGCAAACTTATCTTGGATAATATTATGAAGTATTGGAAGGATTTCCAATCTGATTAGCACTCTGACAGGCTGCAGTCTGAACACTCTTTCCATGCCTGCAATTGTCTTTCTGCCAGCCAGTAAGTCATTAGCCTTAAGTGGCACACGGGTTTCTGAAGAGTGAGGCCTGAACCCTCAAAAGTTGCAGTAATGAAAAGTAGAGAAGGAAGCATGAATGATTTGTGAAGTATTGGAACATCTATCCTGTACATCCTGTTTTCGATACTGTCTTTTAATTGAATATATTCATCAAAGTTATGGGGATCAATATAGACTGTGATAAGCAACTATGTAATTGGATACAAGTCTGGATCTTGCGAGGATGAATTGGGAAAAGTATAATGTTATCTATGGATACCACAACCTAGCGATTCAGCAACATATGGTGCAATGGTGAGGATGGATGTGCATTCTGATTTTATGTGATTATGTCATGGGATCAGAAAATATTTCCAAAACTTTGCACTATCACATTAAATGTGCCGATTAGAGTCTTTATATGGCTTGTAGAGAGGATGGCCTTGATAACCTGAAAAGCTTAACATAAATATTTGTTGATATTTTGTTCTGAAGATGTTAGATGTGTGATATTGATGAACAATTGCTAGATACCTTTGTATATTTTAGATTTTAATTTTTTTCTTTCATTTGTTTCTCCTTTGTTTATATTTTATTTTCACGTTATGCTAACCTATACTGAAAAGAATTATAAAGAAATTATAATAATACAATGACCACTATATGCTCATTATTTTATCTTTCTGAGATTTAATTCAACATTGAGAATTATAATGTGATTGTATACTTTATTTTACAATTCTCTCTTTATCTTCCGAAGGCATTAATTGTTGATGATTTTACGTTCATCTTACCCAAATGGCCATTTTACAGGGATAAATTAAAATGGAATAAAATTACTGACTATTTGAACATATGGGGCATTACATCATGCTTAATTTTGTCCTCTTCCAACATCTACACACACATTTTCTTTTTAGCATGCACTACTCAGTACACCTGCAACCACTGAAACATCTGATAGTTGGTACATCTCTGAAGTATTCCTGGCTGATATGAGCAAAATTAGGATTACACTTGGAGACTCTTATGTTCCATTGGGCACTGAACTGTGCAGTGGAGTTGCTCATGAACTGCAATTACAACAACATCTTTGATACATCATCTTAACCATAGAACATCTAAAGATTTATCATTGGAAATTTATCAGATAAAAGTTGATACCAAGCCACATAAGAGGAAAGTTAGGACAATTGGTTTAGAGCTTAAGGGAAGAACTTTGTTATAAGAAGAAACTAACCAGGAGGATGAGAATGGGCGAAGTTGTAGATGGGAATGCAAAAACCCTAAGATCAAACATCTGAAGGTATAGCTGTCTCCTGTGGAGCAATGAAAATTGGGGATGTGCCAAAAAGGCAGGAGGAATGTTGTGATTCTAAACAATTGTAGGAGAATGCTACAGGGACAGTGAGGAGGTCATAGAGGAACTTGAATAGAAATTACAGTAAATGCAACAATTTTCAAGATCCTTTGGAAAAAGTACACAAAGTGCTATTTTTCACATTAAAAATAGAGAAATTATTTGCCTTAAAAAGAATAATCAACTTATTTGTGGAGGTATATTTGGACAAGGAATGCATTACCCTTATGTATCTTCCCAAGTGTACTATCTCCACAACTGCTTTAGTCAGTCAATGTACCTGGGCTGTACATTGAACAAGGGTTAATTTCTTGTTCCCTTACTCAGGGGAACTCAAGTTAAAAGCAACTGACATTGGTTAACCTAGAACTGACTGAAATTAATGGAAAACCTTTTGAGGCACAGTGGTAGTGTCCCTTACCCTGGACCAAGAAACCAGGGTTCAAGGCCCATCTGCTCCAGAGGTATGTAACAACATCTCAGGACAGGTTGATTAGAAGTATAGGTTAAATGATTGGAATGAATAGAATGGCTCTTGTGGCATGGTGGTAGTGTCCCTAGCTCTGAGCCAGGAGGCCTGGGTTCTAAGTCCCACCTGTTCTGGAATAGTGTCGTTATCTCATTGAACAGGAGATTAGAAAATGCCTTAGAATGGATGGGGACTAACACAACTTATAGATCACTCTTCCATCAACTCAACTAACTGGTTTATTTGGGCAGTTAACTTTTGGCACTGTTTAACATTTGTTTTCTGGCAGTTGATTTCAGTACAAAATACTGAAGACAAAATACTGAAGCAGGGAGTAAGACATGGTGACACTAACATAATTAGTTTACAGAAAAATTCTACCTTTGCTAAACTGGAGAGGGAAATTATTTTGTTGTTATGATAGTGAACAGGAGTAGATTGAGCTAATTTGCAGAAATGAATAACTAAACAAGGATATTTCCTCATAATTCAAGAAACCACCACCCTGTAGCATTTTTTCATTTTGTAATGAACCTTGAATCATTCCTCTGTGATAATTTGTCTAACCTGATTTAATTTGCATGTGCGAAGTGCATCCAGAATTGGAGCATATCCTCTCTAAGTTTGATTGCAGTAGTTCCCCCCGCATCCATGGGGAGTATGTTCCAAGACCTACCGCAGATGCCCAAAACCACGGATAGTAACAAACCCATTCATTTAAATGGGAAATTTACCTCTCTGGCAGTCCCCTGATTCCTGATTCTGGAATGTTACATGTAATAATTTCAGGCCACGGCAAACCCCGGATAACTGAAACCGTGGAAACCGATTCCACAGATTTGGCAATTGGGCTGTACTAACCAAATATCTCCCCTAAATTTCTTTTTTAAGCTTTCAGACATTTTTTAATGTCGTGCCTAACATGTTTTTCTCATTAGTAAAATTTAAGACAGTGTAGCTATTTAATAGTCATGTCCTTTTAGTTTTATTGCTGAGGCTTTAGTATGTGTATCTCTCAGTGATCCTATTCCCGTGTTGATTTTTCTTCAGCTGTTGTTGTGTCTGAAGAATACATTGCTATTTCTCTCTATATTCCATCAAACCTCTGCAAACCTTCAAGAAAGGCAGCACAAATGCTTAACTCAAATAAAATCAGTGCTATGTGTCGAGTTTGCCACTTGGAAAGGAATCAAACTTTTTGTGGGTTGCGGGTTTTCTGGGTTGGGTAGATTTGGATGTTTGAACAACTTTATTCCGCTAAGTACTTTTGAATATTTGTTGACTAATTTAAAAATATTTGCCTAACAATATAAAAATCATTCAGAAACAATCTGCCACTGAGATCTGGTTATCTGAGTGAGTCAGCACAGGGTCTTGTGATTTCTTGGTTCAGATCCACTGCTGATTAATGCAGGAAAACTTTACTCTTTTTGCTAGTTAGCTGTGAACAGTATGTGGGCAGTTGCAACCTTGTTCCCTCTGGGCATTAAATCCATCTATTACATTTCTAATGGTAGAAAAGTACTGACTGTTCTGTGAATTCTTTCCAAACAGTCGACATTTTACATAATGTCAAATACTTAAAGCAGAGCTTTTCACGTGTATTTAAATAGCATTTGGTCTGGTTGTTCTGTGCAGGGAATTGAATTAGAATTATTCCAACAGAATTCATTATCTCATCATTATATATGTAAATGTGAAACAGGATGTGCATTTACCCAAGAGTTTTTTCTATTAATTTGCAGAACAGTCTAATAGATGAAGGTGATAATATATATTATAAACACTCGATGGCAGTCCTTTTTGGAAATAAAAGTCTATGAAAATTATTCAAAATGTTTGACAAGTGAAAATTTGGTTTGGATTTTTTGTTCTTCAAAGTATTTAAAAATTGCATGATGATAAATGAATATTGGATTAGTTTCTCCTTATTGTTGCTTTTGCTAATAATATTGACAGATAGAACATTCTAGTTTAATTCATAGCATTAAAGAAGTATTTTGCTCCTTCCCCAAATCTCTACCTAAACTGTCTATCCTTTTTGGCCTCCTTATGTCCTCTTTATATTTTACTTTACTACCTACTTTGTGTTGTCAGCAATATGTAGCAACCATCCTTCCATTCCTTAATCCATTCACTTAACCTGTAAAAAAAGTTGAGGCTGAAACTCTAATTGTTGCGGTACACCACTTTTTATATCTTACCATCCAGAAAATGACCCATTTATTTCTACTCTCTGTTTTCCATTAGTTAGGCAATCATATCCATGGCCATTTGTTATCTCCTGCACAATGAGCCATAATTACTGCAATGTGGTACCTTGGAAAATGCCTTCTGAAAAGTAAATGCTATAATGCCAGCTCATTGTTAATATTCAGATTCCAGAGTGAAACCTGGCTTAACAGATTTTAAGTTGTTTCTTTGAAAATTAGTTACCGTGTTGGCCAGTCACTGAGCATATTCACATAAGCTGTCAATGTATTTTTTAACAAACTAACATGAATTTGTTACACTTATAAAAAGAACAAAAACCATGATAATTAAGACAATTTGGCAATTTCTTCATAAACAGCAAAAAGAAGGATTCAGTCCATCCTTTGCAGACACTCAATCCTTATGAGGTAGCCTCATGACTTTTTTTTATTATTTCATACTAAATTGAGGTATCAGGCATTTATTTGTGGTGACTTTCTACACAAACAAGCAGTCACAGGCTAACTCACTGACTTGTCATCTGGGAGAAAGGGACACAGGCCTTTCTTCAGCCTATCTGCTTGAACTGCTGAAAAAAATTAAGACTCTTTTCCAGCTCCAGAGACATGAGGACTTCAAAAAGCTAAAAACTGCCCCTCTGCTAAAATGGATTATCTCTTCTGAACTTAATCTATTTGAGAACCTATAGCCACCCAAGAGAAAAAAAAATCTTTCTTGTCATTGTCTGAAATCATAGAATCCCCCTACAGAGTGGAAACAAGCCATTTGGTCCATACTGACCCTCCAAAGAGCATCCCACCTATCCCTACATTTCCTATGGCTAATTTACCTAACCTACACATTCTTGGACTGAGGGGGTAAACAGGAACACCTGGAGGGAACCCACACAGACATGGGAAGAACATGCACACTCCACACACAATCAGTGAAGAGTGGAATCGAACCTGGGATCCTGACACTATGAGGGAGCTGTGCTAACCACTGAGTCACTGTGCGACTCAATGGGTGACCTCTTATTTTTAAATAATAATCCCAGTTTCAGCTTCATGCACAAATTGAAACAGCCTTTCCACTTCCGTACTGTAATTCCCTTTAGGATCTTATTTGTTTTAAGCAAAACCATAAGGCTTCAGAGATTTTTGGCATCCCACAACTCCAATAATTTGTGCAATACCACGTTCTTGCTTTTAATAGTTTTCTTGAGCCCCTCCCTCCCTTCTATCCTCTGATTTACAGCTATTTCTGGGATATTACTTGGGATCCCTTTTTAATGAAGACTCATGTAAAATACCCGTTTAATTCTCAATGTCATTATTTTGTATTATAAATCCCTGGACTATAGGATTAATGCTCACTTTGTTTCTTTGAAGTATCTGTTGAAATTCTGACTTTCATATTTCTAGCTTTTTCTGAAAGTCTAATTTTGCTTAATATTTTAGTTGTTCTTTATTGTTTTTTATGTTCTATTAATCACGCATCCTTATGCAAATATATGCTTTTTCTTTATGTTTGATCTTTTCTTAACTTTTTAGTTAGCCATGGATGTTGGGTTCTCCCTTTCTTTTCTTGCTGCAATTTATGTTTTATGACATATCCCCTTAAATTTCTGTCATTGCATCTCTATTCTCGAATCTTATTTGCTAGTCCACTTTAGTCGACTGTTCTTTCATAACTTCATAATTGACTTTAAGTTTAAAATACTAGACTTGGAACCACTCTTCTGTCCTTGGAGAAAGTGAGGACTGCAGATGCTGGAGAAAATGGTGGCACTGGAAAAGCACAGCAGGTCAGGCAGCATCCAAGGAGCAGGAGAGTTAACGTTTAGGAAACAAAGGAATATCATCCTTCTCTCCGTCAAACTGAATGTGAGAATCAAATGTATGATGATCACTGCTGCCAGGGGCATGTACATTGCAAGATCATTGGACAATTCTATCGTACTTAACACTACCAGGCCTAGTAAATCTGCTTTCAGGTTCAATCCAGAAGGTATTATAAGAACCTTCTCCCAAAAATATTTTCTAAGCTCCTAATGTAGGCTAACTTTACCAATTTGATCTTTCTAGTCCACATGTAATTTAACATCCCCATGACTATTGCCATACCTTTCTGACAAGCTTCCATTCTTTCTTCACTTATACTTCAACTGACCTTGTTGTTACTGCTAGGGGGCCCAACTGTCACTCCAATGAGTGACTTATTGCCTTTATAATTTCTCATCTTGACACAAAATATTTTCATCCTATCCCTTTCTATTATGCTAATGTCATTCATTAACAGAGCTACCCCTTCCGAACTCTTGTCCTTCTTAAATATCCCACATTCTTCAATATTCAGGTCTCAGTATATACCATCCTGCACCCATGAGTAACTTATCACATTATTTATTTCTATTTGCACTATCAGTTCATCTGTTTTGTTTCAAATGCAATAAGCTTTCAGATACAAAGCCTCTGGATGGCTTTTTTTTTTATTTTTGGAACTTCTCCACTGTTGGTTAATTGTTAGATTTGTACTCTTTATCCATTCCCATCACTGTCTGTTAATAATTTCCCATGTTAGTACCTTGCTTTAATGTCTTGTTTCCATTTTTTTAATTTAACATGTGCTCCAAAATTTGATCCCTTGCCTCCACTCTATACTTCCTATGAATGCATTTCTTAAACACGATTCTCAACACAGTTCAAATGAAGCCCTTTCTCATGGTACAAATCCCACATTCTCTAATACTGACATCAGTGCCCTGGAACCTACTTCTCTCACACTTACCTTTGAGTCACATGGATTGTAAAGTTTTAGCATGCAAGAATTGTAATTAACTAGGAATGAAAGTGGGATGTTTGTGTTTCAAGTGATCAGAGTTGAATATAAAAGTGTAGAGGCTTTGCTTAAATTATAGAGAACATTGGTGTGACCACATCTGGAGTATTGTATATCAATCTTCTTATATATGAAAGTATATAAATGTGTTGGGAGCATTCCGGAAAGACTTACCGGACTCATACTCCAAATTGGCAGTTTGTCGGAACAGGCTAGGCTTGTATAATTTACAAGAGGAAAAGGTAAATTAGATGAAACATGAGACGAAGATCTTGAGGATTCCTGATGCAGTAAATATAATAATGCTTCTCTTGTGGGATAATCAAAAACTAGGGTCGCTGCTTAAAAATGAGTCACTATATAAGACAGAGATGACGATAATATTTTTTCACAGTCCTTAGAAGTCTTCTTCAACATAGGGGAAGCAATGTCTGATTATTTTTAAGGAAAGGGAAATAGATTATTGCTAAGTGGGTAAAAGGTCATCAGAGGGAGGCAGGAAAGTGGAGTAATCCAAACGGTTGTTATTTTAGTGAATGGTAGAGTAAGTTCAAGGGTTTAGTGGCCTACTCTAGTTCCTAATTCTGACATTTGTAAGTATATTCATATAAAAGCATCCCGAAAGTAAGGAGGAGCCAAAGGTTAGACACTTAAGGACATTCAAAGAAATAATACTATAGAAATTACTGGATCTAAAATTTGACTGTCTCTTTTCATGATGCTCATAACCTCATTTGAAAAAAGGTGACTTACAGCTATAGTGAATGATTTGATTCTGATCTTCCAGAACTGCCCAGATTCTAGAATGATCTCTGTGGATCAAGAAGTCACAAACATGGTCCTATTCTTTAATAAAAGAGGTTGGACGAAAACAGGGAGCCTTGTATTATTTATTCATTGAAAAGATGTGATCTTCATCTCATGTTTCATCTAATTTACCTTTTCCTCTTGTAAATTATACAAGCCTAGCCTGTTCCGACAAACTGCCAATTTGGAGTATGAGTCCAGTAAGTCTTTTCTGAATTGCTCCCAACACATTTATATACTTTCTTATATAAGGAGATGTGATAACAAGGTTGGGCAGAGTTGCCTTGGATTTAGAACAAAGAACAAAGAAAATTCCAGCACAGGAACAGGCCCTTCAGCCCTCCAAGCCTGCACTGATCCAGATCCTCTATCTAAACCTGTCGCCTATTTTCTAAGGATCTGTATCCCTCTGCTCCTTGCCCATTCATGTAACTGCCTAGATACATTTTAACTGAGCTGAAAATGTGTTGCTGGAACAGCGCAGCAGGTCAGGCAGCATCCAGGGAACAGGAGAATCGACGTTTCAGGCATAAGCCCTTCTTCAGGAAGATACATTTTAGATACATTTTAACTAAGGCTATTGTGCCCACCTCTACTACCTCTGCTGGCAATGTGTTCCAGGCACCCACCACCCTCTGTGTAAAGAACATTCCATGAATATCTCCCTTAAACATTTGCCCTCTCACTTTGAACTCATGACCCCTAGTAATTGA
Organism: Chiloscyllium plagiosum; assembly: GCF_004010195.1. Lineage (NCBI taxonomy): Eukaryota > Metazoa > Chordata > Chondrichthyes > Orectolobiformes > Hemiscylliidae > Chiloscyllium > Chiloscyllium plagiosum. The sequence continues at coordinate 34,329,306 of NC_057715.1, read as the reverse complement.
GACCCCATTCTGCGAAAGAGCTTCTTGCTATCCATCCTGTCTATACCTCTCATGATTTTTTGGACCTCAATCAGGTCCCCCTCAACCTCCGTCTTTCTAATGAAAATAATTCTAATCTATTCAACCTCTCTTCATAGCTAGCACCCTCCATATCAGGCAACATTAGTGGGCGGCATGGTGGCACAGTGGCTAGCACTGCTGCCTCACAGCGCCAGAGACCCGGGTTCAATTCCCGCCTCAGGCGACTGACTGTGTGGAGTTTGCACGTTCTCCCCGTGTCTGCGTGGGTTTCCTCCGGGTGCTCCGGTTTCCTCCCACAGTCCAAAGATGTGCAGGTCAGGTGAATTGGCCATGCTAAATTGCCCGTAGTGTTAGGTAAGGGATAAATGTAGGGGTATGGGTGGGTTGCGCTTCGGCGGGGCAGTGTGGATTTGTTGGGCCAAAGGGCCTGTTTCCACACTGTAAGTAATCTAATCTAAATCTAATCTAAACATTCTGGTGAACCTCCTCTACACCCTCTCCAAAGCATCCACATCCTTTTGGTAATGTGGCAACCAGAATTGTATGCAGTATTCCAAACGCAGCTGAACCAAAGTCTAATACAACTGTAACATGACCTACCAACTCTTATACTCAACACGCTGTCTGGTGAAGGAAAGCATGCCAAATACCTTCTTGACCACTTTGTTGACCTGCGATGCCACCTTTAGGGTACAAGGGACCTGAACACCCAGATCTGTCTGTACGTCAATTTTCCCAACGCTTTTTCATTTACCATATAGTTCGCTGTAGAATTGGATCTTCCAAAATGCATCACCTCGCATTTGCCTGGATTGAACTACATCTGCCATTTCTTCACCCAACTCTCCAATCTATCTATATTCTGCATTCTCTGACATTCCCTTTCACTATCTGCTATTCCACCAATTTTAGTGTCACCTGCAAACTTGCTAATCAGACCACCTGTACCTTCCTCCACCACAGATCCCTGTGGAACACAACTGCTCCCAGTTCTCCATTTTGAGAAACTCCGTTCCACTACTACTCTCTGTCTTCTGTTGCCCAGCCAGTTCTCTATCCATCTAGCTAGTACACCCTGGACCCCATGCGACTTCCCCCATGGGAACCTTATCAATGCCTTTCTGAGGTCCATTTATATGCCATCACTTCCCTCATCAATCAACTTTGTCACTTCTTCAAAGAATTCTATTAAGTTGGTCAGACATGACCTTCCCTGCACAAAACCATGTTGTCTATCACTGATAAGCCTATTTTCTTCCAAATGTAAATAGAGCCTATCCATCAATATCTTCTCCAGCATCTTCCCTACCACTGATGTCAGGCTCATTGGTCTATAATTACCTGGATTATCCCTGCTACCCTTTTAAAACAATAGCAAATCTAAACATTAACAATTCTCCAGTTCTCCTGGACCTCACCTGTGTTCAAGGATGCTGCAACGATATCTGTTCAGGCCCCAGCTATTTCCTATCTCACTTCCCTTAGTAAACTGGGATGGATCCCATCCAGACCTGGGAACTTGTCCAACTTCATGCCTTTTAGAATACCCAACACTTCCTCCCTCTTTATGCCGACTTGACCTAGAGTAATCAAACATCTATCCCTAACTCAACATCCGCCACCTCCCTCTTCTTGGTGAATACTGATGCAAAGTACTCATTAAAAATCCTACCCATCTTCTCTGACTCCACGCATAACTTTCCTGATTTGTCCTTGAGTGGTCCAACCCTAACTCTAGTTACCCTCTTGCTCCGTATATTTGAATAAAAGCCTTTGGGATTTTCCTTCACCCTGTTTGCTCAAGATATTTCATGACCCCTTTTCGCCATCTTAATTCCTCATTTCAGATTGGCCCTACTTTCCTGATTTTCTTTCAAAGCATTGTCTGTTTTCAGTCGCCTAGACCTCATGTTTGCTTCTTTTTTCCTCTTAGGTCATCTCATAATTTCACCTGTCATCCATAGTTCCAAAATTTTGCTATTTTTATCCCTCATTTTCACAGGGACATGTCTGTCCTGCACTCTAAGCAACCTCTCTTTAAAAGCCTTACACATATCAAATGTGGATTTACCTTCAAACAGCTGCTCCCACTCCATATTCCCCAGCTCCTGCCAAATTTTGAGAGAGTTGGCCTTCCCCCAGTTTAGCACTCTTCCTTTAGGACCACTCTCTTCTTTGTCCATGAGTATTCTTAAACTTACGGAATTGTGATCACTATTCACAAAGTGACCCCTTACTGAAACTTCAACCAATTGGCCAGGCTCATTCCCCAATACCAGGTCCAGTATAGCCCCGGCATGAAGGGGAAATTATTTTTGAATATTATTCACATTTTTGAGACTGGTATCATGTATAAGAAGGGATCAGTAGATATAGTGTATTTAGAATTGCAGAAAAAAAGAATTACTCAGTGCCAAATACAAGTTCTCCCACAAAAATCAGAGTCATGGAGCTTGGGGTAACATCCTAGCATGGATTTTGGATCAGTAGACAGTAAACACAGTAGATGTTCAGGTTATCAGGCAGTCGCTGGTGGAGTATTACAAAGAACAGTGCTTGGTCTCAGCCTTTTATAATCTACATTATTGACTTAGATAAGGAAAGTGTAATTTATCTATGCTTGCAAATGAAACAATATCAGAATAGAAACAAAGCTATGAAGGGAATCAATGTAGTTGGTTTTTTGTACGTTAAATGTGTGGACAGCTTCTGGGGACTCCACAATGACATAGAAAAATAAGTTATTTACTAGGGAAAGTAGAAAATCAGAATAGACTTTGAATGGCAAGAGGGAGGGAAATGTAATTATTGAGATGAGCTTGAGTGTTCTTGTACAAAAATAAATTTAGTTTTATATTTCCTGAAAGGTAGAAGAATAAGAGGTGATTTTATTGAAACCCTCAAGATTTTGAAATGACTCAATGATGTCGACACTGAGAGTTTGTTTGCCTGACTTAAACATCTAGAATACAGTGTCAGGGTGATCTTTTAAGACTAAAATTAAGATAAAGTTCTTCACTGAATTATCTGGCACAAGGAAGATGATTATGGTTGTTGGAGATCAGTTATTTGAGTTCCAGGAGATCTTTGCAGGAATTCATGAATTACCAAAATCTGTCTGCCATGTATAAGGCATAAGTCAAGTTTAGAGTGGTGCTGGAAAAGCACAGCAAGTCAGGCAGCATCCGAGAAGCAGGAAAATCGACATTTCGGGCAAAAGCCCTTCATCAGGAATGAGACACAGAGCCTCCGGGGTGGAGAGATAAATTGGAGGTGGTGGGGCTGGGGAGAAAGTAGCTAAGAGTGCCATAGGTGGATAGTGGTGGGAATGAAGGTGATAGGTCAGAGAGGAGGGTGGAGCGGATAGGTGGGAAGGAAGATTGGCAGGTAGGATAGGTCATGAGGATGGCG
>NC_057715.1:34236391-34325844 GCF_004010195.1 Chiloscyllium plagiosum | reverse complement strand
TGGTGAAGTCCACATTGATGCCGTCGGGTTGAAGTGTTCTGAGGCGGAAGATGAGGCGTTCTTCTTCCAGGCGTTGGGTGGTGGAGGAGCCCCAGGACCTGCATGTCATTGGCAGAGTGGGAGGGGGAGTTGAAATGTTCGGCCATGGGGCAGTGGGGTTGACTCTGATCTCCAGCATCTGCAGTCCTCACTTTCACCATGCATAAGGCATAAATCAGTAGTGTAATGGAATTTTCTCTACTTGCCTAAATAAGAGCAGCTCCAAAAATACTCTATGAGCTTGACACCATTCAGATCACAAGTCTGTTTGCTTGCCACTATATCCAGAAATGTCCATCACCAGTGCACAGTCACAGAACCTTGTACCACTTCCAAGATGCACCGCAGAAATTCACCAAGGCTCTTTATCAAGAACCTTTCAAACAAGACCCTCTAGTATCAAAAAGGGTAGCAGATAAATAGGAACACCACCAACTATAAGTTCCTTCTAAACCACTCACAATCTGACTTGGAAAGATAGCACCATTCGTCAATATCAGTGGGCCTAAATCCTGGAATTCTCTTCTTAATAACATTGTGAGTGTACAAATGGACTGCAGCAGTTCGATAATGTAGCTCATCACCACCTTCTTAATGGCAACAGGGGTAATAAATATTGGCCAATGCAGTGAGACCCACATCCTACGAATGAAGAACAAATTCAAACAGCAGAGACTTCTTGGGATTCTTTACTCCAAAGATTAGTGTATAGGCGGTTGCTCAACACATTTCAGGCTGTGATGGACAGATGTTTGATCTCCTAAAAAACAAATTGACAGAGAGAGAAAACAGGAAGGTGGTGACAAAGCTAATGCTCAGCCATGATCATATTTAATGCCAGTGCAGGCTTCTTAGACCATGTGGCTTATTCCTGTTCTTGTCTCTTACGTTTAAATAAGCACAGAATGTTGACAATGGCAGAACAATAATGGTGAAGAAAGCAAATGTTACTTTAGCCTTATTAGAAAGCAAAGAATTGCATTATAAGAATAAAGAAGTCATTATCCCAATTATATGTTGCCTTATTGAGATTACATATGGAATACTGTGTGCAGTTACAGTCTTCTTCCCTCAGGAAGGATGTATTTGGCTTAGAAGGAAAGCAGTTATGATTCACTAGATTGACTTTTGGAATGAGGTGTTTGACCTACGAGGACATTTAGATTACACTCAGTTGATCTTCCCTGAGGCTTCGAAGAATGAGAGATGATCTACATATAAAATTAATTCAGAATTGGACAGGATAAATGCTAAGTAGTTGATTCCTCCTCACTGTGGAGTCCAGGGCTAGGGGTCACTGTTGTGTCATGCAGTGATTAAGACTAAGACATGCTCAACTGCTAGCAGCCATTATTGAACAACATTGTTTAGACTTCCCTTTACAGAGAGGGATATAAAATAATACAGATAGGTCTTGTCATATGTTCAAGTCTTCATCTTAAATCAAGGGTAGACCATATAGGCCTGAGATGAGAAATTCACTGAACAAGCTGTCACTTTGGGAACCTCTACTGCGGATAACTGTAAATACTTAGGCACTAAACATATTAAGAGTCAAATAGGTTTTTGCACAGTAAATAAGTGATGGTGTAGCTACACAGGATGGTGTAGCTGAAGTAGGTGTTATCTTCTTGAATGCTGAAATGGACTCAAGGAACTAAATAGTCCCCGTGTCTTACATTCTTGTGTATTGACAATTCTGTTGAAATGAGATGAAGGAGTATAATTTCAATCTTGTGAATGTTCTGACCTTGAAAAAGAAGTGGGCTTTGGTCAGCATTGCTGATGAGACAGTTTACGTTCATTACACATCTACCACTAGTTAAGTAGATAATATAATTAAATGAATGTAAATTAGCTACAAATGTTAAGTTGGGTAACAGTATGAACTTGTGCATTGATTCTACTTCGATTAATATGAAATACTTACGTTCTATTTTCACCATACTGCTATTTGCAATTACACTGCAATCTGCAAGAAATATAAAAAGTAGTTCAGTAAGGTAGTGGGTATGTATAATCTAAATATGTATATTGACTTTTCATTTGAATAGAATTTAATTGCAGGTTAATCTATCTATTGTTCAGTTGCTCTTCAGGTAGTGCCATTTTCTTGCAATATGCTTTCAGCTTTTTTACTCGCTTTCCATCTTCAATGTTACACTTTAATTAAAAAAGAAAACTAAGCAGCTAAGCTACTAAATAAATGAACACGGTGGCTACTAGCACTTAAATTGATTGACCTTTGTAATCCCTTATTGCTGTACAGCACAGCAACTTTGAGGCAATCAGGATTTTCAGCAAGCTCAGTGATCATTAATAACGACATTGCCAGCGCTGACTATGCAACACATCTCTTTAAGGAAGAGGTCTATAAGCTTATAAATGATTGATGGTGATATTAGCACACAAGCCTTGAGTGAGAAATTGCCTCTTATAGTGCCACTTGTGTGCTGATGTATTTTGCTGATCTCCTTGTGTCCTCCAAAACAATGGGTGCTTCTTGTGTGTCCTGCATGACCAACATATTAGTGGAAGGAAATGCATAATAGTGTTCCCCGCATGTACTGTGAGGTTGTGAATGGGTCCTATCTTGAGATCCCACAGTTTAATTGGCTGTTATCACAACAGGATTTCATATTTGGGGAAAAAAAATGTCCAGGCCAGAATTTTCAGGGTTCAGTCTGCAAGTTACAAGCTTGTAAGGCTGAAAGATGGGCCAGTACAGGCATCATTTAAAGGATTGAACATCCAAATTGAAGGTAAGGTAATTTAATTTGATCTTCTTCCATTACAACATTTCTTAAAGTCCCGGAGGTCTTCTGGTGAGTTCTTCCATTTGCCAATGTCTCATGTTCTCACTGGAATGGTAATAGAGTAGGTTTCCATTTCACATAAAAGCTAAGAGAGCAACTGCCCCATTATGTATCAAAGCTAGGAGATCAAGTAGAGGCTGTAGTGAGGAAGTTTGAAAGCCACAAAGGGATCAGTTTCATGTTTTACTTCTCTTTCAAGGCATACTGGGGACTCAAGGGTTAAAAATTCCACTACCAAAGAGACTCACTGCAGTATCAGTTGCATGTCTTTTTAGATTAGATTACTTACAGTAACCCGGGTCTCTGGCGCTGTGAGGCAGCAGTGCTAACCACTGTGCCACCGTGCCGCCCTCTTGTCCTCTTACAGAATAGACAGAACATCTCAGTAGGGAGGAGGCTGACTGACTCTTAGGAAAGGAATCCATTGGAGCCACACATGTGGATTCCTCTGCAGTCTCAGGCAAAGGTATTTGACCTCCCCAGACAAGACTGATAGCCTTGGCCACAACCCTGTTAAACTGCCTCCTGCACCCATTATCTTGCTTCCCCTCTGTTAGCATAGGTATGTGAATCCTCCATTGAGAACAGGCAAAACCTTTCTTTTTTAATCTCTTCCGATCAACACATGATCATGAAGAATACAATAACCTGTCCTTGTAGTCCATTCACTCTTTATCACAGGACATCGACATTTACTGGGCTTTGTAAAATTATAATTGCCCGTTTTAAACAATGTCATGACAATCAACCATGAGACTTATAAACCTTTTGTATTATTCCCATAATAAGTACTGCCTTTGTGTGTAGAGCAGAGATTTGTGCAGAAGTGTCATCACAAGTAGACACATGACCACTTTTGAGGACATTAATAATCTCTCATCGGCTCTCCAATAATAAAGCATCTACCATTGTGCTGAAACTTGTGTCGTCTAGATTTGTGGAGCAAAGTATATGTCAACATTTAGTGCTGTGACTTGGACCTTAACATAGGGAACATTTCACTGGGCTGAGTAAGTGACACGAAAGTCTGAATTGAACAAAAGAGAGTGGTAAGGGTGCCCTGGGCTATTTTAACCCAGACTGCTTCTTGTGTTCAGCCAGACAATCTGTCCCTCACACAGTGGAACTGGTACCTTGAAGAGGTTGAACGAACCATCCGGATACAGCTTGTAAGGTAGGAAAGTTTTGTCAGATTGCTCTGAATTGCTGCAGGGTGATATTGGCTGCTCTGTATGTTTTCTTATAGGAAAAAGATTGGGACTGGGGATCCCGGTCAGGGAGGTGTTTGTCACTACCTGACAAATTTGGTTTAGGGAGCTGCTTCTTTCAGATTTGGCCAGTGGAAATGAATATATAATAAGGAAAGAGGGCAAACTCAGTAAATTTCTCACACCGCAGTGTTGATATTGCTGGTGAAAATTGTTGATAGCAGAGCAAGAGTCATAAGTTAAAATGGGACAGTCCCTCTATGTAGTTTGGAAGGGGGACAATCTGTGAGAAAATACCTGATCAGGAAAATGGTTATAGGGGTTATAGGCCCCTCTGAGAGATTGGCCATTTTAGTAAATTGTTATATACTAATTAAAGGATATCCAGATTGAATTTTTGAGTGATTGTGATGGTATGTGTTATGAAAGCTTTCATTTGAATGGTGAATTAATTCCAAAACTATGACTTTTTAGCACTTTTAATTACGATCAAATAAGTCTTGTCTCACTGAGAAGGGTAGCCAAGCATCAGCCTGCTGTCTCACGGAGGACACAGAAGTGCCCCATTGCAAGAGTAAGGTGGGGGGAGAGGAAATATAGAGGGTGGGTGCAGAGCCTTTGTGGGATAGGATCCATGTGATCCAATGCCTGGATGCATTTGGGAAGGTGGCTGGGGTTCATCAGTCTCCTAAAATTAAAGAGATCGCAAAAGCATCCAAGGGCTTTTTCAGGATGCCCTCCCACCACCCTGGCATCCTATTCCCCTCAGTACCCCTAAAGTTACCGTCAGTGCTGAGCAATCTAACCCACGGGTGGACCTGCTCACTGTTTTGGTTGCTCCTGGTCATGCAGTGAGAGACTGTTACAATTCTCGATACTGGGCTACAAGTTACTCGTGTCAGTACTCAATGGAGTCCTAGTGTCCGGACGGAAAGTGCTGGTGATTTGTGAAGCTTATCTGCTCATTTCTTACCAAAAAAATCTAAACCTAACATTGAGGAAACTCACCTCAGACTTTAACATTAATTCATTAAGTGGAAGAATTACATTGAACTTTATATAGTTTAATTAGAAAATTGTAAAGCAGAGTATAAAGGTGGATCTGGATATACCAAACCAACAACATTGTTTTCGAAAAAGCGACACTGGTTGAATTGAATCTTTGTTGTGGACTCGTTTACCTCCACTTAATTTTAAGACTGCTGCATCTCCTTTGTTAGTACGGAGTGCCATTCATAGCTTTATTCTCTATCAATTTGCCTTCCTCCCTGAGAACTGAGGTGTCAGTTCAACATTATCTTGCAAAACAAAATCATGTATCAAAAGTTAACAGGCTGTTATAAATATCTATGTCTTTGGGTTAGTCATTATTTGTGCATATGAAACATCTTGACAAGACTTTCATTAACGCTGCTGCAGTCATTTCACAGCCTAGGACATTACAAACGAGCAACGACTGATCAGAACTGCTTGAAAAAAAATCAAAATTGGGGATTTACATTGAAAGACTAGAACCAGGTAATTATAATGGAGTTCAGAGTTGGAAACTGTGCACATTCTACAGTATAGCTCTGAATTTTGATTAAATGAATTTTCAGTTTATATTGAAGACTCTTAACAAATCTCCTACTCGGTAGGTAAAAAACTTGTGATTGGGTCAGCTGAGTAGGATATGCATATACAATCCTGCTACAATTTCATATGTATGGTCAAAAGCAACAAACTCTTATGATAACTCTATCTGGACTTTCCTCATTATGTCAAATAACAGGATGAAGGAGATCCTTAAAGATGTGAATGGAGAAAACATAAGACTGTGAGATCATCCTCGATGTTCTCTGTCACATTAGATGCCATGTGTTTCTCTGCAAGCAGCCCTACAATACAGAGAACCACCTCTTTGAAGATGAGACATCTTATATTTGCAGCAGTTATGCTGAGCTCCCTTTTACCCTTTTCCACTTTGTCCTTCAGAGGTTGTTTCTTTGGTGATATACCATAGATGAATAGCTGGAGGCAATGAAAGACAGATGTAAGCCTGAAGGCTTTTGTAGGTATGTGGGGATTTAGTTAGAATTTTAGCTGTGAATCCTATGTGCTTGGGAGTTTTGTTGTGTAAGTGATGGGGTTGTGGTGTACTGAGCAGGTAGGATGGGCAGAAAATTTCATGTGAAGGTGACCTTCACTGAGCATGTGAGCTCAGGGCTTTGACCCTAACCTCCATGAGTTCCTGCTGTCAGTCTGTGGACCTGTCCGGCTACCAGAGCACATGGAAGGAAGAAATACAGCAGTGTCATAAAGATGGCCCACCACTTGGCTGACACTAACTGGCACCAGCTCAGATATTGTCACTGAAGGTACCCATTGATGATGGTGGGGAGTTGGGATCAGCATGTAATAACTCATTAGATTCAAGTGGGCAGCATAGTGATTAGCACGATTGCCTCACAGCGCTAGGGACTTGGGTTCAATTCCTCCTTCAGGCTACTGTCTGCGTGGAGTTTGCATGTTCTCCCTGTGTCTGTGTGGGTTTACACCAGGTACTCCACAGTTCAAGATGTGCAAGTTAGGTGGATTAGCCATAGGAAAATGTAGGGTTACAGGGATTGGGTGGGCAGGGAGGTTAAGATGGGATGCTCTTCAGAGGGTTGGTGTGGACTCAATGGGCTGAATAGCCTGCTTCCCTGCTGTAGGGATCCCATTCTCTTCTGAAGATGGTATATGAAGGTCTCCTAGCTCCTCTTGAGATGTGGTACATCTGCATTGTCCTCCTTCACCATTAATGTTTCCAGTGCCACATAATCTTCAGAAAACACTGCTGGATTACCCTGTTATGCACAGAAGCTGTGAGCTGCAGGGGTGATGGTGGCATTGTTGTATTGTCACTGGACTGATGATCCAGAGACTAAATTAATATTACAGACACGTGGATTCCAATTACACCACAGCAAGTGGTGAACTTTGAATTCAATTTAAAAAAAATCTGAACTTAAACAGATGTTTTAATGGTGACTGGGTAACCATTATCAGAGAATCATGGAGATCTACAGCAAAAAAAAAGGCCCTTCTATCTATCATGTCTGCAACAGTCAAAAACAACCACTGAATTATTCTAACCCCATTTTCCAGCACTTGATCCATTGCCTTGTATGCCTCTGCATCAAAAGTATACCTCTAAATATTTATTAAATGTTATGAGCTTCTGTCTTTACCACCCTTAGTGAATATGCCCCAGATTTAGTTTTAATTCCACCAGATCCACTCAGATTCTGATGTCATTACAGCCTTCATCCAAACATGACCAAAAAAGCTGAACACCAGAGAGCAGGTGAAAGTGATTGTCCTTGACATTAATCAAGCATTTGACCAAATGTGCCATCACTGAGCCCTAACAGAAACAGCAAACAATGGAGATGGGGGGAGACTAAGGAAGATGTTGGACGTCAGTCATCTCAGCTCCAGGATAGCACTGGAGGAGTTCCTGAGAGTACTGTACTTAGCCCAACTATCATCAGCTGCTTCATCAATAGAGTCATAGTCATAGAGTCATAGAGATGTACAGCACGGAAACAGACCCTTCAGTCCAACTTGTCCATGCCGACCAGATATCCTAAATTAATCGAGTCCCATTTGCTAGCACTTGGCCTATCTCTCTCTAAGCTGGAAATGTGTTGCTGGAAAAGCGCAGCAGGTCAGGCAGCATCCAGGGAACAGGAGAATCGACGTTTCGGGCATAAGCCCTGGGCTTTTCCTGAAGAAGGGCTTATGCCCGAAACGTCGATTCTCCTGTTCCCTGGATGCTGCCTGACCTGCTGTGCTTTTCCAGCAACACATTTCCAGCTCTGATCTCCAGCATCTGCAGACCTCACTTTCTCCTATCTCTCTCTAAGCCCTTCATATTCAGATATCTTTCCAACTGCCTTTTAAATGTTGAAATTGTACCAGCCTGCACACTTATTCTGGGAGCTCATTCCATACATGCATAACCCTTTGCGTGAAAAAGTGGCCACTTAGGTCCCTTATAAATCTTTCTCCTCTCACCATAACCTATGCCCTCTGGTTCTGGACTCCCCCACCCCAGGGGAAAGACCTTGTCTATTTAACTTATCCATGTCCCTCATGATTTTATAAATTTCGTTAAGGTCACGCTCAGTCTCCAAAGCTCCAGGGGAAACAGCCCTAGCCTGTTTAACCTTTCTTTATCATTCAAACCTTCCAACCCTGGCAACATCCTTATTAATCTTTTCTGAACCCTTCAAGTTTCATAACATCTTCCTACAGGAGGCAGACCAGAATTTCATGCAATATTCCAAAAGTGGCCTAAATGTACAGCTGCAACATGATCTCCCAACTCCTATACTCAATGCTCTGACCAATAAAGGAAAACATACCAATGCTTTCTTCACTATCCTGTGTACCCTCCATCATAAAGTCAGAAGTGTGTAGGTTTGCTGATGATTGAAAAGTATTCAACACTATTTCCAATTTCTCAGATACAGAAACAGCTCATGTTCATGTGCAGCAAGACCTGAGCAATAAGTAACTATGGGCTCACAAGTTGCATACCCGTCATAAGGCACAACTCCCAGGCAAGTACCATATAAAGCAGAGAGAATTTAATCATTGCCTTTGATGTTCAATGGCATTGCTGTTGCAGAATACTGCAACACTCTGGGGCTTACCATTGACCATGGACTCCCACATAAATACATGGCTATAAGAGCAGGTCAGAGGCTGGGATTTCTGTGACAAGTAAATCACCTCCAGATTCCTCAAAGACTGTTCATCATCTACAAGGCACAAATCAGGAGTATAATTGAACATTCTCAACTTGCCTGGATGAGTGCAGCTCCGTCAACATTCAAGAAGCTTGATACTGTGCAAAAACAGATCAGCCTGCTTGATCGTTATTGTATTCATCACTTTCCATCTTTATTCAATCCGCTACCAAAGCATAATGGCAGCCATGTACACTCTCTACAATATACCCTGCAATAATTCATCAAGAATTCAGTGATAGCACCTTTCAAAACTGTAACCTCCCCCACCTAAGAAAGGCAAGGCCAGCAGGTGCACAAGAATACTGATTGCAAGTTCTCTTCAAGCCACACCATCCTAATTTGGAACAATGTCACTGTTCCTTTATTGCTGCTGAGTCAAAGGCCTGGAACTACCTTCCTAACGGTATTTCAGTTGTACATTCTTCCCCAACACTTGTAGTAGTTAATAAGACAGTTCACCAGAATCATCTCAGGACAATAAATGCTGACTTAGTCAACACCATGAATGGTTTATTTAAATAAAAAAGAAGCAGCTTAGAGGAATAGACAAATGCACTGAAATAGACTCAACAATTGTACAGACAGATACATGAAAATAATGTGGCACACACTTCAACCTCAATGGATGTAGGCCATTCTTCCATGACCAGAAAAAAAAGTCAACTCTGTTTTTATCTCATTAGATTTAAGTTACAAACAATTGATGTTGCTAGTCTCTAGGCTAGAAAGATATATGAACAGTGAAGAAGAATATAAGAAATTTAATGTAAAACTGAAAAAGTGTGTTCTCCAATTTTTAAATGACAGTGTCTCCAGAATTCAGGCCAATGTAAGTACACTGGAGCAGAGACCTTTGAGGCTGGAGTCATTTGCATGGCTGACATAGGTTTATCTGGCTTGTAAGTGCAACACAATGGCACCTAACCCAAAATACCTTCAAGTCCCTGCTCCTGAAAAAACAAATAGGTCTGTTTGGCAACATTGCCAATCTACCACGTCAACCACATTAAATCTGTAAATTTTTCAGACCTTTTTACAGGTATTAATGCTGAGCACAAGGAGGGCATGAAGGTCATGATTTCCTCTGAGAAGCCTAAAATCTATCAGGCAGTCTCAGTTAAGGAAGTAGGATGACTGTTCATCCATGCCCTTCCTAGAATGATTTAAAAGGGCAAGTTATATGGGCATAATCCTGGCATAATTTGAAAAGCAGAATACTGTGGATGCCGGAAGTCTGAAATCGAATTTTTAAAATGTTGGAAATAAAAGAATTACAAACGTTACTTTTTCTCCCCTCTCCTATCTGAACTGATGCTCAAAACGTACGACATTGCTAAATTTTCACAGTTTGATGAAAGGTAACTGAACTGAAACTTTACCTTTGCTTCTTTCTATACAGATGCCATCTGTCCTGAACAGTACTTTCAATATATTCTATTTTTGTTTCGGAATCCTAATCTGTTTTTCCCATGCAGAATTCAGCCTCTCTGCCCTCTATGAACTAAGTAAATATTAGATGACTGAAATAATGCATTTAGGCTGAAAGCACAATTGAAAGAGCCTACATCACTGCTCTTTTTATGTAGCAAAAGGCTTAGTAAGAGACATGTTGTATTAAGGATACAATTTTGTTCCATATGTGGTGTGAAATCATGTCATGCAGTACCAGCATTTAGACTGGTCATATATTTCTGCTGTTTAATGAACATGTTCACTCATTTATTATAAGTAGGTTAATAAAGAGCAGACATACTTTTAAGATAACCGAGCTACATTTTTTATTTCAGACATTGAATTGCATAAAACATATAAAGATATTTAGAGATTTTTCTTTCTGTGTAAAAAATGTGACACCAAATCAGAACAACATTGGTCAGAAATATGCAATTTGACCATTTACAATAATGAGATTAACTGCACAACATTGAAATATACAACCCATTGGGTTAGAATACCGTAAATCAAACACCCTCTTTCTGCAGTTGTACCAAATGTTAATTATTTTTTAAGTGTGCAGAGTACACCAATTTATGTGACTTTCAGACCAAAATTGGTAGAAAGCACAGACCAGATTTCTGTACTAAACAAGAATTGCTATTTATTGTAAATGATTCGACAATAGATACAGGTAAAGAGATAAGACCATAAGAAATAGGAACAGGAGTAGGTCTTTCAGCCCCTCATACCTGCTTTGCCATTTGATAGGATCACGGCTGGTCCGACAGTTCTCACTTTCCTGCATTTTCCCTGTAATCCTTGATTTCCCCTACAGATCAAGAATCTGTCTATCTCAGCCTTACATAGGCACAAGGACTCTGCTCCTAGATGCCTCTGGCAAAGATTTCCAAAGACTCACAACCCTCAGAGAAAAAATTCCTCATGCTCTCAGTCTGAAACTGGTGCCCTGTTATTCTGAGACAACGCCATCTGGTCCTAAACTCTTCCATGAGGGGAAACATTCTCTCAGCATTTAAACTGTCAAGCTCATTAAAAATCTGCTATATTTCAATTAGATAATCTCTCATTCTTCCAGACTCCAAGGAGAGTCCCAACCTGTTAGGTTTTGCTCATAAGACAATCCCTCCATATTGGGATCATCCTAGTGTACCTCTCTGAACTTCCACTGATGAAATAATGTATTTCCTTAAATTAAGGGGAACAAAACTGCTTTCAATATTCCAGATGTGGTCTCAGCAGCGCCTTGTACAGTTGCAGTAAGACTTCCTTAGTCTCACACTCCAATCCCCTTGACATAAAGGCCAACATTCCATTTAACTTCATGATTACCTGCTGTGCCTGTGTGCTAGCTTTTGTGCACAGCTATCCTCAAGTCCCTTTGTGTTGCTGCTTTCTGCAGTTTTTCTTCACTTAAACTGCTGTTCTTTTGTCCTCACTTCCAAAATTGAATAACTTCGCATTTTCCCACATTATACTTCATTTGTCAACATTTTGCACACTTACATAACGTACCAACATCTCTCTATAAATTGGTTGCATCCTTCCTGCAACTTGCTTTTCCACCTATGTTTTGCAAATTTGGCTACAGTACATTTGCTTCCTTCCTCCAAGTCATTAATAGATATTGTATATTGCAGTCCCAGCACTAATCTCTATGGGAATCCCACTGGTTGCAGATTGGCAACATGAAAAAGAACCTCATACCTGCACTCGTTATGTCCTGCCCATTAGCCAATTCTCTATCTGCTAGGTCCACCATGGACTCTTAATTTATAACTTAACCTTTGGTGAAATATCTTGTTGAATGATTTTTGGAAGTCTCATTGGAAGATATAAACTACTGGCATGTAATACTACTAATTAAATCTTTAATCCCCTTATGAATACATCTTACACACATAGAGACAGACAAATATGGGAAGTAGACTGTAGTGAAGGTAGAAAAAAACTGGAAAGCCGGATCAGTGGTCTTTGCTTCTTGATCCTAATTTTGAAATGATCCTTCTTTGGCTAGCCAGATTATTAATATTCAATCGTCCTTCTATGGAAGTTGCCAGTACAGAGCAATTAATTCACTTGGAAAATGTCTCAGGTTTATCTATTCAAAAGTCACAGCTCATGGCAACTTCTGCAGGAAAGTAACTGGTTTTCTTTTTGCTTAAACTGAGCTATCAAAATATCATTGCAATTCCAAGAGCCTGAAGCTTAATAAAATTATTCACTCCAGCGATGAAGCTTACTTTTGCTTCAGAAAAAGATGAAACATACCATTGAGAAGAGGAATATGCAAGTGCCGGTTGATAGGTCCAGGCTCTGCAAGTGGGCATTTAATAAAAGCAAATAACTTTCAACCAAAGCACCCACAGGGAGGAACTAATAATGGTTTAATTGGATAAATAGTTGGTGACAAATGCTCTTGTAGCACAGTGATAGTGTCCCTTCCTCAGAACCAGGAAGCCTGGTTTGAAGTCCCATCTACTTGAGACATGTATCATAACATTGCTAAAGAGGTTGATTAGGAAAATATCTATTTGGAGTCACTCTGATTGAATTGATAAAACTATTGCCTGCAAGTCAGAAAATTGTAGGTTCAGATGCCACTCCAGTTATTGAATACATAAAATTAGGGTGATGTTCTAGTGTGGTATTGAAAGAGAAATTGTGGTGAAGTAAGTGATTGGGCTGGGACTGCCTGAGAGGAAGAATGGAGGAAGGCCTAAGTCCAGATGGAAAAATTTGGTGATTATAGACTCATACCAAGTGGGAATTGATTGAGCAATGGGTGAGTGACAGGAGGAGATAAGTGATCAACCAATATTGTTGCAACTCCACTTAAAATGGGATAAGTCAAAAGAAGAACCTTTGGTAGTTCTGAGGGATTGCAATCATGTCAAATATGTGATCTGTCCAATGAGAGGTTAAACCTTAAACCCCTCCTGTTTCATAGAAATAAAAGCTTCCATAAATCAATTTTGAAGAACATGGAGTGAGTGGAGTGGAATGTCCATCACAAAAAACAGATTATTTGGACATTAACAATTGCTGTATCTGGGTGTTTGCTAAGGAGCAAATCAACTATTAATTCCCACATTAAAAACATTAACAAAATTTAAAATCATCTTATTCGCTATAAGGTCTTTGAGGATGTGGTTTTCCCTTTGCCCATCACAGGAGGCAAAGTTGGAATAAAGTAATCAGCTTCCATGCTGATTCACCTCTTTTGTTGAACCCAACATAGAATATGTAATAAATATCCTGTCCTTGATGATCAATCCGCAAAAATATTTCTTAGCTCAGCTTCCTAGTTCAAAACCAATCAGGGGGCAAACCTAGAATATTCTACCTGCTTTGTGTTCATCACACTCATTTTTCTGAACAAAAATGTTTTTTTTAAATTTTGGTTTATTTTCAGTGTTCCATTCTTATTTTCTAAGCGACTTTCCATGTTTTCGATGCATGAGTTATCCTTGTGGACTGAGGATGAATGAAGGGGATATTTCATTTGGTTGGAAGTTATTCCCAACACAGTGAGAAACCATTGCCTATAATGAGCCCCCCAGAAAGCTGATGTTTATTTTTCACTTTACTGATATTTGACACTCTCGTCAACAGACCAGAATGGTTTAATATGTACCACTCACTTAGGCTCAAGACTGACTCCAGGAGCTGTGTGTAACACCGTTGGTACTTACACATATTTAAATTTCTTGCAGTGCATTTTCAAGGGACCAAATGGCTACTTCTACTCATAATTTGTATGTAGTTGCTACCTGATTATTAACTAAGTAAGTGCAGCAATAAATAAATGAAGATTTCCCCAGTACCATTAAACAGTCAATTGGAGGTTTATCACATACACAGAGTAAGGAAAGGGACAACTACAAAGTGACTTGCAATGAGCACGAGGTAGAAACAAACAAAAAGAAACTCCTGTTTAGTATGTGCCTACAATCATTTTAACAAGTAAAAATCACAATGTTCTGGAGGTAAATGAAGCAAGAAGTAGTAATTGTCTGCAGTTATTGCACATTCTGTGATAAAAATACACTTACTCCTACACACTTCAAGCAATACAGCGTTAGAAAATCAAGATTTAAAAAAGTGCCTTAATTAGAGACTGCAATTAAAGATTGCAGTCACCACATTATGTTTGTCATCTGAGACACCAAGCTGTTGAAGCAAAAGAAGGTGCTGTGAGCTGACTGTGATGTGGATTTATCCCATGCTGCAACCAGATGTTGGTGCTGCCATGTGTTCATGAAGTTACATATTGGAAGATTCTTTATATTCATTCATGTGCAGTTGCATTTTAAAGAAATGTCTGCTATCAGTAACTCAGCAACACTGGTCTTAATCTACTGACATAATTGAAAAAAGAGGTGTTATGATCAGTCTCTTAATAACTTGATAACCAGATCTCATTGAAGCAGTCCACGTATGCATGAAAAATCTATGTGCTTACATGAAGCAGTTATTGGATGATGACAGTGAAACTAATGAATATGTACAACCAAGCTTACTTCAAATATAATTTTAAAATATTTTTTATACTTTTAATTTCTTCATTTCCTGAAGAAAATGACTCATGATGTTCCAAAGCACCACTGTTCCTGTAGTCTCCAGTATCTTGTATTAGTGTATACTCTTAAGTACGATCCAAGACTATAATTGTTGACAAGCTGTTTGACAAACTGGGTGAGGACAGGTGAATCTAATTCTACTTTGTCAACACGTTTTTTTGCAATGTTGAAGAGATAGTGATTGGGTCTGAATACTCTTGCAGAGATATGACTCCAATTTTTTTAAATATTATGTGGACACATGAATATGTCTTGAACTTTTAAACAAAGGATACTTTGCTCAGGATAAGGCATTTGATACCACAACAATGTTGCACCTGCAAAGGAGAGGGAACCCCGTTGGAGTCAAAGGTCTGGCAAACTTTCAGAGAGAAATCACATGGCTTAATTTGCATGGAATAAGATTATTTTTATTTGTCCATGAAATGTGTACATCATTGGCTAGGCCATTTTACTGTCCATCCATATTTCCCCATGAGTTTGTGGCTTGTTAGGACCATTTAAAAGGCAGGTAAGAGTCAAGTACCTTATATACTTTTTTAAAATTTATATGAACTTTTTTGACTACTTTTTAAAGTTAAATTCATGCCCATCAAAATTCATACCATATCATTAGCAGAAGTCCAATTGATCTCTAAGCAAATAAAGTAAAAAAACACAATGAATTATGGTAATTCTGAAAACCCGGAGTGGATGTTGATCTATTATCTGTGAAGGACTATGGTTGACTTTTACATGAGATACATGGAAAATTACAGATTTGTTTGGCTTGAGGTGTATGGTACATTGAAGTGGGTTTGGAATCACATGTGAGTCAGTCCAAGCAAGGACAACAGTTTCCTTCACTAATGGACATTAAGATATCAGTTGAGTCTTTATGACAATCAGTAATGGTTACGTAGTCATCATTAGTTTAGATTAATTTCATAACATTTTTGTTAATTCAACTTTCACCATCTCCTATCATGATATTCAAACCTGTATTCCTAAAACATTAATCTTGTTTACCCGTCCAATGATATAACTAGTATGGCACTGTCTCTCCTAAAGACAGCATTTTGGAACTCAGAGAGAGAATTTCAGATTGGCTTGAGATACAACGGCATGTTGCTCTCTTTCTTCTTCTTTGCAATTTCTCTCAGCAAACTGTGAGGGCTGACAACTCACCATGAGTCATCTTTACCAATTGAGAAGAGATCCTGAGCAGGATCTTCACAGAATCTATCCCACTTTCTGAAGCATTGAGAATTCAGCAACAATTTTTCTAGGGACACACACCAGTCCAGGACCCTGCCTGTACACAGAATAGCTACAGGATCAGAAAACCAGTTGAGATACCCTGACTCATCCTTATTTCTTGAGTTTAACTTAGCTGAAGTACTTTAGTGTTAATGTTCTGGAGAATTTTTTGTTTTGTTTCTCCTGAGACTTCTGTGTGTGCATTTATCTGAGTTTCTTTGAAGATTATGAATACATGTCAATAATAATTCTTTGTTTAAGTAATTTTGATGACTTTTTATGACAATAAGCCAGTAATTTGATTTGATTAAATAAATCTGGCTGACATGTTCTTAATACTTAAACTGACACAGTCTGACACCAACATACCTGACCATACTGGATAAATTTAAAATTTGTGATGACCATTGGAGGCAACTGTGATGGCAACAAGAGTGAATGGAAACAAATTCTGCTCATCACCCTTTTTAATTATTTAATCTCTCTTCCCCCATAACAGACTAACTATCCTTTACACCTTTCCCCATCCTCTCACTTGCTTCATTTTCCTAATTTTGTCAGAAAGGTGATCAAGCTGAAATTTTAACTGTGCTTCAGTCTTCTGATGCTGCCTGACTTCTTGAAGTTTCCAGCTTTTTCTGTTTTTCCAACAGTGACTCATCTTGAGTTGGTATCTTCTGTATCTGAATATGACTTTCCTCTTCAAGTCTTTCATCATTTTGTTGTTCCTTTTTATGCACTAATTGTGGGTTTGGGAACATATTTAAGCCCAGTGAGCCCATCATCAGTGAAAAAGCACCAGGTAAAAGACAAATCTGGCACATATGTGCAGAGCAGTAGGTTTCTCAACTTAAATGGCTTGCCTCTTTCAAATCTGCAGAGAGCCATCAAAGCCTCAGTTTATCAGACAAGAAAAGCCTGACTGGTAAGAAGCTGAGGTTTTGCTTTGCGGTTATCACAGGATGGGGGTAGTGGGAAGAGAGTGTCAAATGCAAAGGCAGGAGGATAGTCTCAGTGCCAACATCCCGCCAACCCACCCAATAACCTGGAACCTCATTTGGCAAGGTTAACTTGAATTGGGAGAAACACATTGGGCTGAATCTTATAATATTTCAGATAAGTGTCACCTTCATCAAGTTTTATGAAGCATTACTCACTATAAATGGTGATGAGCTCTCTTGTACAATTGTCCCAAATCATTAACTACCTTTCTGACCCCTATGGCACCCCTCTTGTGTGATGAGAGCTCGATTCTACCACTTCATTGGAAGAATCTACCATGCCCACATATCATGGAATGGACGAGTATCATGTCATAGTGCTGTCTTTAAAAGACTGCTGTACACTCAAACAAGTGCTGTCAGTCTGGATTTGCTCTGCACAATTTATGACATTTACCCCATGCATTGAAGATGAGGAGAAATTTTTGCTCTGGTTTGTGTGTAAGGAGGTTCTTGTGGATGGGTAATGCAGAGGAGGATATCCTCTTATCCCTGGAGTAGCAAAGAAAGCCATAACACTACAGCCTGCCAGTCTGGTCTGAGGTGCCCACATGGACCTTGCAGTCTAGCCATGTGAAGGAATGCATAGTCATGTCCTCAGAGTGTGAATTACATTTTCTGTTCCACGCAAGTAAATCCTGCCATCTTTCCTGTTATTTCACCTACATCCCACTAAGGCTCATGCTCTGCCACTCACTATCAAATGCAACACCATCCCTCATTTGCTTCTACCCACCCAACCTCTGCAAAAATCCCTGCATAGTGTCCCCACTACCTACTCAATTGCTCAGAATACCTTTCTCCATCTGGATCAGCGCTGACGGTACAGAGGACATGCGGGGTTTTCAATGTGGCCTTTTGCAGGAGCCAAGTTGGGAGTGGTGAAATTGAGTGAGGGAGATGGTGCATGCAATAGTGAGAGTGGTAGAGCATAAACCTTGGTTGGAAGAAGATGCAGTAGCAGGAATAGAGTGAGTGTGTGTGAGCTAGCAGGATGCTGTAGACGGCAGTTACCCTGGAGAGCTTTATTTGCAGCATCTAGGGCAAAATCACAAATTGTACAGTCCGACTTCAGACATACAGTGCTTGCCTGGGTGCAGAATAGCCTTTTAAAAATGGTGCCAGGGATAATAACTGACTACAGGATAACGCGGCAAGTTCTTCCAGCTATGGAAAGTGGCAGAATTGGGCTAGTATTGCAGCAGATGAGTGCCATGGGACAGGGTATGCAGGTAAGTTTAGAACAATGGCATTAGAAAACTCACTAGGCCTCAAGCAAAGAAATTCTACGTCAAACTCAACCAAATTGACAGCTAAAGGAAAAGAATATTCAATTCAGACCAAGAACAAGAAGAAGCCTTGAGAAACACTGATGATGTAAAAATAGTAGCTTATCCAGGAAAATCAAGAAATACATCAAGCAAACTTCACATTGAAAATGCTGAAAAAAAGGCCAGAAAGTTTGATAGCGACTCCCCAATTACCTGCATTAACTTTAATGACAAGTCTGCAGAAATAACATTCGAGGTCATTTACGCTGCCTCACTGGGGGTTTTCACTAGTTCTCTGCCAAAGTTTCGGTGGGAGACCAGGAAACTACTGCAGTGATTCTACCCTAACCATTTGTTTTTCAACCTGTCATCTTGGTCTAAAAAAACCTGCTTAGCAGGCCAGCTTTGCATGCTCCTAATGTAACTATTTTATATGGGTAGGTTGTGTACCACTGCACAATTTTCATTTGTTGTCATGTCATTTCGCACATTGATCAGGCTTGCACAGAGTTCTGTGTGGCCCTCATAATTATACGTCATAAGATGTGCAATGAAGCATTTGCCTGAATTATACCCTTATCTGTCACCAATGTTAATGGATCTCTCAAAATCATACAGTCACTGATATTTATATGTTGTACCTTTTTAATCCCACAAACAAAACTCAGAGGAACAACATCAGTTACTCTCCCTATAAAAATGTAACAGGAATTACACTACAGCCTTGGTTTAGAGGAAATGTTGCTGTGAAGCAATAGACAATAGAAACAGTCTAAAAAAGTCTATTCTTGGATAATTATTTATTGCATATTTACTGTCTGTAATAGTTAGATAAATTATTCTTCTTTTAAATTCATTCTAAAGTAATGAATTATTTCACATTTGCAGACTGCTGCCCTCAGATAGTGATTTATTTCACGGTTACACTCCATCATGATTGGATAATTAGTGCTATATTTTCAATCTTTTCTTAGGTTATCAAATGTTTTATGTTTAATGTCTGGTCACCTTCATTTTGTTTTGTTTTCATTGGTTGTCTTATAGCAGATATGTGTTTTGGTTTCATTTATTCTGGAGATGAAGGAACGGTTTTGTTATGCTAATAAAGGGGATAAAGCACTGTGAACAGTTTATGAAATATGCAACATAAATAGACATTTTGTGTTTGTCACATTGTATTCCCCATGTTTTATGGCTACATCACATTTAACTACAGGAAAAATCTATGATGTGTTAAAATATTGGATCCGCAAGCTCTTTCTCCTTGCATTGCTAGATTTCCATGTTCGCAATCATATGGTTTTGCGTCTACCTTTTTTCACTATTAATCACCATTTTCTCCTGCTCTTGATTTCTTCCCAACAAGTTTTTGTTTCAATGCCGAGTTCCTTTAATGATAGCTCAGTAGTGCCTGGCTTCTATGACCTTTTGGATATACAGACAGTTCCTTTTTTCTAATCTTACTTCTTTCTACCCCCATTACAACAAAGCCTAATTAAATTAATGCTTTTCATTCATAAACAGCCCTCCATTCACAAGCCAGAAAGATGGAGGAAGGCTGTTTTCCTTCTGATTGAAGGTTAAAGGAGAGTTGGTTCAAGGAATAGATTAGATTACTTACAGTATGGAAACAGGCCCTTCGGCCCAACAAGTCCACACCGCCCCGCCGAAGCGCAACCCACCCATACCCCTACATTTACCCCTTACCTAACACTACGGGCAACTTTAGCATGGCCAATTCACCTGACCTGCACATCTTTGGACTGTGGGAGGAAACCGGAGCATCCGGAGGAAACCCACGCAGACACGGGGAGAACGTGCAAACTCCACACAGTCAGTCGCCTGAGGCGGGAATTGAACCCGGGTCTCTGGCGCTGTGAGGCAGCAGTGCTAACCACTGTGCCACCGTGCTGCCCACCACAATAGAGACCACCACATCTCCATTTCAATGTGCGATGTTTGTTGATAAATGTTGATAAATTCATAAAAATAGGGTCAGAGGTTAATGCTACGAATCTATCAAGGCTTAGGAAGTGATTATAAAAATGCAGGGGACTCAAGGTATAACTAATGTCCTGAGGCGTTTAGACATGATCCCTGAACTGGGAGCTTCAGAGACAAAAAAATATAATAGGTTATTTCAAATAAATTAATGAAAAATTCGTAGAAATTATGTGGGAAAAAGGGATGGAAGATAATCATAGTTTTTAATGTAATGTACCACGTAATACTAATTTCAGCATGTTTATTTTGGCTTCAGTCTTACTCACTAATTTATGCAACTCTATATATCCACACATAAGCATTTAATACCTAGCATCTTTGTAACGTTTTGTTTTCTGTGAGCATCAAATGGAATTGCTTTATCCATTTTTATTTTCCAAGTTTTCATGTACTGGCAACATCAATAAATGCAGAGGGAAAAAAATTGGCAAAAATGACTTCATGTATGATTTGCCGAATCTTATCCATTTCCAACTCCATTTTCCTTGTGCTTCACAACTACCACCAGCTGTGATGAAGAGTGCACTTCATGGGAAATTACAATTGACAATGCACTATTCCAACTCACAGCATGTTGAAATCCTGTTTGGTCTTTTCCTACATTTGAACATCAAATAATAGTCACTGGCATGATTGTACAGTGTAATCTGGACACCAAACAGCTTTGCTGTTGATGCCACATCACCTCAGTTTTGCACAAAGCTCTTAGTGTGTGACATTTGCATTGTGTGGCTTTTAACACAATCACATGCCATCTGTGTAGTCTGAATCGCTGAATGCATGCCATCATCACAGTACAGATTTCAACAGACTGATACAGTAGTACAATGACAAAATTGACCAATCAACCTGAAATGAATGACTTATCTTATGCTTCCTGACATAACCAGAGGTAAGAAGCAAGATCAGCTCTGAGCTATTAAAAAAAAACAATGAATAAACTGATATACAGAGGTGGTAACAGACAGAGGAACTTCTGTGAGGAAGGAGAGAAGGACAGGCCCTACCTTGAGACAGTATTGTGGGAGCTCTAGTCCTACTTTGCTATGTGACAGGAACAGAGCCTCAAGAATACAATTTACTAAGGAGCTAAAGCACACTGACTGAGGTTACTACGAATAATTCTCCTTCTCAATCTTTCCTTCCAACGTGAGCAGGTGGTGACTCTCAGGTTGAGCCATCACCGGCTATCTCTTTTTTTGAGACAGCAACTCAATGATCCACCAGAAGTCTGGCAACTTGACTTTATCTCAATTAGACAATTATGTCACTTCCTTTGAAAGGATTAGAGCATCAAACCAGTGGAAGTGTGATCCTGCCAGTGATTGAACATGACAGTCATCTTTTCATGTTTTCTTCCAGCTAGGAGTTAATAACTTTAGCAATGCACTGAAATTGTCTGTCCTCAGAATCAGCAGGGTGGTGAGAGGGGCCCTCGTTTGATCCAAAGATCAAGAAGGAATTGCTGATAGTTTTCTAAAAGAGTGACTTCCCAATGGTAAAGCATACCAATGATGGCCCTCCATATGGATCTTTGGGCCTTTCTACATCAATGGAGCATGATAACCCAACTGTAAGAGTTAGTGTTCAGTCACTATGCAGTTGATGTGAAACATTATCAAAAATTCATTTCAGTTCATTCCACTTTCCCAATAATTGCCAGATTTTTTTTATTGTTCAATAGTCACACCAACTCCAGGCACCCCAGACAGAGAATAGGCATGGTTCTACAAATGCCTCATGAAGGTCTTCCAACACAGGAGATCAAAAAGACATACATTTACGTGAAACACCATGGATTGAGCAATTAGGGGTATGAGTTCCCTGATTGGGACTTCTAGTCTGGTTCAATCAGGGAGACCTGGCTGACATAAAAGGATGAATGCTAGGGATATTGGGGCCCTGAATGCCTGACTCAGTGAGATGCAGTGCTATTGTCAAAGATTATATCTTTGTACATAAAGGGTGATTGGTAATGGCATGATGACCTCTGAAGAAGGATAGGCCCCCTAGTGAAGAGTTATTATTATAAAGAAGATGCTTCACTCTGAGGATGGGAAGGATTACTGCTGTACATACATCGGAGGATCTTCCTGTTTATGATGGTGCAATGCATTCTCCACAATCTGAATTATCAGGATTTAGTCAATATCTTCTGGGATGGGATGGGGAGGAGAAGGAGGAACATATAAAGCCACATTGACCACTACAGTTGGATATTTTGAGAAGGAGTTCATGGCAAGGCCTCACTTAAAAGAAACCGTCATCCCCACGAATTCACAATTTATTTATCATGCACCCAGTTATATACCATCCGTTTGACATATCTCCCTCACAAGAGAATATCAACAGTACTTTCAATGGTAGCTTTATCTAGCAACATATAAATAGAACAAGAAAACTAAAGTTAGCTTGTTGTATTCCCTGAATACCTTCCTGCATGTATCCTTGCCTCACCCAGAATCTCAATGTCGTGTTATCCCAGCAGCTGCTACATGGCTGGTGAATACCTTCTGACTGCAACAGACATTGGAAGAAAGAGCAAAATGCTTTCTGTCTGGAAGAAACAAAAACAGAAATTGCTGGAAAAACTCAGCAGGTCTAACAGCACCTGTGGAGAAATACAGAGATAGCACTTATTTAGTCCAATGACTGAAAGCAGATAGCAAAAAGTTGTATTTATGCTTGATGAAAGGGTCGGGGTAGGAGTGACCAAATAGATGGAGATGAGCCTAGAGAGAGAGAGAAGGACAAAGGGATTGTTTATAGTAAGCCAGGGAAAAAAGCAAGCCAGATTAGTGATAGTGGGGACTACAAATGGGTTGGCTGTGCTGAAAACAACCCATTTCATGATAAGACTTTGTGTAGTGGTGGGCAACAGACATTGAAGGAGGTATTCATGCTCTCAAATAGTTAAACTCGATGTTGAGTCCTGAAAACTGTAAGGTCCCCAAAAAGAACGAGGTGTTTTTCATTTATCTTGCATTAAGCCTTGCTGGAGCACAGAGAGGGCAGCAGGCCTGAGACACAAATATAGGCCATGGAACATGTTGGTGTTTTGAAATGGCAGGCAGCTGGAAGCTTGTGTCTGGAGGGTCTGACTGCCGACAGCATGATCTCAGTTTGGGTGACGGCAGTTTTTTGATACCTTTTGTGTTTCCTTTCAGCAAGCTATCAGTCAGGTTTTAGCCATATTTGACTTACATTTTGGGAAATTTTGGGGCCATAAAATAATGCATACTTTTATTTCTTATATGCTTGTGGGGCAAGGGTGTCATTGGCTGGGCCAACATTTATTGTCTGTACCTTGAGAAGATGGTGGTGAGCTGCTTTCTTGAACTACTGTAGCCCATGTGCTATAGGTTGACCCAAATACTCTTAGAGAAAGATTTCCAGGATTTTGATAGAGTTACAGTGAAGCAACGGCGATATATTTCCAAGTCAAGATGGTGAGTGGCTTGGATGGAAACTTGCAGGTGGTTCTGTTCCTATGTATCTGCTATCCTTGTCCTTCTAGATGGAACTGTTTGTGGATCTAGAAGTTTCAATGCAAGGATATTTGTTGAATTTCTGAAGTGCTTCTTGCAGACAGGATATATTACCACTACTGAGCGTCGGTGGTGGAGGAAGTGAAAGCTTGTGGATGTGATGCCAATCAAGTGGGCTGCTTTGTCCTGGATGGTGTCAAGTTTCTTGAGTGTTGTTGGACCTGCACCATCCAGGCAAGTGGGGAATATTCCATCACACTCCTGACTTGTGCCTTGTAGGTGGTGGACAGGCTTCAGAGTCAGGAGATGAGTTACTCGCTGCAGTATTCCTAGCCTCTGACCTGATCTTGTAATCATTGTGTTTATGTGGTGTGTCTAGTTGAATTTCTAGTCAATGGTAACCATAGGGATATTGATAGTGTGGGATTCAGTGATGGTAACGCCATTGAATGTCAAAGGGCAGTGGTAGATTGTCTCTTAATGGAAATCGTCTTTATCTGGCATTTGTGTAGCGTAAATGTTCCTTGCCACTTGTTAGCTCATGCCTGGATATTATCCAGATCTTGTTGCATTTGAACTTGGACTGTTCCAGTATCTGAGGAGTTGTGAATGATGCAGAACATTGTGCAATCATTGGTGAGCATTCCCACTTCTGACGTTATGATGAAGCAGCTGAAGATGGTTGGGCCTGGGGCATTACCATGAGAAATTTCTGCAGAGACATCCTAGAGCTGAGATGACTGACCTAAACAACCACAATTATCTTCCGATGTGGAGAGAGTGAGGTCTGCAGATGCTGGAGATCAGAGCTGAAAATGTGTTGCTGGAACTGCGCAGCAGGTCAGGCAGCATCCAGGGAACAGGAGAATCGACGTTTCGGGCATGCCCAAAACGTCGCATCTTCCGATGTGTCAACTACTGGAGAGCTGCTGGTTTGGAACATGTTGGTATCAGTTATGCTGGGCTGTTTAGGAAGTACCAAGCACCAAGGGTGACAGGGTGACTCAGTGGTTAGCACTGCTGCCTCACATCACCATAGACCCGGGTTTAATTCCCGCCTCAGGCAACTGTCTGTGTGGAGTTTGCACATTCTCCCCATGTCTGCATGTGTTTCCTTCAGGTGCTCCAGTTTCCTCTCACAGTCCAAAAATGTACAGGTTTGGTGAATTGACCATGCTAAATTGCCCGTAGTGTTAAGTGTAGGGAATGGGTCTGGGTGGGTTGCTCTTCGGAGGGTCGGTGTGGACTTGTTGGGCCGAAGGGCCTGTTTCCACACTGTAAGTAATCTAATCTAATCTAAAAAAAATGTGGAGTAACATGTAAAAGAAACAATGGGCTCTCTACCTGAATGAATACAATAGATGCAATAAGGCACATGATTTAAAAGCATGAGCAGATGGGAATGGATATTATCTAACTGCCATCTTGAATCCCTAAAGTGTTGAAACAGACCCTTCGGCCCAACAAGACCATAGTCTTCTCCAAGTCCATACTCTTCAGTCCCTCTGAAGAGTATCCCTCCCAAACCCATTTTCATACCCTATTACTCTACATTTACTCCTGACTAATGCACCTGACCTACACATCCCTGAACACTATGGGCAATTTAGCATGGCCAATTCACCTGACCTGCACATCTTTGGACTGTGGGATAGAAACCTACACAGAAACAGGGAGAATAGCAAATTTCACACATACAGTCACCCAAGGTTGGGATCGAATCTGGGTCCCTAGAGCTGTGAGCTTAAAAATATGTTGCTGGAAAAGTGCAGCAGGTCAGGCAGCATCAAAGGAACAGGAGAATCGACGTTTCGGGCGTAAGCCATTCTTTCCCTAGAGCTGAGAGGCAGCTGTGCCAAACATTGAGCCACCATGAAAGAAACATACCTGTAGAGTGACCAAGACTGAAATCTGAACTTTTAAGGATATTCAACATTTAGGAAGGAAAGGAAATAAAGGAAAAGGGTGTGGTGTTTTGTTGAGAATCAAGGTTGAGATCAGAAGATCAATGGGCATAAACTTATAGGGATCTGAGTAATGTTGCAAGAGGAGATCCTTTTCGACTAACCTTGTTGGGACTATCTGAGGTGGCAGATAGGGAGTCTCTAGATTCTTCACACCTAAATTTGAAAATTTGGGGTATCCCATCTGGAATAAGAATAAATTGGGGAATATTACCACATGACTCATTGTAAAATGCCTATGTGCCATTAAACATTTGAAGGTATTAATCCAATCCATTTTTGTCAACTTGCCTCTCAATACCTTAATTATTGCTTTTGTTTAAATTTGATACCCTTGCTGGAGGCTGAATACCTCACTTTCAAATGTTGTGTAAAATATTTTCATACTTTGACCACACATCACTGAAGGTTCTTTTAGATCAAGATTATTAATTAGCCAGAAACGTACTCCAGAAACTCATCCTGCCATTCTGCTTCCTTCCCTGCTACTGCACAAACCTCCAACAAAGTAGTGGGAAGTTGCGTGTGGAGGCGGAAGAGATTGGGGAGACACTGAATGAATACTTTTCTTCAGTATTTACTCCCTTCCACTCTCAGTAATACTTGTAACATTTTCCCTCACTTGCTCTTAACCATCCACACTCCCACACTGTAAACCATACATACCCTCTGTGCTGCCTCCTCACTCCTTCAAACACCTCAGCACCTTTTGCTTACCTATACTAGGAACAATGGCTGCGCCACAAAACTTCCATCTCACTAAATCTTTCCTTCTCTCTTATTCCAAGAGAAGGCAGCCCGTAAGAAGGCAGAGAGAACTTGCACTCATGGAAGCCTGCTGAACATTAGGCCCTTCAACCCCTGTGAGGACAAAACCTTTGACCTTGGAGGAAAGGCAGGGGGGAAGGGAAACTGCTCCTCTGTGGATGCTGCGGGGATCCTGTTAACTGAGTAAAAAACACTCTTCATTCCAATTCTCACATTAACCCTGTTTCACTGACATTTATTGCACGCTTCTTCTAAACACTCAAAGTGATGTCTCTTCTCCCTTGTCTTGCAGTTACAGCCAGCATCTCCACCAGCTCCATGGAGAAATGTGCAATTCCCTCAGAACCACCACCTTGACATTTAAGTAGCAAGGATTCAGAGGAAGCTATCTGCACCCCCTCACTAGCTCATTTACTGTCACCTCAGTGAGTACAGTTAAGAAGATTGGAACCAAAATCTGGTGAGCACCTCATTGCTTTAGCCCTGTAGCTGACCAAGCCACCCCACCCTCTCCCGTAAAAATCCTCCAACTGCACATATTACCCTCACTCCTCTTCCCACTCCCACCAAACCTGCAGCCTCAGTCATGAATAACAATTTGCCAAATGTCTTTCCTGAGGCAGCAATCAGCATTGAGCTGCTTCCCTTCACCTCTTTAGCCACCTCACCTCTCTTTCTCCTTGGGTTTTCTGAACAGATCCTGGAGGCTGACTGTTTCCCTCCCCTTTGAGTGAACAAACTGGATAGTCCCAGACAAGAAGTGCTGTACATCTCCCTGGCCGCATTGACCCTGCCCCCTAGACTAGCCTATGTGGAGCCAGATAGTGACCCAGTCCCCATTATACAGAGGCACAAAACTCTTTACCAAGATCACCCCGACCAGATACCTGTACTATTGCAAATCCCAGGGCTTTGAATCCTGTGTCATAGAGTCACAGAGTCATACAACGTGGAAACAGACCCTTCAGCCCAACTAGTCCAGGCTGATCATGTTTCCAAACTAAACTAGTCCCACCTGCCTTCATTTGGTCCTATCCCTCCAAACCTTTCCTGTACTTATCCAAATGCCTTTTAAACAATTTACCACTTCGTTTGGCAGTTCATTCCACACACTAAGCGCTCTCTGTGTAAAAAAAGTTGCACCTTAAATCTTTCTCTTCTCACCTTAAAAATATGCCCCCCTAATTTTGAAAACCCTACCTTAGGGAAAAGAGCCTTACTGGTCACCTTATCTGTACCCCTCATGATTTTATAAACCTCTATAAGGTCACCTCTCAACTTCCTATGTTCCAGTGAAAAACGTCCCAGCCTATCCAGCCAATTTTTATAACTCAAACTCTCCGTTCCCAGCAACATCCTGGTAAATCTTTTCTGAACGATCTCCAGTCTAATGATATCCTTCCTGTTACAGGGTGACCAGGACTGCACCAAGTACTCCAGAAGGGGCCTCACCAATGGCCTCTACAACCTCAACATGACATCCCAATTCTTACATTCAAAGGTCTAAGCTATGAAGCCAAGCATATTAAACTCCTTCTTACAACCCTGTCTACCCGTGATACAAATTTCAAACCCCTTGTTCTCTCTGTTTGACAGCATTACCCAGGGCCTTACCACTAATTGTATAAGTTTACCAAAATGCAATACCTCACATTTATCCAAACTAAACTTCATCTA
Organism: Chiloscyllium plagiosum; assembly: GCF_004010195.1. Lineage (NCBI taxonomy): Eukaryota > Metazoa > Chordata > Chondrichthyes > Orectolobiformes > Hemiscylliidae > Chiloscyllium > Chiloscyllium plagiosum. The sequence goes on along the minus strand of NC_057715.1, from coordinate 34,297,550 downwards.
CCACTCTTCAGCCCATTGACCCAATTGATCAATATCTCTTTGTAATCTTCTTTGTAATCAGTCTGAAAAACAACCCTCCATTGCCACCCTCTGTCTCCTACTATAAAGCCAATGTTGTGTCCAATTGACAAGCTCAACCTGAATCTCAGGAAAACCTCCTGACTGATCAATGTCTCCTTAGACTGTAGTGAGGACTATTCCCCGCACACACTGAGCCATAGCTGCCTGCATGCTGCACATGTGTGTTTGCTGAGTAAACTGCTGGTACATGGAGCAGGTGTGAGGTTGACATGGGCATACTACTGTACAACAAAATGTCCATCCCCTTGACTTGGGGCTACTCACCAGCAAGACAGGATATCTGGTTTTGTGACTGCAGTAATTTGCTTAGCAAGGTAAGGCAAGGCATGGATACTGTGACCATGCAGGGACAGCACTAAGAATGTGAGTGCTAGGAAGAGTAAGCAACTTGGCCTGAGATGTAGCCTGATCCAATCCATGAGCCATGTGCCCGTGCCTGCGCTTTCCAAAGCTAATTGCCAGTATGCCCCCAATACAATGATATGCTTCAAGAATGACTTGCCAGTATACCTCAAATGTAGCAAGATGGTCTTGAGGTTTTGACAAATGCTTTATGCCAGAAATGCCTGTAGATTACATAAAAAATAAAGTATAATCAAATGTAACACTGAGGTCCTTCCAAGCAAGTGGCTTGTTGAATCCACCTGGTACCTGTTCTGGTCTCAATGTTAGATTTTCTCAACGTCTAGCATATTTGGAGCATTTGGTAAAATAGAAAGCTAAATATGAATGAGGAGAGTTGGGCTATGAAAAATTTTGGTTGACAAGCAATAATCCTACTTCATTGGCAACTTGCCTTGCAAAAATCTCACACATCATTTGTAAAAAACATAAGTTAAATAGGAAGATGTTCCTATTCTGCCCATTGATTTTCTGATCTGAGATTCTCTTTTAGAAATGTTCTGATCTCAATCCTTATTGTCACTGCAATAGCACATCATTTTCCATTCTTGCTGTCCTTTCTAAATGTAGAATACCCTTGAATAGTCAGTTTCCAGTCTTGGTAACCCTGAAGCCATGTTTCCTTAATGGCAATTGGATTATACCTATTCACATCTATTTGGGACAGTAAGTATCTGCCATACTGAAAATGCTGTGTTAATTCATGCAGAGTGCACTAAAGTTTGTTCTTTTGACACTATTCCGTAATCTAAGTTTAGTTAATCATCACTTTCATTTTGTGTGTCTTCAAATTTTACTTGCCCATCTGCTACTTCCTGTTACCAGCTTGATTTCCCTCCAATTTGAGTTAGCCCTCAGATTCCCAACCCCCTGAAACGGTAGTTTAAGCCCTCCCTTGTAACATTCCCAAATCTCCCTGCAAGAATATTGTCCCAATCCTGTTGTGGCATAACCTATCCAGGTGGTGCATGGCCCACCTACCTCAGGAATAATTCTGATATTTTCCTATTTGCACTAATTCTCCAGTCACAAATTCAATCGATCACTCTTCCTATTCCTGTGCGTCCTTGCACATGGCACTGGCAGTGTGTCTTAGATTACTGCTTTTGTGCTCGTGCTTCTTAATTTCTATCCTAATTCCTTAAATTTTGATTTAACACTTGATTTCTCTTCCTACTTGTAATAACTCAGGAAATCTGAGTGAAAAGGAATATCATTTATTGTTGATCACTAAAATAGAGCCACTATGTGTGGCATACATGGGCTAGTCCCAGACCAGGACAGATATTTCTGGAGATTCTGGTTCTACTTTTCTTTTCCTTCTTCAGAAATACTGTGTTTTTTTTCCCCAATCATCAAATTGCCATGGTACTTTTTTCCTCTATTAATCACCACTGATAAATCACCGATATTTCCAACTAAATAATTTATGTGCAAAGCCCATTAAATGGTAATTGGGGTCTGCTTCATACCGAAGTGTTATCACACACGGCTGAACATTTGTTTATCCCATCACCAAATCACCATGGTATTTTTTCCGAATAATCACCAGCAATAAATCCAATCCAGTGTTACCAATAGAATATTTACGTGCAATCTAGATCTGCCTTATTTGACCCTTAGTTCCTGAGTTTTATTGAATTCATATTTCACTATGGCAGGATTTGAACCTGGTTCCTGAGAACATTACCTGGACCTCTAGATTAATAGTCCAGCAACAATACAAACTAGACCATAGCTTCCCCCCAGGTGCTCTATTAATATCTTTAATCAATCTATTCAGAGATGTAACTACACACCTCTAACGTAGATGTAACTTGCACCAGGATTTCCTGGCTCAAAGGCCAGACACACCACTGTCTTACTAGTCCCCCAACTGGGTCTGCTTTATGCCATTTATTTATTTTGTATTTTTTTCAATCACCACCAATAATCACCCATGAAACCAATTAGATATTTTCAAGCAAAGCCCATTATGGGCAATGCAAACCATCAAAAGTGAAGGGGGAGCGTGTAGATGAGTAGGAAGGGGCTAAATCAAAATAAAGGTGGATGGGGAAATTAAGCACTGTATCCCCTGTTGTGCCCACCTCTCTCGAAAGGCATCAAGAGCATTGATGGAAGTCACATGCTTGGGCCTGCTTTATAAAGAGATCAGATGATAAGTTCCAGCTGGGCAGGGCATTGCCTGTTACCAAGGATAGACTTGGGACAGACTTCTAATAGATCTAGCCACTCAAGACTGATATCCATGAATAGTTTTGGGCTGTCAACAACAGCACAATTGTACTCCAGTACAATCTGCAACCTTAAGGTCCAGCACTCAATCATTACCATCAAGCTAAGGGATCAACCCTGATTCAATGGAAAGTGCAGGATGGCATGCTAGGAGCAACACTAGGCATACCTAAAAATGAGGCGTTAACCTGGTTAAGTTACCGAATAGGGTAACTTGCATGCCAACAGCATAAGCAGCAAATGATAGAACTAAGTGATCCGAAATCCAATGGATCAGATCCAAGCTCTGCAGTCCTGCACTTGCAGTCATGAATGGTGGTGGACAATTAAACAACTCAGACGAGGAGGTGGCTCCACGAATATCCCCATCTTCAATGATGGAAAAGACCAACACATCTGTGCAAAAGATATGGCTGAAACATTTGCAGCAATCTTCAGCCAGAAATGCCTGGTGGATACTCCACCTCGGCCTACTCCAGTGGTCTCCAGCTTTAGAGATACCAGTCTTCAACCAATTCAATTCACTCCACATGATCTCAAAAGATGGTTGGAGGCATTGGATACAGCAAAGGGTATGGGCCCTGACAATATTCCAGCAATAGAGCTAAAGGTTTGTGCTCCAGAACTTGCTGATCCCCCAGCTAAGTTTTTCCAGTACAGTTGCAACATTGGCATCTATCCACAATTGCTCAGTTATTTCTTATACATAAGAAGCAGGACAAATCCTAATTGGCCAGTTACCACCTCATCAGTCTACTGATAATCATCAGTAAAGTGATGAAAGGTGTCATTAACAATGCTATCAAGCAGCATCTGTTCAGCAATAACCTGCTCAGCGACACCCAGTTTGGGTCCTGCCAGGGCGACTCATCTCCTGATCTCTTTTAGCACCTTATTTCAAACATAGACAAAAAGCTAATTTAATGAGATGAGATAAGAGTGACAGCCCTTTACAGCAAGGCCATATCCGACTGAATGTGTCATCTGGCAGCCATAGTAAATGTGGAGTCAATGGGTTTTGGGGGCAAGTTCTTTGCTGGTTGGAGTCATACATGGCATATAGGAAGATGGTGTGATTGTTGAACATTGGTCAGCTCAGCTCGAGGACATTTCTGCAGGAGTTCCTCAGGGTAATGTTCGAGGCCCAACCATCGTCAGCTGCTTCATCAATGGCTTTCCTCCATCATAAGGTCAGAAGTGGGGATGTTCGCCAAACATTGCACAATATTCAGCACCATTTGTGACACCTCCGATACTGAAGCAGTCTGTGTTCAAGTGCAACAAGATCTCAACAATATCCAGGTTTGGGCAAACAAATGGCAAGCAACATTCAGGGTACACAAATACCAGGCTATGACCATCATCAATAAGAGACAATCCAACCATATGGTGTCACTATCACTGAACCCCATCCCACCCCCACCCCCCTCCCCACACTATCAATATCCTGGACATACCATTCACCAGAAATTCAACTGGACTCACCACATAAACACAATGGCTACAAGAGCAGATCAGAGGCTGGGAATATTACAGCAAGTAACTCACCTTCAGACTTTCCAAAGCCTTCAGTCATCTACAAAGCACAAGTCAGGAATGTATTAGAATACTACCCACTTTTCTGAATGGGTGAAGGTCCAATAACATTCAAGAACTTTGCTACCATCCAGGACAAAGCAGCCTGTTTGATTGGCACTACATTTGCAAGCATCCATCTCTTCACCATAGTAGCAGTGTATACTTTCTACCAGCTGAACTGCAGTGATTCACCAAAGTTCCTTACACAGAACACTGCAAACCCATGACCACTTCCATCTAGAAGGACAAGGGCAGCAGACAAAGGGGAACCCCAACACCTTCAAGTTCCCTTCCAAGCCTTTCATTATCCTGAATTGGAAATATATCACCATTCCTTCATTGTCTTGAGTCAAAATCCTGGAATGCCCTCCCTAAGTGCATTGTGGGTCAGCCTATAGCATGTGCACTGCAGCAGATAAAGAAGACAGCTCACCAATCATCTTTTCAAGGGCAACTAGGGACAAACTATAAAATGCTGGCCAGCCAGTAATGTCCATGGCTCATTAATGAATTATTAAATACAAAAAAAAAACTTATATTCAAAGAACTGCACAGGGAGATTAATTTATGAATCTTGTAGGGGGTCATCACACTATCTGTGTCATTGGTACTGTTGCCCATGCTTTGGACACGTTGACCAGTTTCCACATAAACTCATTTCACTTGAGCATTATACTCATGAGACAAACAAAAGGGTCAGAGTAAATTTACTATTCAAAATATATTGAAGACATAAAAGGAGCTGTATGGTTGAATATTATCTAAAACCCAGCTCTTTCATGACACAAACTTTCAAATCCTACGTTAATTGCTCCACTAATTACAACCTGAAATCTTTCTCACAATCCTTACCTAAAGTAGTACTGGCTACCAGATGAGAACCAGGTACTACCCACGCAGTTGAAGTTGGCCAGGCTGTGTACTTGGCACTGGTTAACTTGATGAAGGTTGGCCTTGCATGTGGTCAACTTCTCTCTTTTTCCAAGTGGTCAGAGCTCCACTACTGGACCAGGTCAAGTCTTCAGAATTTAGAATTAGAATTAGCATTTATTGTCACATATACTCAACGAGTACAGAATCATAGAGATGTACAATACAGAAACAGACCCTTCAGTCTAAGTCGTCCATGAAGACCAGACATCCGAAACAAGTCTGGTCACATTTGCCAGCATTTGGCCCATTTTTCTCCAAACCCTTCCTATTCATCTTCCCATTAATGAAGATGCCTTTTTAATGCTGTAATTGTTGCCAAGCTGAGCCGATGATGCCATGCTGGGTGACTGCTTCATGAGGCCAGAATGTCACACACTGGGAGCCTGCTACAGGAGGCCACAGCACCAGGCCAGAGTCATCACCGCAGGCTGGGAATCGATACTCATTGGAGGCCAAGAATCATCACTAGAGGCTGGGAATTGTCGTCGGAGGCTGTGAATCATCACCGTAGGCTGGGACTCATGAGATGCCATGAGAGAAGAATAGAAAAAACATTAAGAGGAAGAAAAACACAAGAAGAAAAGAAGAATAAGAATAAGCAGAGCAAGTGAGCTCCCACTGGAGCATCCTACTCCGTCGCCATCTTAGTCACTGAGAGAGTATCTGCCAGCTGTCCCTTCTTATCCCTCTCTGCTGTATCCTTCCAGAATGTTCTCAGGCCCTCAGCCATTCAGTCTTCCAGGTCAACGCTGTGGTGTCTAATCTATTATATATAGAAGAGGCTGGAGCTACCCTCAGTGTGCCCAGGGCACATCCCCTTTTCCATATATGGCCATGGCAGGAAACCAAGGCACCAGTGAGTCTACTCACCGCACGCCAATACACAAATCAGTCTCATTTTCCAAGGAAAGTCCAGGCTTGCTCTTGCCAGCCTTTGTCTAGTGTGGATGCTTTGGCTAGAAAGTCAGTGAGGTATTGTGTTATAGGTCTCTTTATTAACCCACTCAGAAGCGCTATATATTTACTAATACCACATTCCCATTCATTCATTCATTCATAACTCTGTTCTAACTCACCCACCAGCTCGCTTTGTTCACTACACCGCGTTTGCATTCATTCATTCATTCAGACAACCACGTTTCTGTAGTATATTCTGCTATTACAAAGTAGACTAAGTTAAAATATCCCTTCCAAACCATTCCTGCTTCTTCACACCTTCAATCCTTATCAGTCCCATGCTGCAAGCAGTGTTTAGACCTTAGCAAGTTTTGAGAAGATTTGTGGCTCAGGTTGTGGTTCTGGATGTAGGTTTGCTCGCTGAGCTAGAAGGTTCATTTCCAGACATTTTGTCATCCTACGAAGTAATATCTTCAGTGGGTCTCCAGGTGAAACACTGCTGATACGTCCTGCTATTTATATGTTTTGGTTTCTTTGGGTTGGTAATGTCATTTCCCATGGTGATGTCATTTCCTGTTCTTTTTCTCAGTAGGTGTTAGATGGGGTCTAACTCGATGTGTTTGTTGATAGAGTTCTGGATGGAATGCCATGCTTCTAGGAATTCTCGTGCGTCTCTCAAAACATGGCATTCCAACTGGAACTCTATCAACAAATGCATCGAGTTAGACCCCATCTATCACCCCCTGAGAAAAAGAACAGCAAATGACATCACCATGGAAAATGACATCACCAACCCAAAGTAACCCAAACATATAAATAGAAAGCAGGAATTATCAGTTGTGTTTCACCCGGTGACCCACTGAAGATGTTACCTAGTGTCGGGTGTCAAAACATCTGGAAATGAACCTTCCAGCTCAGCGAGCAAACCTACATCTAGTGTTTAGACCTATTTCTATATCAAAAGCTACCCCTGAATAAGTGTCAATATTGTAACCTATCCAGAACAATATTATTCCTGCTAACGTGTCCATGATTCACCTGAAACTATGGGAAGATTATACTATTAATCAGCCTTTAGCAACCATCTCTCGAGACCTCAATAGTTACAGAACATCAAACAGTTTCCTCAACTAGCATGTACCAGTTAAATATATATTCAATAGGGTTAGTATCCCCATTAAGAAACTTATAAACTACAGGAATGGATGTCAAAATCTCACAACCCAGCTGTGGTAATCATTTTTATAATATCGTTTACATTTTTATTAAGCACATGTATAATTCCTAACTTATTTAAATCATATAGTTTTAGTACTTTTACTAGCGTTTACTAATTTAAAAGATAAAAGGACTAACACCTCTTAATTATGCGAGTAGACTGGTCAGACTCTCTAATCCCATCAGGAATAACAGCCAGCATTTAGCAAATGTTTAAACAATCTCCTGCTTCCTCAGGACAGATGTCACACAAACTTTTGTGTACAATAGATACAATTATGTAACACCAAAGTGTCATAATTTCAACCTGTGTAAGAACTGTGCGTAAAGAGACTATTGTAAGAACTGTACTTCAGGATTTTATGCCCCCTCCCCGCCCCCCACCATGAACAGTGCAATTGCCATTGTTGAATAAAGAGGCTATTTTCGCCAATCACTGATTTTGGTCATGATTTGAACAAGATCTCCCAGTCCCATTGGACCTAGCTGCTCAAAGGTTGTCCATTCTGGTTTCAGGTGTAGTCTTTCAGGTGTAGTACCAATGTGGACCTGGATATCTGGCTGTTTACCTTTCCTGAATGGATATTTTGTAGCTTGTCTGTGATATCCTTACTCTGGCACCTTGGAGACAATGCACCATCCTGGATGTACTCAGTGGTGATCTGCCAGTCATTTACTTTGCCCATCTATTGTGGCAAGAGAGAGGCTAGAACACGTGTGACCTTCTGACACTGTTTTTGTGTGCTGTGCTTGCCATTGCTGAATAGCCAAAAGTATGTGGAGGAAGTGAATTTTTTCTGAGGCTCCCATCATGGTTAGGTGTGAGAAGGTGAGAAGTAATGTGAAAATATTAGGGCTGAGTCCAGGGTATTAAGTTGAGTAATGGGGTGTGGCTATTTGGGAACTATGAGAAACAGGTTTGATGGGGTGTATGGTAAATCAGTTGGAAACAGTATATGTAGGATTATTTTTCTAATTTATTATCCTTGGGAATTCAGCTGTGACAATGGCTCACATGGCAAACTTTCATGCAAATGAAAAACAGTAAATGATTATTGTATAGTGGCATTTCTTTTAGTCTCTGAATCTTCAAAATATTTTCCTGTAATGTGACACATAGCTAGCAGTACTAAAATAAAACATTCATTGTGAAACCACACCAAATTCATTCTTTACAACATATTGATTAGACCAGATTCCTAAGACCAATTTCATTCTTCATATTTCCAAGGGGATACACGTACATTGAAGATGGTGCATCAGAAAAAAAAGTCAGATCACATGTCAAAATGGATGGACAATAATAAACAACAAGAGAAGTTTAAGCAGTGCAACTGAGAGAAAAAGCTTAACATTAACATTCATTATGACTGAAGAAGAAGAAATTGAACTTGCACCTGAAACAGACATCAAGTCAGCAGAGCAATCGATTCCCTTGTCACTCGATGTCATCCCAATTCTCAAAATCAACTGGAGAGGCTCAGATGTTCCCTTCATTTCAAATGCCTGGCAGTCTGTTTGCCAGACACAAAATGACTTATTATGAGTTAAGTTTATTGAAGTATTAAATTGCATTAGCAGAATGAAACTTAAAAAAAACTTTCAAGTCAAGCCAGACAAGAGAACATGAAATTTAAATCAGAGGAAAGTGAACATAGATCAGAAAAAAAACAAAAATATCTTCAAAGTAATGTTTCTGTTAACTACCCAGTGAAGCAGTGAAATCAAAGACATGATTTAAAATACTCTTGGATGGTAGGTTTTTGGAGAATAGAAGAAACAAGCTTTGATAGCCAACAAATCTTTGGCTGACACATGTCTTTTTTTTCTTTCTTTAACATATTATATTTTGAAATAAGCAGTTGCTAACTTGATTTTAAATTGAATGTGTAATAATTCAACTAAAAGTTATGGTTGTACCTTGACTATAATTGCAGCAACATCTCAACTGTACTTAACTAGTTCTGAACTTGTTTTGCAAGGTCCTGAGGACATGGAACTATATTGTACAGATGTTTATCAAAAATGAAGAAATTCTCATCAGAACTTATTATGGTATCGATTCTTTTCCTCCTATTATTCTGATCAGGTTCCAAATGAGGTTCTGCATGTTATTGTGGGTTCGAGACATGATACCCTAAGTTGATAAGGACCCAGGTAAGGATGGATAAATGAGTTTCTCTTCTTTAATCAACCACCCCCTCGATTGATCACAATAAAATTAATTTGACAAGGATCCCCTCCCTTGTGGATGTCTTTCTCCCAAACCAATTAAGTTTGTTTTTTAAAAGGAGCCATTTTAGCCAAGTTGTGTTGAGTTAACAGATTACTAATTACTAAATGCAACAGGAAATAATAATGCAACACACGTACACCAAGATTAGATATGAGAAGTGAGTGCAAATAAAACTTGAACAGGTCAGTCCCTATGAATCATTCATAAAGAATAAATACTGGAATATTGGAAGTTAGACAGTGACTTTCAGGAATCTTTCCTTTGCTGGTTAATCAAAATGTGTTTGGTGTTTCACTTTGATGGTGGTGATTGGTAACACACAAAACAAGAGAGTCCTTCTTTCATCCAGTATCTTTCCAACAGGTTTGTTCGCTAGCTAGCTTCTAGCACACTAGCCTGCTAGAAAACCCTGTGCACTAACCAGTTAACCCCCCCATCCTTGTGCATTCTTTAAAGGGGAAAACATAAAACATACTTCTGACCCAGACTGTTCTCTTTTCTTCCATCATGTTCACACTCCAAGATAACTCCCAGGAGATGCCAGTTCAGTTTCTAGTGTATTTCTTGACTTTACGTATATTATTGATTCGCACCTCATTAGGTGTCACATTCCAGTGTCTCTCCCTCTCGAAGCTTCTGAATTTACATTCATAGTTATTTATTTGACTGCAACATGCAACAGACAAAAGAAAAAAAACACAAGTTGGAATAAAAACGTAATTAAAGAATTAAGTTTGATATGTTCTTTAGTCATCCAGGATTATGATCTGTAGTCATGATACTGTTATGTTCTAGATAAACTTTACAAATCAGATTCCCTTTTCAAAAAATGTTAATCTTTTCTGGCTGCATCATCAGGTCAATATTGACTATGCATTTGTTCAATGAAAGAACCATATATTCAATTCAAATATATGCATATTCTAGATATTTTTGGAATAAATATTTGGATTAAACATCCACAAATTCTCTTTATCCAACTTATTTTTCAAATTACACTTCTCAGCCTGTCCTATAAAATCAAGTTGTTTGTCTAAAGACATCAGAAAATGTTAGGTGCATCATGAAGACTTAGGTTATTGCTTGTGACAACATTCCTAGCAATAGTACCGAAAGTGTATGCTCCAAAACTAGCCACGCATTAACTGGGCTATTCCAGTACAGCCTCAACACTTGCATCTACCTGACAAGATAGAAAATAGGCAAGATAAGCCTTACACATAAAAAGCAGAACAAGTCTGGTCAGTTACTGCCCACCAGTCTTCTCTAGAAAATCTTGAAACTCCCGTCCGATCGGCATTGTGGGTGTATTTAAACCAAATTGACTGCAGCAGCTCAAGAATGCAATTTGCCTCCACCTTCTCAAGGGTAGCAAGGATTGGGCAATAAATACTGGCCCAGCACATGTCCCATTAATGCACATGTCCCATTAATGAATAATTATAAAGAAATACATGTTGGCCCAACCAAAGTTGTCCACATCCAGTACATGATTTAAAAAAAAATGATGGTTAAACTTTCTTTAAAAATTTACTCATGGTTTGTGGATATCACCAGCTGGGCCAGCATTTATTGATAATCCCTAGATGTCCTTGTTATTTCAAAGGGCAGTTAAAATTCAATCACATTGTTGTGCGTCTGCAACCAGATGAGGTAAGGATGGCAGTTTCCTTTCTGAAAGGACATTTGTCAAACAGATGTTTTTTTCTTTCTGACAATTGACAGTGGTTTCATGATCAGTGTTAGACATACGGCGGCACGGTGGCACAGTTGTCAGTACTGCTGCCACCCAGTACCAGGGACCTGAGTTCAATTCCCATCTCGGGCAACTGTCTGTGTGGAGTTTGCACATTCATCCCGTGTCTGCGTGGGTTTCTTCTGGGTGCTCTGGTTTCTTCCCACATTCCAAAGATGTGCAGGTTAGGTGAATTGGCCATGCTAAATTGCCCATAGTGTTAGTTGTCGGGGAATGGGTCTGGGTGGGTTGCTCTTCGGAGGGTCGGTGTGGACTTGTTGGGCCGAAGGGCCTGTTTCCACACTGTAAGTAACCTAAGTAATTTATTTTCAGATTTGTATCAAACTGAAATTTCACCTTATGCTGTGATGGGAATCAAACCCTGGTCCCCAGAACCTGGGTCTCTATGAGTTTAGTAGCAATATCACTAAGCCATTGCCTCTTCTTTCAATCAATTTAAGGAGAGATAGTTACATCTAGAAATGTGGCAAAAACAACAGCATGCCATTATTGTATTTCAATTATCTATTTACTGTTAAATAACCCTGTTTAACATTTATGCTTAAGTTATAGTTTAGCAAGACATTTATTGTAATGTCTTCCAAATAACATCACATAATTTTTTTGTCGAAGCTCTAGCTATAAATTATTCATTAATGGGCACATACTGAGTTAGTTTAGCGTAATAACCCTAAAATATAAACCATGCATCATGAAACATTTACACGCTACTCCATCATTTGCAGATTTTCGAGCTAAATATATTATCAGAGATGTGTTTATGTAGTTATGTATTTTCCGTCTATAGAGGTAATGGAAGTATTTAATGCGAGCTAGAATTTTGCATGATGATTAATGAGCTCTTCTCACCTATCTATTAAAAACTCATAAGTTGAGGCACAAGATCAGATTTTACTGTCACAAAGACAAACATCATCATTACCTTCAAGCTACTGAATCCTCAACAAAATTCAAGCAGAGATGAGAAGAGTAACTGATTTTATAATAGCTACTTTTAAAGCATTAGTTACATGCAGTGCAGATTTTCAAAGGGCGAGAAGTATGTTAGTAAACCTTATCACAAATGGAATTAATGTTGAGGAAATATTAAAAAGCAAAAGAAAACATGATTAAGTACAAAGGAGAGAATGATTAAGTATAGCCATGTGATACCAACTGTAAGATGGCATTGTCGAAAAACAAGCTCTTAAAAATAGAATACTTTTTCCAAGCAAATTAATACCCAAATACAATATTCAATATAAGTTATTACAATGAAGTACTTGAACTTTCCATACCAACAATTTGGAATTGGAGCTTCAATAAGTCAACTTCAAAGATAGTGTCAGTGTATTGCAGACTTAACACAATAAAATAATTATATTTCTGCACAGTTGGCAGTGTAATTCACATCATTACTGGATTTTCAATGATCTGGCTCATAATGAGCCAGAGGAATGTTCAGCCTACTGTGGGCTAACTGCCGAAGGCTGCTGGCTTTCAGTTCAGGAGATTGCACAGTATGAGCCTGCCGAGGTCTAACTGCAACTCTGCTTCCAGTGCTACAAGATTTAAAATTCAGCCTGTTACATATATTCTCCCTGTTACTTTTGCCTATTTCTCGCCTTCACAATAGGGTATCTCTTCTTCCCTAATTTTGCTTTTTGCTTCATAATATGTTTTTATCTGCTTTCACTCCAGTTCCCAAATTGGCACATTCTATTTTTTTCCAATGTGGTGTAATATCTCCTTGCTTTATCCCTCATTCGGAACCTTTCCCAACCCAGGAGATTTTCTCTCCCTCTGCCATTGCTGCCAAATCACATAATGCTAATCTTCCCTCCCCATGTTATGGATTACAGTGATATTGAATTCAATATAATCAGATTATCAAATTCTTACAATCCACGGTGACTGTTAAAATGCATCCCTTTTCTATTCAAGTTAACACCAAATATTAATTTACTTGTCAAAATCCATCAAGTAGATGAATTAATGTAATTGTTTTATAAAAAGGGTGATCCAATATTAGTTTACACAAGCAAAATAAATAATTTTTGTATTTCCACTTTCCACTTTATTTTTTCTTCCCAGTAAAACTCAAACTTTCCCATTGATTTTCAAAGACTCTCTTTGGTATTTATATTTTGCCTTTGTTAGATTTTCTGTATTTCAATAATGACTGGATCCTCCTCCCCAAAAGTGTTTGCATTCTGCAATATGTTCTCTCACTTTTTCTGGCCTTTTCTGAAGCATTTGCATTCTCTCCCTCATTATGTTTTTCCACAGTGGTTGATGTATGATTTATTTTCTGTTTATATCTGGAACTTTCCCCTTTCTTCCAGTTGTGTACAATAGCCTCACATGCTGCTCCATATAATCTAACTGCATCATGCAGCTACCAGCAATCTGTATCAGTTCCAAATGGGGCCTCACATTTATGGCTTTATCTCACCCCCACAGACTTAGTAGTTCTTGAATAATGCTTGAATACACTACCAGCTGTTCAAACTCTATCACCTAGACACTTGCCCGTTACTGACTGACATAGTTATCTCTTGGAGGAAAGGCAATGAATAAGCAATAGGAGCAGTAACTAATTGCTTGTGAACAGACAAGGTGACAGGTCCTGTGAAGCAGACTGTCCCTGTGACAGTGTGACTGAGTCCTGAGCAGAAGGGAGGCAGAAAGCATCAAAGTGCATTCCTAACTAATTCTCCCCGAACAACTTTTCACTTCACCCCCAGGCACACTTCTGATTTAAGAAGGGCAGTTAACTCAAATACACAGCACTTACATCCCACCTTTCCTCATCCTTGTGCCTTCCTCTTTCCTATACCCCAGAACTGCAGCCTGTTAAGGTCATGGAATCGGGGTGAGAATTGCCAAAGGGAGAAGTCTGATGAAGATGAAAATCTCACATTCATATGCAATAGGTCACATATTGACAATGCATGTACACTTGAGGGAAGCACAGAAGTGGGGTCTCCACATGGTCAGTCACTGGGCATATGCAGCCTGCAGACGTCAGCTTACCAAACTGTGAGGTCAAGAGTGAATAATTCCAATCAACATTTTGATGTGCCAGAGTAAAGAAAATGGCTGATTAGTAAGTCAGATGAAATGCCACATTTATTGGCTGGTGACAAAACTATCCGCGAGATTGTGGTTACTATCAGGGAACATGGAGGAGACTGGCATCAACCTTGCACATGGCTTTATTACTTTACACTATGGAATTTATGGTCAACTCCATCAACAACTGGTGGACCAATTGGGATGCAGCATTTAGTGAATGATGTTCAATTTTTGTTACAGCCCAGGTGGAAGTCATACGACAACTAAATGCTGCAGTGAAAGCTCGGATTAAAGTTACGTTAGCTTACATTGTTATCATTCAAGCACAGCTGTTGTAATAAACAATTTCAATTGTCACATCTACAGAGATCAATGCTCAAAGGGTACAATAGTTCAATGTGTTGTCCTCTACAATGTTGAAATACCATCCCAAGAAATGGTAGCATTTCCAAGGAGCTGTCTTTTCTCAGATTACATCATTGAATATCCTTTTTCTACCATACTACCATCGCCCTCCAGTAACCCATCAGCCAGCACGCCCAGACTGCTGATGCCAAAGTGGTACAGTCTAAAGATAGATATTCTGCCCACAGTTAACAGTGGTCACCCTATGATACCAAATGCAGCCTCTTCCACTGAAAGTCATCATCCTTCTCCCAGCTTTGCTGCAGTCAGTCATTGTGTCAGAGCACCAGGCTAGGTAAGACTTCTAGGTAAAAACAAGGACTGCAGATGCTGGAAACCAGATTCTAGATTAGAGTGGTGCTGATTCCTGATCGATTCCTGATGAAGGGCTTTTGCCCGAAACATCGATTTCCCTGTTCCAGATGCTACCTGAACTGCTGTGCTTTTCGAGCACCACTCTAATCTAGAATCTGGTTTCCAGCATCTGCACTCTAATCTAGGTAAGATTTCTGAAGGACAGAGAAAATACATAGGGGTGATTAATTGACCATTTTGAGAAACAACGAATGGTTTAGACTTTTTATTTACTTTATTTTATTTCAGATATGTGACAAAGAGAATGCTGGGATGGTCAGTGACAGAGGAAAGGTTAGGTGCGCGACAATAATAGAACAGCAACACAGAGTTCTATCACAGTACAGTGCATTGCTGTCAATGAGCCATGGCAGACAAACTGGCCAGAAAGGGTATAACATATCTCTCTGTGCTGCAGACTTACTTTGTGCCCTTATGCCACAATTACTGATGAAAAAATACTGCTTGGTGCATCCTATAAGTGAATCTGCAGAATGGGTGGCATTTTGACAAAGAACTGCAGTCAAAGTTAATTATTAAAAGATTTATGTTAGTAATTGTTCAACAGTCTGTAAAGATTAAATAATTTTGTACAAGGTAAAGCTCTGAGGCTAATTCCTGCAAACAAATCAAAGAAATGGATTCAGAAACAAGAAATCCCCATGCCTGATAAATAGAGCTTCTCTCATCCAGTAGCTAAGAGTGGATTTGGTCTATAACATGACTCTATATAAATAAGCTTCAATGTCAAAGCATATCAAGTCGATAGAACTGTTGAATTGATTTCAGTGCAACTGATGAATTGGTAAGAGTCTACCATATTAGGAGTTTAATGAACACATAGAGTCTGGTAACAAAGAAATTCCATATTTTTTATTTGATTTTATTAGTTTATAAGATTTCAGATGGTGACTTCCAGTGTCACGTAAGCTTTCCATTTTCTCTTGGAGTATAATTCATTGGAACTTTGTTTGTTGCCTCAGATTACTGGAATGAAGGGGCTATCATGACAAAATGTTGGACAGACTGGACCTGTATCCACTGGAGTTTTCAAGAATGCAAAATGACCTGATTGAGTCTTACAAGGACCTTAGGAGATTTGACAAGGTGGATGCAGCAATGGTGTTTCTCCTTAGGGGAGAGTCTAGAACTATAAGATACGATTGAAAACTAAGGGGTCTCCCACTTCAGAGAGAAGAGGTTTATTTTTTTTCCCAAAATATCCATTAGAATTCTCTTCCCAGAGAACAGTGATTAAATATTTTTTCGGGTTATTTAAAATAGATTTATGATTGCTGAGGGAGTTAAAGGCCATAGAGAATAGACAGGAAGGTCATAGAATCCCTATGTATCTGCTGCTTCTGTTCTTCTATGTAGTCAAGGCTGTGGATTTAAAAGGTGCTTCTATAGAGCCTTCAAGAAATCATTGAAGTGCATCTTGAATATAGTACATAACGCTGCAACATCACATCGGTACTGGAGCATGTAAATGTTGAAAGTTTTAAATTGGGTGCTGATCAGGCTGACTACTTATGTCTTGGAAGGACTTTCCCTTCCTGAATGTTGTTAAAGTTGCATCCACACAGAATACTTAATGAGTTGGCATGGCAGGTGAAGGGGGAATGAATTATGGGTGGAAGGAGGCTCTAGGAGTGTGAGGGACCTTGAAGGATGGACAGAGAATACAAGATTCCACAGATTGGAAATATGGGTCATGGGGAGTGTGTGAGGGTGAGAAGAAGATTGGAGGTGTGAGGAATGAAGTCTGGATTAATATTTTATATTTCACTCATTTTGGAGAGGTAATGTATTGCTTTGGATCTGGTCCTGGAACACATTGATGGGGGGAAGATATCCTTTTGAATTGTGAAAGTATGTGTATAAAAAAAACAGATGAACTGCAGATGCTGGAAATCAGAAACAAAAGCATAAAGGGCTGGAAAATCTCATCAGATCAGGCAGGATTGTGGAGAGAAATCAGAGTTAATATTTCAGGTTCAGTGATCATTCTGCGGAACCCCACCTTTAGTTCTTTGTAAAATGTGCATACACTCATTGGGACTTGCAAAGTTGATGAAAAATTGTTCCATAAAATGCGGAAGTTAAAAAAAAAGTGATAGCTAGTTTGGAGGTAGTGTTCTTATTAAACCATGACAGGATTTGTGCTATATGATTGATTTTCCAACCTATCATTTTCACAGTGGGGTGCCTATTGATGGACAGTTCCACCTACTTATTCTATGGAAACTGTTTGTGAAATAAGGTGTTAACCACTTAAGTGAAATGTTTGTTTACATAAATTATTGAGCACTTAAGAGCACTGTCTGGTTACAGAAGAGAATTTTTAAGTAATTTCATTATATTGGGGGTTTATTTTGTGTGTGTTTTTTTTAAAAGTGATGTAGTCAAGACACTTATTATCTCTCCTGATGCCTCCTGAGTAATGACCATGTCATTATATTCAGTGACTTGGTAGACAGAAGGGCAAAGGGTGATGGGTGGTTGATGTGAGACATGGGCAGTGGGTTGGTAGAATGACTGTTTAGGGCCATGTGGATGGTTAGAGCATGTGGGATATGAGAGACCATTCTTGGTAGGCATAGGGTGTCACAGGAGGTAGGATGGGCCATGGGGTAGGCAGATGGATATTGAGTGGCAGAGTATGTATGAGGAGCAATGGGGCTGCTGGAAAGGACATGGGTTGCTTTGGGGCTAAAGGAGTCTGTGGCAGGTGGATAAATGGAAATATGGTGTCACAAAGGTAAATAGGGATCTTGAGGAAAGGTACGGGGGCATAGGTTAACATGGATAGTGTGGGTAGGAGAGCAAGAGGAATGCTTTTTGTTTTAACCTTTATTTTTAATCTTTGAACACAGTGCCAGAGTAACCAAACAGGGTTTTGGTCTAGTTCACCTCAAGAATCTGGAAGCCTCATAGGGCCTTCCTGGGTCACTAGGCCAGACTCTCAATCCATGTCAGTCATTTCAAACCAAAAATCTACAGTACAGGAGCCCATCTTTTTAAAAGGTCAGGTTTATAAAACAAAGATATTGACTGAATCTGTGCCCTTGAATTTACAATGATAATTAGTTTTAAGTGGAGGCAATTAGGTTGTTAAGAGCTGACCAATGTGCTTCAGTGAGTTCTTGGCCTATTACTGTTGTGTCCTGGCTCACTGGATATCGATGGCCTAGCAGCCTCTGGATCTAAAAGTCTGTCACTTGAAGCTGACTCTTCAGAGAATCCAACAGCAATCATGTAGGTAATTTTCTTTTGTTTCTTGTGGGGTGGATGTTGGGGGTAAAAGAGCGTCACAAGAAGATTGAAGACATGAGGAGATGCATAGCTTTTTGAAGAAATTTATTGTATCTAACTGAGCCTCTAATTGTCCCAGATAGAGGTAAACAAAGCCATCTCCACAACTCAGCAGGCAGACCACTGTGATTTCTCGTTGTAGAATCAACTACTTTATTTTCCTGACAGGAAGGCAGGTAATTTGGGAAGTGGTGAGTTGCAGCCCTTGTTGATAATTAATTAACCACTTAACAGCCTTGATTGTTGTTGAGTCAACAATGTCTCCAATGGACATTTCTTGCCCGGTACTTAGTTGTGGAGGTAGTGAAAAGGAGGCAAGTATCTCTTCAGGCCAAGTCATCCAATTAGTTCCCCTTCATGCCAATTCTGTCATTATGTCACAAGAGTGAGGAAAACCGTAACTACTGTAGGAAGTTTTGGTGCCCACATTTAATAAAGGATATATTTACTAGATTAGACCTTGTAAGAGGATTATTCAATGAAATAAAGACGAATAAATTGGGTTTAAATTCTCTGGAGTTTAGAGAATGAGAGGTGTTCTTGTTTGAAATGGGCTCACCAAGGTAGCCCCTGAGACATTGTTTACATAATCGGTACTTCAACAATACTGAGTCACAACCTCCGGATAAAAGGACAATCAATTAGGACTGAATAAATAAAAGTTTCTTCACTCAAATTCTTGTGAATCTCTTAAATTCTCTACCCAGAGTGTTGTGAACGTAGTATAATTGAAAGCTGAAATAGATCGTTTTTTTTTGTGTGTGTCAGGGAATCAAGGGATTTTGGCAGAAAATTGGTGGGAAGCCATGATCAGCCATAAACATATTGAACAGAATTGATTGCTTGTGTGGCCTAACTGCTCCAATTTCTCTTTGGACTAAAAGTGAGCACTATTGATTTCTTTTAGCTATGAGATTTTTTCAAGTAAGTTGTGGTGACATCAGTTGCATTAACTGTGTTGCAGTTCATCACAGCACTGAAAGTTGACCATTCAGGAGGGACATACAATTAAAATTGTTCTAAGTGGAACTACCAAGTAAGAGAAGCAGAACTATCTTGTTCTTTTTTTCAGCAGAATGTATGTCACGCTCAAAGCCCTAGATGGCAATGTCTTGAATTGTGTGAACAGAAAAGGTTTTATTGTATTGCACAGGTAGTGTCAAACCAAACATTTTTCTGGATATGAGTGCAAAGCGTCAGGATGCTATCATAGTGCTTTGATCGTATAATCATTTACAATACCAATTCTCAAAACACACCCTTGCACCAACAATGATTGCTTGGCCATATGCAGCAAAAGCTACATTCTTATAAGAATTGCTATTAGATGGCCTATACAAATCCTCAAATGTTGTGTTAAGGCCATACACAACTCTGATACAGTTCTACCAGCACAGTCCTGCAGTGTCATCTTGACTCAAGTATGGATGTCTTTTTCACAATGCAGAAAGATGACTCCTCCCAGAATCTTAAATGGAAGCTGTAAGTGTAGGAAGAAACAATGTATCTCCACAGCATGAGGAGGACTCCGAGGAAGAGGAGGATATGGATCCACTGAGAACATCCACAGAACAGAGAACAACAATTCA
This sequence comes from Chiloscyllium plagiosum, assembly GCF_004010195.1. Lineage (NCBI taxonomy): Eukaryota > Metazoa > Chordata > Chondrichthyes > Orectolobiformes > Hemiscylliidae > Chiloscyllium > Chiloscyllium plagiosum. The sequence continues at coordinate 34,277,491 of NC_057715.1, read as the reverse complement.
AAGCCTGTGGAAAAGTGTCATGAGATTTGAATATATGGTCAGCCCAAAGAACATGAAGTAAGGATTCTTTATTCACTGACATGAGGTTAGTACTAACAGAAGGGAAATTATGGATAAATGAGGAACAGCTCACACTGACTATGTTATTTGCAACAGGCCACGGAGTTCTTCTGCCTGCTTTCATTTTCCATCAACCATTTCCCACCAATGACCACCTTTCTTTCCATTGAAATGCCATTCAGTTGTTCCAGCTGCACTCCCTCACCATCCCAGCAGGTGGAAGTCCCAGAGAGCTGCTCAATGCCCTCCATCAAAGTTGCCTCCTTCTGTTGAAAGTTCCCTTCCACAATAAAAATTGAAACACCAAATAAAGTATTTATTTCACACTTGCGTATTCGCCTCTCATGCCCTCATAAAGATTCTCACTGACAAAAGACATTATTCCAATTACCTTCATAAGGAAGAAGCACAAAGCTCAACAATAGACTCTTACTCCTGGATGCTATTGATTACAGAGATACAAATTCACAGAGCAGTAAAATATGATCAATACCAGGTTGGCAAAAAAAAACACTTAAAACAAAAGCTAATAAATTCTAGCTTTTATAAGAAAATGTACAGTGCATTACAAAATACCCAAGTGTAATCATAAGTTTATACAAAGCCTCAATCAGTAACTAGGCTACTGTCACACACCGCTGAGGCTAGATTTAATAAGGTTATGGCAGTCTTGTCCCATGTCACCCTTTTTTTCGGGAAAGCCTAGCAGAATAAGAAACATACAAACAGTTAAATAGACAGGTTGTAAATAGACTGAATGGATTTTTCTTTGATTTTTGATTAGCAAATGGTGAATGAAAGAAGCATCAACTTTTGATGGTGCAGAAATCATTAAAGGTTCATGACTACTGCCTTGCAGATATTGCCAGTAGGATTTAGTGTACTGTATTATTTGTACAATCTTAACAAAACACAGTATGTTCATCCTGTTTTTTTTGTACCATGGCCTTTAGCTATGTTTGCTGTTAGTGAAACTGTCATACTGGGTTTTCAAACTTGTTCTGTGTGACAAGGTGCAGGAAGTGTGAGCTGATAATGTTTCAAATGGGCACACTTGATGTCTGAGATCAGAGTGAAAAATGCAAGAAATTGTGCCCCTCGCCAATGAACTAAGAAGGTCAAGGGTAAAATTGTAAATTAGCACTGCAATTTAAGGAAAAAGAACAGAAATGCATTTATCAGTACATAACACAACCACTATTTACTTTTCCAGGCAATTGAGTACTTCTGAAATGTAGTGATGTGGAAATAAAACAGCCAATATGTGCACAGCAAAATTCCACGAATAGCAAAATGATAATGACCAGGATAGCATTTTTCCAAATATCCCATGCTGCACCTGGAAAATTGGTATTATTCGCAGTCCCATCCTGCAAACCATCTGCAAAGGTACTAAAATCTCCACAGGTTAGTAATCAAATGGAGTTACTATTTACAATGCTAGCATTCAGATGGACATTCCAGCTCAGACAGCTCCCGGTCAATCTGATTGGCTCTGCTGGGACCATAGAGTTGCTGGCCGTTGTGGCTAAAACTGGGGTTGGAAGCATTTCCTGGTTTCTGAATCCAGGAGTGCAAGATCAGGCAGTTGCAGGGGTGAAGGCAGAGAGCAGTGGTGAGACATGAGAGGAGGCAGTCGGCAGGGATCCTGTGGAAAGAGCAAGAATGAGGGGAACACTTATATGGGGCACAATCTCATCATTTGGCAGAGAAAATATGTGGGCTGCTCTAGGTTTCACCCACAATAAGTAAAATTGCAGAAAGGTCAGTATTTGAAAAGCGGGAAGTGAGAAAGTCACCTGGTAAAAACACAAGCACCACCCCAGCGCCCTATCTGCCAACCTACTTGCAAGAGACGATAAAATGCTATTCCAGACAAACTGTCATTGTGATGTTGACTGAAGGTTGGGACACCAGGGTGCCACTCTTCTTTGAAATAGTGGCCAATATTTTACATTCACTGAAGCAGGATTAATACCTCATCTGAAAGATGGCATCACTGGCAGTGCAGTGTTCCTTCAGTCCTGCACTGGAATATAAACTTTTTTTTGCCTCCAGGCTTGGGCTGGCACTTATACCTGAAAGTTTGTTATCGAAAGCAAGACAACTAACATCTAAGCCAATGCTGAGATTCTAATTATCAAATCACGTAGTGAAAGAGAAATAAGAGGAGGGAAAAATTGTAAAAATAGAAAGATTACAAAAGGACAGAATTTGTTTATTTATTTCTCTTTTTATAATCTCCAGCAATAAGTAAAACCTGACTGGGCAATAATTTTTAGTGTCAGTGAGATTGTTAAACAGCAACGAATGCTAATTCCTGATGAAGGGCTTATGCCCGAAGCGTTCACTCTCCTGTTTCTCGGATGCTGCCTAACCTGCTGTGCTTTTCCAGCGCCATACTTTTTGATCTCCAGCATCTGTAGTCCTCACTTTCTCTTAATAGTTAATACTCGTCAACTCGTTCGGAGTGTATTTGAACTGGAATGAACCAGATTTAATTAAATGATTTGAATTCACATTCACACACAGACTTGACAACCTTATGTTATTCAACGCAATCCAATGATAAGGTTGATAGAGAAATGTTGTTTGCAGCAGCATTTTGACAGCAACCTTTGGACATTTGCATTTAAGTGCACATCTGAAGTTGTTGTAATGCTGGCATATAAATGTGAGCAACACTAGCTATGCTGTTATCTGGTCAGAAAATAGATTTAGATTAGATTCCCTACAGTCTGGAAACAGGCCCTTTGGCCCAACAAGTCCACACCAACCCTCTCAAGAATAACCCACCCAGACCCATCTCCCCCTGACTAATGCACCTCACACTATGGACAACTTAGCATGGCCAATTCACCTAACCTGCATGTCTTTTGGATTGTGGGAGGAAACCCATGCAGACACGGGGAGAATGTGCAAACAGTCGCCCAAGCCAGGAATCAAACCTGGGTCCCTAGTGTTATGAGGCAGAAGTGCTAATCATTGAGCCACATGACACCACCTGCAAAGTAGTATGCTTTAGTTCAGTTGGCAAAACAGCTGGTGAGCAATGCCAATAACAAAGATTCAACTCCTGCACTGGCTGAGAGTACCATGGAGGATTCTTGTTATCAATCTCTCCCTTCACCTGATATGTAGTGACCCTTAGGTTAGACCACCACTAGCTGATGATCCAGTAGGAGTATGATGACTTCACTTATCAAATTACTTTGGATGTTTGTTCAATTGTAGATGCTGGTGACTGATTTAGACATGCTGGAAAGGTTCAAATGAATGTCAGAAGATGTCTGTTATACTGAATAGAATTTGGATTGATTAGACTCAATTCATTAAAACAATATTGAAACAAAATTAACAGATGATTTGAAATTAGATGGGTTTGCAAGAACATAGAATATAGAACATAGAAATTTACAGCACAGTACAGGCCCTTCAGCTCTTGATGTTGCGCTGACCTGTGGATCCAATTTGAAGCCCATCTAACCTACACTATTGCATTCTCATCCATATGCCTATCCAATGACCATTTAAATGCCCTTAAAGTTGGCAAGTCTACTACTGTTGCAGGCAGTGTGTTTTACACCTATACTACTCTCTGAGTAACGAAACTACTCTGACATCTGTCCTATATCTATCAACCCTCAATAGCTATGTCCCTCATGCGAGCCATCACCATCCAAGGAAAAGGTTTCTCACTGTCCCACTGTCACTATCTAACCCTCTGATTACATTATATATCTCAATTACATCATCTCTCAACTTTCTTCTCTCTAACGAAAACAGCCTCAAGCCCTCTGCTTTTCCTCATATGACGTTCCTTCCATACCAGGCAACATTTCCTCTGAACACTTTCCAAAGCTTCCACATCCTTCCAATAATGTAGTGACCAGAACTGCAAACAATACTCCAAATGTGGCCGCAACAGAGGTTTGTACAGCTGCAGCATGATCCAATCTCTCTACCAATAAATGCTAACACACTGTATGCCTTCTTAACAACCCTATCAACCTGGGTGGTAACTTTCAAGATCCATGTACCTGGACACTGAGATCTCTTTGCTCATCTACACGACCAAAAATCTTACCATTAGCTCAATACTCTGCATTCCTGTTACTCCTTCCAAAGTCAATCACCTCACACTTTTCCTCATTAAACTCCATTTGCCACCGCTCAGCCCAGCTTTGCAGCTTATCAATGTCCCTCTGTAACCTACAACATCCTTTGTCACTATCCACAACTCGACCAACCTTAGTGCCATCCACAAATTTACTAACCCATCCCTCTATGCCCTCATCCAGGTGATTATAAAAATAACAAACAACAGTGGACCCAAAACAGATCCTTGCGGTAGCCCACTGGTAACTGAACTCCAGGCTGAATATTTTCCATCAACCACCACCCTTTGTCTTCTTTCAGCCAGCCAATTTCTGATTCAAACTGCTAAATCACCCTCAATCCCAACCCTCCATATTTTGTGCAATAGCCTACCATGGCTATTATCAAACGCCTTACTGAAATCCATATACACCATATCAACTGCTTTACCATCATCCACATGTTTGGTCACCATCTAAAAGAACTCAATAAGATTTATGAGGCATGACATACCCTTCATAAAACTATGTTGACTATCCCTAATCAACTTATTACTTTCTAGATGATTATAAATCCTCTCACTTATAACCCTTTCCAACACTTTACCCACAACCGAAATAAGGCTCACAAGTCTATAAATTTCAGGGTGGTATCTACTCCCCTTCTTTAACAAGTGAACACCAGTTGCTATCCTCCAGTCTTCTGGCACTATTCCTGTGGACAGTGATGACATAAAGATCAAAGCCAAAGGCTTGGCAATTTCCTTCCTGGCTTCCCAGATAATCCTAGGAGAAATCCCATCCAGACCAGGAGACTTATCTATTTTTACACTTTTCAGAATTGCTAAACCCTCCTCCTTATGCACCTCAATCCCATCTAATCTAGTAGCGTATATCTCAGTATTCTCCTCAACTACATTATCTTTTTTCTAGTGTGAATACTGACAAAAAGTATTCATTTAGCACTTCCCCTATCTCCTCTGATTCCACGCACAACTTCTCACTACTATCCTTGATTGGTCCTAATCTTATTCCGGTCATTCTTTTATTCCTGATATACCTTTAGAAAACCCTAAGGGTTTTTCTTGATCCTATCTGCCAATGGCTTCTCATGTCCCCTCCTAGCTCTTCTTAGCTCTCTCTTTATGTCTTTCCTGGCTAACTTTCAAGCATCCCAACTGAGCCATCATATCTCATCCTAACATAAGCATGTTTCTTTCTCTTGACAAGAGATTCAACTTTCTTAGTAAACCACGGCTCCCGTGCTTGACAACTTCCTCCCTGCCTGACTGGTACATACTTATCAAGAACACATAGTAGTTGGTCCCTGAATAAGCTCCATATTTTAACTGTGCCCATCCCCTGTAGTTTCCTTCCCTACCTATGCATCCTAAATCTTGCCTAATCACATCATAATTGCCTTTCCCCCAGCTATAACTTTTGCCTGTGGTATATACCTATCCCTTTCAATCGCTAAAGTAAACATAACTCCCGAATTGAGTTCACTATCACCAAAGTGCTCACCTACCTCCAAATGTAACACCTGGCTGGGTCCATTACCCAGTACCAAATCTAATGTGGCTTCACCCTTTGTTGGCCTGTCTACATACTGTGTCAGGAAACCCTCCTGCACACATTGGACAAAAACTGACCTATCTAAAGTACTTGAACTATAGTATTCCCCGTCAATATTTGGAAAGTCCCCCATAACAACTATCCTGTCACTCTCACTCCCATCGAGAATCATCTTTGCTATCTTAGTGTCTACATCTCTGGAACTATTTGGAGGCCAATAGAAAACTCCCAACAGGGTAACCTCTCCTTTCTTGTTTCTAATCTCAGCCCATACTACCTTAGTAGGTAAGTCCTCAAATGTCCTTTCTGCAACCTTAACACTGTCCTTGACTAATAGTGCCACACCCCACCCCTTTTACCATTTTCTCTGTTCTTACTGAAACATCTAAATCCTGGAGCCTTCAATAACCATTCCTGTCCCTGCTCTACCCATGTCTCTGAAAAGACCAAAACATTGAAATCCCAGGTCCCAACCCGTGCTGCAAGTTCACCCACCTTATTCCGGATGCTCCTGCCATTGAAGTAAACACACTTCAAACTAACTCCTTGCTGGCCGTGCCTTCTTGCGATCTTGAAATCTTAGATCTGACTTCACTACCCTCAACCTCTCATATACTCGAACTACAATTTTGGTTCCCATTCCCCCGCCGAATTAGTTTAAACCTACCCAAACAGCATTGGCAAATTCCTCCCCCCCCCAAGGATATTGGTACCAATGTGGTTCAGATGTAGACTGTCCTGTTTGTGGAGGTCCCACCAACCTCATAAAGTGCCCCAATTATCCAGGAGTCCAAAACACTCCCTCCTGCACCATCCCTGTAGCCACCTGTTCAACTCCTCTTTCTCCCTATTCCTGGCCTCTCTAGCACGCGCATGGGCAATAAACCAGAGATAAAACTCTGTTTGTTCTAGGTCTAAGCTTCCACCTGAATTTCTGCCTTAAATCTCCATCTCTCTTCCTACCTATATCACTGACGCCTATGTGGACCATGACTTGGGGCTGCTCCCCCTCCCCCTCAAGGATCCCGAAAACACGATTAGAGACATCATGAGCCCTGGCACCTGGGAGGCAACACACTAAACAGTGAGTCATTCCCGATCTCACAGAGCCTCCTATCTGTCCCCCTAACTATGGAGTCCCCAATGAGTAATGCTCTGCTCCTCTTCTCCCTTCCCTTCTGAGCAACAGGGACAGACTCTGTGCCAGGCACTTGTGCCCCATTGCTTACCTGTGGTAGGTTGTCTCCCGTAGCCCCCACCCCAACAATGTCCAAATCAGTATACTTGTTGTTGAGGGGAAATTACCACAGGGAATCCCTGCACTGTCTGCCGGTTCCCTTTCTGTCCCCTGACAGTAACCCATCTACCTTCTTCTTTTACCTCCCTGTAACTCTTCTGAATAACCTCCTAAACCTCCTGAATGATCCAAAGTTCATCCAGCTCCAGCTCCAGTTCCCTAATGTGGTTTTCAAGGAGCTGGAGTTGGGTGAATTTCCCACAGATGCAGTCAGCAGGGACACTACTGGTGACCCTTACCTGCCACACTTTGCAGGAGGAACATTCAACTGCCCTAACTTCCACTCCCACTGTTCTAAATTCCCAATGAAACTACTGAAAAACCTTTTTTTAAAAAAGTAAAGAAACTAGTCGCCTTACCAATCCGGAGCACAGGACCTTTTATTTTGGTTAGAGGAGGAAGACGGATGGGAGACACTATCCGAATAGTGTTTTGGTAAAGCAACCACCCAAAGATAAAGCATCCTGCTCCTCGATGCTGCCTGAACTGCTGTGCTTTTCCAGCACCACTCTAATCTAAACTCTGATTTCCAGCACCTGCAGTCCTCACTTACCCAGAAGTCCCCTGTCTGCTCCTGGTGACATTCATATTAAAACCTGTAAATCAAGGTTAGATGGCAGGGAGTTTGTTTTTTTATTCATTCAAGGGATATGGATATTGCTGGCTTGGCCATTAATTATTGCCAGTTCCTGATTGGCATTACGTTAAGCTCCAGTTTGAAATGCTACAGCATTGGGTTGGAGAGACTGAGCTGTTCGGATAGGATTTTGACCCACCAACAATGAAGGAACAGTGACCAAGTTTCAAATCAGGAGAGTTTTTTCCTTCAAAGGAAACTTGTAGGTAGTGATGCCGTCATGCATCTGCTGTCCTTATCCTTCTAGATGGTCGATGTAGTGGATTTGGAAGGCGTTGGCCGAAGACCTTTAGTGAATTACTGCAGTGATCTCATAAATAGTACACATTAATGCTATTGAGCATCACTGATGAATAGATGGTGGAAAGTGTGCCAGTCAAGTGGGCTGCTTTCTCCTGGATTCTCAAGTTTCTTGAGTGCTGTTGGAGCTGTGCTCATCCAAGCAAGTAGGGGTTATTCCATCACACTCCAGATCTATCCTTTTATGGACATTTCCCTAGATGAATGCAGCTTCACCAATACTCAAGACGTTTGATATTACCTAAGATAAAGCAACCTGTTTGATAGCTACCTTATCCAGAAATATTCACTCCCTCAACCAATAATGCTCACTAGCAGCAATGTGTACAATCTACATGATGCACTGCAGACATTCACCAAGGCTGTTTCGACAGCACCTCCTAAACCCATAACAACAATGAAGATAGGCAAAGGGAGCAGATGCATAGGAATAGACAATTTGCATGGTTCCCTCTAAGCTATTCACCATTCTAAATTGGAAACATATCACAGTTCCTTCAGTGTTATTAAGTAAAAATCATGAAATTCCCACAGTAATGGTAATGTGAGGATATTTGCACCAAGTGGACAACAAGGGTTTAAGTCGGCAGTTCCCCATTACCTTATCAGAGCAATGAGGTATTGGCATTAAATGCCTGCTCAGCCAGCGATATCCATATCCCATGAATGATTAAAAAAATGTAGAATCATTTCAGTTGTTCATGATTTAGAATCAGTTTTCTTCTCTTTTATAATGGATATGGTCATGTTATTAGTTAACAGTTGTGTCCAGAATTCTTCTAAAATACATTATCATTAGCATGAGTTTGTTGCCTCACAAAATTTATTTAAATCAGGTGTATCACTCTTGAAATATTCTTCAAAGCCCTTTGGTGCACTTGAATGTCTAATGCAGCTACAAAACTGTAAAACCATTATACAACAAAAACAATTCAAAGCAATGGTGGCCATGAAGTATTACAAAAACTATGTTTTCAGCATGAATCAAAGAAACAAAGGGATTAAGCACATGAAAAACTGTGCTTATTTTCAACTGAAGTTGAAGAAGAGGGGTAAGCATTTTTTCTTGTGTTGTTATGTTTCCCTCATGGCTGCAAACTGTGTTGGAACTGCCAATAGTCACAACTTCTTAAATGATTCATTAATGTTGCATGATCATTTTAATGCAGAAATACATAACAGCAGCTTGCACTTGCAACTAACTTTTGAAAACTCCCCCAGGCCAGTGTGCATAAAGAGAAACAAACAACAAACTGGAATTAGAAGTCTCCAATGATATGAACAAAGCTACAGGCTTGAGGAGCAAACAGAGAATTTTGGAGAAAATTGGTAGGTCTGGCAGCATCTGTGGAGAGAGACTATCACAGTCATTAGAAGATTTTGAAGACGAGAGATTAGAAAACTATAGGTTTTGGCAAAGCAGAGATCTTAAAGTAGGAGTTAAAAAGGGGGTTCAAAATGCAACACAAAGGGATCTGGGTGTTCTTGCGCATGAAACACAAAACAATTGGCATGTAGGTGCAGCAAGAATTTGAGAAGGCAAATTGAATTTTTGCTTTTATTTTAAAAGAGTTGAAAAAGATAGGAAGATTTGTTCCAACTGTTCAGGTTGTTGGTGAGACTGCACCTGGAGTGCTGAGTACAATTTTGGTTCCCATATTTAAGAAAGGATATACTGGCATTGAAGCCAGTTCAAAAGGGATTCACTGGGCTAATTCCCAGTGTGAAGCAGTTAATTTGTCAGGAACAATGGAACAGGGTGGGCATTTATTGATAAACATTTAGAAAAATGAGTGGTATTCTTATTGAAACATGAAAGATTCTGAGGGGGCCAAGTTAAATGCAGAAATCACAAACTAGGGGACATAGTCACAAAATAAAGGTACACTCATTTAAAACTGAAACACGATGGTGTTTCTTCTTCCAGAGGACAGTGAATGTCTGGAATTCTTCACCACAGAGAGTTATGGAGGCAAGATCACTGAAGCTTTTAAAGAGGAGGCACTTTTGAGATATCGAAGGATGGGTGTTGAGCTGGAAAGAAAGAGTAGTTGAGATCTAGGGCATATTAGCCTCAATCACTTTGAATGGTGGGGCAGGCTTCTGGGGCTGAATGGCCTACTCCTGCTCCTAATTCTTATGTCTTATGACTTTTGAAAATAAGTGAGCTATGAGAAGGAAGGCTACTAATGTTGGACCAAAGGAAATAGACCAAAGTCAGAAGATCAGTGAAAGTCAATGATTGGTTTTACCTATGTAGAAGAATGGTGCAGACATGGATGGATTTAAAGCTAAGACAAAATGAGGGTAATATCCCAGCCACCCAAAATTCACATGTCGAAGTAAGTTCCATCGAACAAAAAATTGGCATAATATGGGGTGGATGGCAATAGGGCTGGTGGGTGCATAAATTCATGCCTCATTTTGAACCAGTGTTGTAGCTGTGTAAGTGGGGAAGAACAAGAGCTTAAGCACAGACTCTGGAGGGTTTCTGAGGTGATACATATCGGAATAAAAACAGGAGGCTTTGGCAGAGAGGACATGGAAAAACAAGACCTTGGGCAAACAATGGTAGCCAGATTGAGTGGACATTAGGAAGGGAGGCATTGAAAGAAATGGAGTGACTAACTAGCTCAAATATTAAGTAGGCAATGACAGACAATACAATATGCCCCTATTGTTTGTGACCGAATGTATTAAGATTCATTTCTGTGTTGATGAATAGCTTGTACTATTTTAAATCTGCCTCATTGTCCCATGCTAAATTTTTATGGCAGAACAATTCATGTTCCTGAATCTACTAATACAAGGTTGTCAAAAGATTCAGCTGTGGGGACAGGCTTGAGGCCAAGGTGTCCCATTGAAGTAGCGGAGTGCTAATCCTTGACAATTGAACTATGTAAAAATAGTATTGCTCACTGAAATTCTCGACCTGAATCATTATTGATGTCCCTCAACCAGAAAAATGATTTGGCTATTTTAATCTAACCTCTGCTCGGAAACTAATTGGATGATATTGACTGCTTGTTTCACACCCCACCCAATGTGACTAATGTAAGTTAAAATAGTGCAAAGTTTAGAATCAGCAGCTTATACCTGACTTTTTTTCACTGGATGAGTCTGGATATAATCCTTCCATGCTTCCCATCCCAAACAGCGTAAAATCAGAATTTTTATTCAGAAACTTAATGTATTAAAAATATTGCAAAAATAATTGTTCTGATCACTTGTGTATTTCAGTCATTACTAATGAATTTTCTGCCTTTTTTTTGCACAGAGATGCTGTAGTTTGACAGAGTGAATTCTGTAATCCCCAAGGTACATTGCATTCAGTGTTCGACATCCATATAGAGATTAACTAGTAATGCTGGGCGATGGCAGACTATGTCTCCCAATTCTATTTCTATAGATCCCTGACGCCACCCTCTCCTATAGTTGTCCAGTGAATCCGCTCAGAAGAATTTTCTTATGGGTACCCCATGTGTAATCAAAATCTTGGAATGTGTTAAGTCGTGTTCTGGACTCCCCTGTGTCCTATTAAAATATCAGTGGGGTGGCCCTCCACTTGGCTGTCTACCAGGACCAATGCCACACTGTCCCATCTGGAACTGCCCACCCACTGAGGAGAGGCATGGCATCGTCACACTTTGGGGAGTGTAGCCACCTGGGAGTACAAGGAGTTAGACAAAGGGATTTCCTCCATTACATTTGACTGTGTGATCTTCCCCAGCACATTATCTGCTGCTTGTCTCTCCGTTCTGTCCAGCATCATGGACCAGGATCTTGAGCCTGGCTCCTGTGGTGGTGCTGACTGCCTGGACATCTTGCAGTACCCTGTGAAGTGACCTGTGCACCCACAATTGTAACATTGGCCTTGCCACAGCAGCTGATGTTGATCCCTATCTCTTACTGTGGGATGGGTGTATGGAAGTGGAGAGGAATGGATCCCTTGTTTCAGTCGCTCCCTTCATTCCACCACATGGGATTAGAGTTGGGGCTTTACTGGGTGCATTTGTCCATTTCCTGACTTGAGGTGCTCAGATTAATGAGAGTCTTTCTCCCAAACCCATGCCATCCTCCTTTTCACCCAGTGTTCTCTGCGTGGGTGTTATCCGTGGCCAACAAAATTTTCATAGCCTTTCCCCTCTGCCTCAGTGCTATGGGATACAAGTATTCGTGTCCAATTGGCCTTGCTGTGCAGTGTCTTTGCAGTCTGACTAGATTACCGAACACTCCTGCGAACAGTGTCCACAGGCACCTGGCAAATGCAGTCAGGTGCTCTCCCTTTCACTGCCCACAATTTTTTAATCCATTCATGGGATCTCTCCTATTGTATCCAACAGTGACAAGGATTGCCACTTCCCATCCTCCCACATTCTAAGGATTGGGTGAGGCAGAAAGGATCATGGGCCTCAGGCACATTCACATCAATTTTGCCTCCTCAACATCATCGAGCCCATTGAGAACCCTTGATGTGTGCTGTCAAGATATGTTAGCTTTGGCTTAAATACTGGGATATTTTCTGTTAAGTCCACCAATTGTCCCAGTGTAAACGGGTTGTATAAATAATTGTATTGTAGTTCTGACCATCCTGACAGGTTGTGGTCAGTGAGTTCATGGGGACAGGGTAAGATCCTGGGGGTGCCAAAGGTCTACTTCCTTCAGAAAGGAAAAAGCTATCCCTGATATTCACCGTTCTTGGTGTATTTACAGGCTTGTTCTTCCCTTCCCTCTCATTCTATCTGATAATTGCTGTCCCTATCTCATTCTACTGTCCCAAATGTGCATATCATTCCGTTTGAAGAGAAATTAGGGACTTTAATTTTTCGATTTCACACTGGCATATTGAATGTCTGGCAGTGTGGGTTCTGCTTTCTTTGCCTGCCTGGTGCAGGACTCTGTAGGATTTTACATTTCTCAGTCAGCTCATCCACATCATTTTGGGCTGTGTCCCAATCACTGACCTTGCACTGTGCCTCCTGGTGTGCCCGATTGCACTGAGTCTGAAACTGCCCCAAGTGTACCATTTTCACCTGGTTCCTCTGCTCGCTGCTCTGCTGCTTTGGCTCGAACTTTCTCCAGTTCCTGCTTCACTTCCTCTAGCTCCTTCCTTTGTTTTACCTTTTCACATTCTCTACCTTTCAGCTGCTCCATGCACCATCCCCCACTGTTGCCTCTGCTACATCAATGACTGTATTAGTGCTACCTCGTGCTCCCACGAGGAGGTTGAACAGTTCATCAACTTCACTAACACCTTTCACCTCAACCTCAAATTCACCTGGACCATCTCGGACACCTCCCTCCCCTTCCCGGACCTCTCCACCTCTTATCTAACTATGGACATCTACTACAAACCCACCGACTTCCACAGCTACCTGGATCACACCTCCTCCCACCATGCCTCCTGTAAAAACACCATCCTTTATTCCCAATTCCTCCGCCTCCATCGCATCTGCTCCCAGGAGGACCAATTCCACCATAGAAAATCCCAGACAGCTTCCTTCTTCAAAGACTGCAATTTCCCCTCCAGCACATCTCCTCCACTTCCCGCATCTCTGCCCTTGAACCCCACCCCTCCCTAAGCAACAAGGACAGAACCCCCTGGTCCTCACCTTCCACCCCACTAACCTCCGTATACATTGCATCATCCTCCGCCACTCCTGCCACCTACAAACAGACCCCACCAATAGGGATATATTTCCCTCCCGCCCCCTATCAGCATTTTGGAAAGACCATTCCCTCCGCGAGTCCCTTGTCAGATCCACCTCTCCCCACCAGCCCTCCACCTTCCACTGCCACTGCTGGAAGTGCAAAATCTGTGCACACACCTCCTGCCTCACCTCTGTCCAAGGCCCCAAAGGATCCTTCCACATACAACAGAAATTTGCCTGTACCTGATAAGGTCTCCATTATGTCAGGGAGAAAATAAGCCAAATTGTGGATCATTCAGAGAACATCTCTGGGACACCCACACCAACCAATCCCACCACCCCTTGGCTAAACACTTCAACTCCTCCTCCCACTCCACCAAGGATATGCAGATCCTGGGCCTCCTCCAATGCCAAACCCTAACCACCCAACGCCTGGAGGAAGAACGCTTCATCTTCAGCCTTGGGACCCTGCAACCACACAGGATTAATGTGGATTTCACCAGTTTTCTCATTACCCTTCCACCCACCTTATCCCAGTCCCAAGTCTCCAACTTGGCACTGCCCTCTTGATCTGTCCGTCATCTTGCCCATCTATCTGCTCCAACTTCCTCTCCAACTTATCACCTTCTCCACTACCTTCATCTACCTATTGCATTCTCAGCTACCTTCTCCCCTCATCCTCAACCCCCTTCCATGTATCTCTCAGCCCTGCCCCCCCACACCAGCCCACAATCCTCATTCCATAAGGAAGGGCTTATGCCTGAAACATCAAATTTCCTGCTCCTCGGATGCTGCCTGACTCGCTGTGCTTTTCCAGCACCACAGTCTCGACTCTGATCTCCAGCATCTGCAGTCCTCACTTTCCCGCAGCTGTCTATCACTAGGGTGTTGCTGAGGTTTACAGATTATGTCCCTTCAGTTTTCCATTCTACCTTCCAGAATTTCTGTCTTGTGACTCCTGGATCTGACATTCGCTCACTGCAATGGTCAATCCACCTGGGCCACTTCTTATTGAAGTATCATCTTCACACCTTCTCCCATTCTGAGCACTGTGCCATTTCTCCTGTTATTTCCTTTCAATTTTCTTCTCTCTCTTTGTCACCTGACCCTGTACTAGCCTATGCTAGATTTCCTTTTCTGTGGCTCCCCTAAGAGTGTACTAACTCTGGCTGTTTGTCTTCTTCATGTTACAAGCACTTGGTTTATGGCCTAATCACTAGTCAGAAACTTTCACTATCTTTCAACCACTTGAATCCTAACCATTGCATGGGATAGCTGCCCTCTTACTCCGGCTCGACTGACAATCTGAGAGTTCAAGGTTAGCGGAGTTTGATTTTGGAAGTTATGCTACACTTCAACACTACAACAATCGAAGACCGTAGCAGGTCAGGCAGCATCCAGGGAACAGGAGAATCGACGTTTCGGGCATAAGCCCTTCTTCAGGAATGAGGAAAGTTTGTCCAGCAGGCTAAGATAAGACCTTTTATCTTAGCCTGCTGGACAAACTTTCCTCATTCCTGAAGAAGGGCTTATGCCCGAAACGTCGATTCTCCTGTTCCCTGGATGCTGTCTGACCTGCTGTGCTTTTCCAGCAATACATTTTCAGCTCTGCTCTCCAGCATCTGCAGACCTCACTTTTTTCTCAACAATCGAAGACCATCAACAGTGCCAATGTTGACCGTACTTTGCAGACTTTGAGCACTTTATGTATTAAAACGTGTTGTTCAAGAGCTCTTGTGGGTGAGGCAGACAAAAGGAATGTAGAATTTGGCTTGCAGTTCAACTCAATTTTACTAAGAAAAATTCCTTTTTAAAAACATTTTGTAAACATTTCCCAAATTCCTGTAATATTTGCTATGTAAATCATCTGAGAAAGGATACAACCAACAATGATCCATATATTTGAGTAGCCCATTGCAAACTTCTTCCTCTCCAACGGAAGGTTAGCTCTCGGCTACAAAGGTGGATGTCACAGATCAGGAGGATATTCTCCTGAGTCTTCCTGGGCTGCCATACCATCTCCTGCCACAAGTCTGGCTGTGCGTCTTCACTGAGAAGGTGGCTTCCAAGTATGTGTTTTTATCTGTCGCCTTTGGCCAATGGAGTCATGAGTTGGGGTCAAAGCACTCAGTGGGATCATGCCAGAAATCTGATTGATATTTCTCCAATGCACAACCATCAGGCTGGTTGTAACTAATTCTTTGTGACTTCTTTGCCCTTCGTTTCCATTGTTCTCTGTAGCCAGTAGCTGCTGACTGCCATTTAATTTAGTTTGGCAAATTATCTGTCAGGCATGATTTCTCCAGCTGTAGGTCAATTTAGAATGTCCAATTTTGGGGCTGGTGATCACTTGACCAGAAGATCAACAACATCCTATGATCTCTGCACTTCACCAATTCAGGCTTCTCGCTCATCTCTGATCCTTATCTATTCACCATTGCTGTCCCTGTCTTCAGCTATCTACCTTTTATGCTCTGAAATTCTGATTCTAAATCTTCTACCTCCATGATGTGGAGAAGCTGATATTGGGCTAGAGCGGATAAAGTCAGAAGTCACACAACAGCAGACTATAGTCCAACCAGTTTATTTAAAATCACAAGCTTTTGGAGCACTGCTCATTTATCAGGTGAAGTGGAGAGAGATGCACAAGCACAGAATGTATAAAGTTAAAAATCACACAACACCAGGATATAGTCCAACAGGTTTAATTTGAAGCACACACTAGCTTTCAGAGCATCGCTCCTTCATCAGGTTCATCAATCACCTGATGAAGGAGGGGCACTCTGAAAGCTAGTGTGCTTCCAATTAAATCTGTTGGACTATAACCTGGTGTTGTGTGATTTTTAACTTTTGTATACCCCAGTTCAACACTGGTATCTCCAAATCATAACAGAATGTATAGGCAGAGAGATAATTGCAAGATAGTTCCAGGTAATTAAGAGTGTCAACAGCTTCATGCAAACAGTGTGAGTGAAGTGTCGTCAGTTGAATAATAAGTAAAGTGATGACCTATGAACTGATTAATCAAGACAGAAAGATAATTACAAATAATTAAAGTAAGATGGTGCTAGAGACAAATCCATTGGCTGGAATAACATGAGTAGAGAGTGTATAAGAGTAGCATGAAGAGGGTCTAACAAAAGTAATCAAAATATGTGCAAAGTTATTAAGATAGAGAGATAATCACAAGTGATCAAGGTAATGGTGACAAAACAGTACAGTTGTGAAGATTTTACAAACACAGAACAGTATGATGGGGTTACACGTAGCGTGACATGCACCGAAGATCATGGTTGATGTTGTCCTCATGAGTGCGGAACTTGGCTATCAGTTCCTGCTGGTGATTTTGCCTCCATATGTTTCTTTCCTCTTTGGTCAAACATTTTCTCACATTATCTGTGTGTTGTTTGTTAATGTTCTTGCAAAGTATACTTAAGATTCTATTAAATGCAAGAAGTTGTTGTTGTTTCTCTAAACTTTTGAACCTTATCACAATCTGCTTGTTCAGTCTGCACAGACATATATTGGCATATATATAATTTCCTAGTGAAATGGAGCTATTACAGTTCAGGTTACAGATTGAGATTCATGAGACACAGTAGATGTCAAGATCAGCTGATCAAAGCATAAGCAAGACACTTGAGAGCTTAAATAGGATGGAGATTATAAAAATTGTACACATTAGAAATGTTTCAAAACCTGTGTTATTGTATTTTACCATATAGAGTAATTGTATTTTACCATACAGGTGCTTCTGACAGCCTCTCAGAGGTTTAGCTGATTGAAATATCCAGTCGCTGCCAGAATATTACATCAAGGAAACAGTTACAGCTTTTCTGATCGGTTTGTCTGTATTGATCGAATTTTGCTGTGCTAATTGAAAAAGTGGTGTTTCTTAATCCCTCAGATGAAAGCCATCTAGTACAATCTGACTTAAGTTATCAAAACTTTAATGACACAGAAAATTGAAAATAAGAATAACTGAAATCCCTGTTTCCACCAAGAATCTACATTCTACCATTTACCCTGGTGTAGGAGCAAGATACAATGAATGTGCCAAATCTAAAGAACAGAAAATGGAATACTCACCAAGTCTGGCAACATCTGTAGAGTTAGAAGCAGACTTAATATTTCAGGTTGTGACACTAAGCTAAGTGTTTGCACCCTCTTTTAAAATAGTCTTCCTCTACTTTACAGTTCTTATTTAATACACCTGCCAGGTTTTCAATCTTCATAATTTGATATTTCATCTATGAGTTGTTTCTTTATTGACTGACTATTCTTTTACTTTGTATCTGTTAATACCAGTTGGCTTTTTCTTTCATGTTACCTGCAGAGGTTTTATTTTGGTCATATTTTCTCTTGAACTTTGCTGTACCAGTTTCGATATTCCTAATGTTTTTGTTGAGTACTAATCACACTTATTCCACTTTGGTGATCATTCCGAGTCATATTTGTACAGCAGCCCTTGGTCTGTTCTTAGCCTAGTGAGAGGTTATCCATGGTATTCTGTTCATTCTGAACCAAAATAAAAATCACTGCTTTGTTTCAGATAACTTGAAGTGCATGCCTCAATCTTTTAAATTATTCCTTTTGGTATCCCTAAAGTACTCACACATTACATTTGGAAATACATAATCTAGACCTTCTGGGTAATATTCACAGTTTTATAAAGCTTGCCTCAAACTCCGCATTAATGTAATCATGGACTTTTTGCTATGGCCTGGCATCATCATTGCTCCACTTGTACAACATTAAGTAGACTTTTGCACATTTTAATCCCAAATTCTAAATTGTGCCCTGTATAATGAAGGGTCTCCCTCAGCTCCCTCATCTACTGCAAAATGAGGTCCTCGCTGCCAGATTGCAGATCCTTCACTTTCCTATTCATTCACATGCTTGGTAACAATCCTCCTATAATTGGATATTTTAAAGTACGCAGATGTGTAAAGAAAGCTCAGAGGTAGCTACATGCAAAAACAATGTCAAAATTATTTTGAATGACTTTGCACACTTCAGACTGAAGATCCTGCATGACTAAAATATGTGACAAATAGTTGTTCTAATGTCTTTTTGATTTCATAAGTGCTGCTATGAAATAAAAGCCATATGTTGAGAGAGGCTATTAGAGTGATTGATCACTTCCCTTACTTTTTTGCATCTGATACATCACAAAACTAATCAGAAGATACTTCTGGAATCTGCCAATCTTTTATGTACAAATGTACAAACCAAGGCTGCTGAAGTCAAAGAGCAGCAGATATATTAAATTCCATTTGACTACACAGCTGCAACAGCAAATTAAGCTCAAGTTTGATCACATAGTTGGCATCCCAAATGTCTTGGGAGCAATAGACTGAATGCACGTTGTGCTACATATCCCTGCTGTCACTAAAGCTGTTTATTAGAATCATAAATAGTTTCACTCCTTCAATTTGCAGGTGGTTTGTGATGTAAAGCATCAACTCATGAATGTCATTGTTAAGCTCTCTGGGCTTTGCTGGGATTTGCATGTGCTGGATTGTACATGCATACCGATTTTTTTTTTGATAATAACACAATCAGTGGGAGTGGAGCGAAGGGTAAATTATTGATAGATTAAATATTCTAAGATATTGCTGTACATTTATCAACAGGAAGCAGGAGTAGTGGCCTTAAGAACTGATTTTTAAAAATATAATTCACAATTGATTTGTTTATCTACAGGCTTGTTTCTGTTTTTTTTGTCACAGATGTATATTCACAATAACTGAAAGGAGCCAAGCGGTGTGCAACCTGCATGGGAATTTCTGGAATGTCATATGGATGTGAAACCCAAAGGAAACATTGGCTTCAATTTTCCATTCTAGTAAGCGGTGAAAAATTCAACTTAAATTTGTTGTTTAAGCTGAGGACCCTGACCCTTAAGCTGAGTCTCATGCATGCTCATATGCTATACCTAACACAAGGTAAACTTCCATTTGCTAGTTTTAACCTGCATGGATTGCTGCATGATTTCTTATGATGTTGGAATCAGATTCACACAGACCTGGGCTATTTGCCCTACACTTGCCCTGGTTTTTCCATAGATCTAGTCGTGGAGTCATATAGTACAGAAAAGACCCTTTGTTCCACCAGGTCTGCATCGAACTGTCTACTCTAATCCAACTTTTTTGCATTTGGCCCAGAGCCTTGAATGTTGTGATGTTTTAAATGCTCATCCATGTAGTTGTGAGGTTTCCCACCTAGTCACACTTGCAAAGAATGCAGCACCAAAAAACATTGAGCACATGTGCAGAAAGTCTGACTTGAAAGGCTAAGCCAGACTCCAGAAGGGTCTGAGGTAGGATAACTGGACCTGTAATATTAACTCTGCTTTCTCGCCACTGATGCTGCCAGACCTGCTGAGTTTCTCCAAAAATTTCTGTTTTTGTTTCAGATTTCCAGCATCTATAGTTTTTGTTTATCTCAGAACAGAACACAGGTGACAAACAAGACAAAAAAAACACAATGCTGGCAGTATGCAAAGTGTTAAGAATTTACAGAAATGCAATGACAAAATGCACAGTCAGAAATAAAGTTTTTGCATTACATTGCCACATTGTGCAACACTAAGTTGAAAATGGATTGCAATCCAACTACAGAACTTATGCTCAGAAGATAACTATAAATGACCTTGATGTTTCCTCAAATAAGGTTTGGTTTTAGCCATAACTTCTATCGACAAAAAAATCTTCCACCATTGTTTTGTTATTTCCCTGTCAACTTCCAGAATATTGTTTGGAACTGACTTGGGATTAAATATTTGCCTGTCAGTGAGTGGATGAATTGTATGATGACAAAAAGACACTGCGCTTTAAGGTTTTTCAATACAATGAAGGGTGTATTTAAATTTTTAAATGGTCTAGAGTAATCGGTGTTGTTTATTGATAACTCAAAATATTCTTTTATCTTTTACAACAGCGTGGGAACTGCTGCAATGAGTTTCGATTGAAGAGCCTCCATGTATGCCATCTTGGACTGTGTGCTTTTATTTCCTGCACTGACCTTGGATATGACACTTCATCAAATACCTACTGGAAGTTCAAGTGCAGTCCATCCCCCTTATCCACAAGGTACTTCCTCAAGGAACTCCAATAGATTGCGTAAACAAGATTTCCTTTTCATAAAACCATGTTGATTCTGCTTGATTTCTTTTATCTAAATGCTCTGCTATAACTTCTTTAATATTAGTTTCCATTTTTTTCGATCTGATAGATCTGAATTTAACTGACATGTATTTCCCACTTCTGTCTCCCTCGCTATTTGAATAAAATGACTAAATTGGTTATCTTCCAATTGAGTGGAACCTTCACTGACTCCAGGGAATTTTCGAAAATTGAAACTATTGCACCTAAAAGCTCACTAACATCTTCTTTTAAAACCCTAGGACGAAGTCTATTAGGATCCTGACACTTGCCAACCCACAGATCCAAACGTTTGCTGAGTACCACTACTCTGGTGATCCTGATTTTTCTGTATTTTCTCTTTTTTCCATTTTCCAATATCTAATTACTTCATGCTATTACTTGCATCCTTTATGGTGAAGACCTGTTCAATTCATCTCTCACCTCTTTATTTTCCATTATCAGTTCTCCAGATTCTTTTTCCATGGAACAAATGCTCACTTTGTAACTCTTTCTTTTTAATTATTTATAGAAATTCTTCCAGTTTTAATATTACTGGCTTTCTTTCTTTTGTATTATATGCTTTCCCTCTTTATTAATTTTTAGTAATCCTTTCTCTTTTTAAAAAATTCTTTCCAGTATTCTGTTCTCTTTCACAATTATAAATATTTTCTTTAAGTTTGATATTAAGTATGGATTAAGGTTTATCCTTCAGAATCTTTTTTTTACACTATTTAGACATTTAGGTCTTAGGAGTACTTGGAGGAGTTTGTAGGTTTCAAGGCTTTAGGGGAAATGGTTCAATAATGGTAATGTCACTGGCCTATTACCCCAGAATCCCAAGGCCAATGTTCTGGGGACATGTGTTGAAATGTGTCCCACCAGAACAGATGGTGAAATATTGAATTCAATAAAAAAACCTAGAACACAAAGCTGACCCAATGATGACCATGTAACCATTCTTGATTGTTGCAAGCACCCATTGATTCACCGACATCTTTTAGGGAAGAAAGTGTGTCATTGTTTCCTGGTTTGGGATTAGCAATGAAGGCTGATAATGCTGACATCTCATGAATGAATAAAACGAAAAACTAAATGGAATTCAGAGCACAGAGCTGAAAATGACTAACTTAACAATAGCCCAAGAATCTGTGCAGATCAGACATGGATCTCTCAATTTTAAGGAATTTTTGTCCCAGTGCTTATTTTATACCTGAAAAACTGACACACTGATACTGAATTTGCCACTCCATTAAGAGGAAAAAACAAAAGGTAGTAGTTACAGAATTTATGGGTATAGCTTTATCCTGAACTTTGGGGTTACAGGGTGTATGATCTGTCAGAAACCCAACACATTTCTACTCACTTCCACACTGTAGAGTTTTAGAAGTCATGTGGAGAACCCTGGATGGTAGGTCTGTGGATTAAATATATTAAAGGACAATTGAAAGCATGTTGAAACCTGAATTCTATCACAAGCTGTGAGTGCATGGATTTACTGAGTCAACTGAAACTCACTGGGGTCAGCAGAACAAGAGCACAGCAGGGTTTCACAAGCTGTAAACCCTTTGAATACAGCACATGACAGATGGTTCCTTTCTTCAGTTAAAGGCTTTTACTCAAAGGACCTGCTCTGAAAATATGCTTTCACTGCTTTAGACTACATTTTGTAGTTTATTTCTACAACATTGCACTTTTCTCACAATAATCTGTGATTCCCAGCTGTCAACCTTCACTGCCGCGGGGGAACATGAGAAGTAGGAACATCATCTGAGCCAGAAGCAGGAACAGTATCAGAATCTGCAGCCAATGTAGCAGAGCCTCAATTGTCCCGTACCATCCAAACAGGACACTTGGTGCTGCTACTGTCCACAGGAAAATGTTCCTGCTCATAAGTAATTTGTGTCTCACTATTTTACAGCTCAACTATCAGGTCCCATGCTGCGAGGTGGGTAGAGGTGTATCTAAACTGGAGGAGGATGTGCATGAGCACTGTGACAGAGTGTACTATTTCTTTTGAAGCATTCTCAGCCTTCTCCCGCAACAGCTTTTGTGAGATATTTGAAGGACTGGAGTAAGATTGAGGACCTAAATTAGAACTGACATGTGGGAAGAGTTCAAAGCCAGAATCATGCACATAACGCTGCTTCGGTCTAAGATGACAACAAATTAACATGGCTGAAGGTTATGTGATATGTGGCATTTGTCTCATTCTGTCACCATTTCTGGGAAATCTGCCTCTCTGCACCTAGTGGCCATGCAATCTATCACCTTCCAAACCTTATGGCCTACACATCCACAGTAGTAGCAGTCAGAGGAGCACATTTCTTGTTTCCCCTCTGTCCTTGGGAACTACATTATAAGTTTGAGAAATTATGAAACATTTGAATAACTGTATTTGGAGGATGGATTGTTCAGGACACGTACAAAATGATGATTTTTTAATGTGAGTATTTGCGGTATCAACAAAAATGTGAGGAGTTAACTCAAGATAGAAAGGAATAAGTCAAACTGAAGGGAGTGTCATGAGGAAGACTATTGTATCGGGGAATATTGGGAACAAAGAAACAAAATATAATGTGGCAAAGGGCAATGGGAAACCAGAAGATTGGGAAGCTTACAAAAACCAAATAGAGGGCAACAAAGAAAGAATTAAAGAAGGAGAAGATTAACTATGAGGATAAGCTAGCCAGTAATATAAAGGAAGACTGTAAGAGTTTCTTTAGATATGTAATGGGCAAAAAAGTGTCAAAAGTGGACATTGGGCTACTGAAAAATGATGCTGGAGGGATAGTAGTGAGAAATGGCTGAGGAACTGAATAATCACTTAATGTTAGTCTTCACGGTAGAAGACACAAGTAATATTCCAAACATTCAAGAGAGTGAGGGAGAAGAGCTGAGCATGGTGGCCATCACCAAGGAGAAGGTGCTATAAAAATGAATGGCCTAAAGGTGGATAAATAACCTGGACCGGATGGACGACACCCCAGAGTTCTAAGGGAGATAGCTGAAGAGATGGTGAAGGTGTTAGTGCTGATTTTTCAGGAATCGCTAGAATTAGGAAGGGTCCCAGAAGATTGGAAAATCATTAATGTGACTCGATTGTTTGCAAAGTAAGTAAGGCAAAAGACAGAAAATTACAGACTGATTAGCCTAACCTCAGGCATTAGTAAGATCCTGGAATCCATCGTGAAGGATGAGATTTCTGAATACTTGCAAGTGTGTGATAAAACAGGGCAATGTCAGCATGGGTTCATCAAAGGGAGATGATGCCTGGAAAATCTGCTAGAATTCTTTGAGGAAGTAATGAGCAAGTTAGAACAAGGAGAGACATAGATGTTAACTACCTGGACTTTAAGAAGGCCTTTGACAAAGTGCCACATGGGAGGCTACTGAGTAAGATAAAAGGGTCCATGGTGTTCGAGAAATGGATACAAGCTTCGCTTTCTGGCAGAAAGCAGAGAGTGGGAATGAAAGGATCCCTCTCAGGTTGGCAGCTGGTGACAAGTGGTGTTCCACAAGGCTTAGTGTTGGGAAAGCAACTTTTCACTTCATATATTGACAATCTAGATGAAGGAACTGAGGGCATTCTGGTTAAATTTGCAGATGACACAAAGATAGGTAGAGGGACGGTAGCTTTGAGGAGGTGGGGAGGCTGCAGAAGATTTGGACAGGTCAGGAGAGTGGGCAAAGAAATGGCAGATGAAGTACAACATGGGAAAGTGTGTGGTCATGCACTTTGGTAGGAAGAATAGCGGCATGGACTATTTTCTAAATGGGGAGAAAATTCAGAAGTCTGAAGTGTAAAGAGACTTGAGAGTTCTAGTCCAGGATTCTCTCAAGGTAAAGTTGCCGGTTGAATCAGTAGTTAGGAAGGCAAATGCAAAACGGCATTTTTTTTAGAGGACTTGAATACCAAAACATTAATGTATGTCTGAGATTCTGTAAGATTCCAGTCAGATCACATTTGGAGTATTGTGCACAGTTTTGGGCTCCGTATCTCAGGAAAGATGTACTGGCCCTGGGGTATGTTCAGAGAAGGTTCATGAGAATGGTTCCAGAAATGAAAAGCTTAACATGTGAGGAACGTTTGAGGACTCTAGGTCTATACTCAAAGGAGTTTACGATATCTAATTGCAACATACAGAAAACTGAATGGCCTGGACAGAGTAAATGTTTGGGAAGATGCTTTCTTTGGTAGGAGAGATGAGGATCCATGGTCTTAGCCTTAGAGCAGAGGAAAGACCTTTTAGAATGGAGATAAGGAGAAACTTCTTCAGCCAGTGAGTGGTGAATCTGTGGAATTCATTGCGACAAAAGGCTGTGGAGGTCATGTCATTGAGTATATTTAAAACTGAGATAGATAGGTTCTTGAGTATCAAGGGGATCAAGAGTTATTGAGAGAAAGTGGGAGAATGAGTTTGAGAAACTTATCAACCATGATTGAATGGTGGAGCTGACTCGATGGCCTAATTTCTGCTCCTATTTCCTTTGGTGTTATGTTCTAAAAAAACTTAAATTGCTAGAAAAGCTCAGTAGGTTTGATAGCATCTTGGAGAGAATTCAGGGCTAATGTTTCGGGTCTAGTGATCCTTCCTCAGAACTGATGGTAACTAGGAAAATGTCAGTTTATGTGCAGAAGGCAGGGTGAGGAAGGGGGTAAGGAGTAAATGAAAGGTGGAGATAGATCCCAAAGAGAGAGAAAAACAGTTGACCAGACAATGGAGTAGGTGAAAATCTGGCTAGGAGAGTGAATAGCTACTAATGGGGATTGTTCGTGGCAAGTGACTAACAACAATGAGTTGGTAAAGGATACACCTCGAGCCAATCCTCACTTTCTTCTTAGCATTTACTTACAGAGTTTCTCATCACAAGCATTCACCTACTAACCCAGCATTGCAGTTTTTATTTATAATAGAACAAGTTAATGCTTACCCCTGCATGCAATATTAAATGATATAATCGAGCATCATATAATTAATAGCCATCATTGCCCTAATGTGATTGTTGAACCACTTTCAGCATTCTGCACAACTGAGACCACCATGCTCGTGCTGCTAAGCTCCCAGCAACTTCAAGTATTTCTTTTTTTTTGTTTGAGACATAGATTCTTCCTTCTCTCTGCTGAAAGCAATATTTATTTTTGACACATTAATAAATAAAATTGATCTAGCCCCATTCCTGCTCTGCCTGATGGAACTCCTGTGCACATGAGTTCAATGATATATCTAGGACCCTGAAACAGTTGCGAAAGCGTGCTGGATGGACGTATACTGTAGATGCTCCACTCTGTAAAATCTTGGCATTTGGCTTGCCAGATGTATATTATTGAGCCTTAGCTCTTGAACTGGACTGAGCACTTTTGATATAGGATCAGATTGCTTTCTGGCCTGCACGATAATCCACTTCCTTGCATACAAGGACTAGAAAACAAATGCTAGTCCATTTTGTAAAAATATACACTCAGCTACTGTCTGTATAGGAATTTCCCAGATCTAATGTTCAGACTGTTGCCACAGAAACAGGTAGATCTTCAGAGAATCTTGCATCCTTCATTCCATTTGTCACATGCCTCAGCACTATGCAGTGATTTGCGCTAAGAGGTGTGCATCAGAATGAGTCATAGAGCACTTAATAAGAAGAAAAAATAGGGCAAAGAGCAAATTCAGGAGGAATGAATCTGGAGGCCCAGTTGGCTGGAGGCCTGTCTTGGGCCTGAAGTGGGCAGGCTGACTACACCATCATTCCGATAAAGGCGGAGGTGATCTCCATTGATTTTTGTGTTTGATGATTTATGTGCAAGAGGCCAGTTGCCAGGACCAATCGCAAAGCTTGTCACTTGGAAGGATGAGAAATCCAATGGGCATACTGTTCCTTACAGTCATGCAGTCATACACACAAACACAAGGATTTTATATTATGGAAGTCTTTAACCCTCCAAATACTTAAGAAAAGAATGAACGCAGAATTTGTTTCCAGTTTTCCTTGACTGCGTTGAAAGATCATTTTAAAATGTCTAAATGATATCCCTTCAAATGCTACCAACCATGGTCTGTGAGAGGGATAAAGAAGTTGCAATGACAGTGCTACTTAAGGCAAGAAATTACCTCAGTGTCCTGACAACATTTATGTCTACTTAATAAGAGTACTTGCCATCTAAATCAAACTCTGTTAGAAAATAGACATACAGTGAGCTACATAGAGTGGTAAGTTAGAGCTTTTCATTGTAATCTTACAAGCCATTTTATTGACAGAAGTGGAGAGGTCATGAAACAAAAATCAGATTCTGCACCAACTTAATGTGACAGTCTGTCTATGAAAAATGGGGTCAAAATATATATTTAAATAAATGCAAAATGCAATGAATGCTGAAGATCTGAAATAAAGCAGAACGTTTAGAGAAACTCAGCAGCACTGGCAGCAGCTACAGAGAGCGAAACAGTGTGAATGATTCGAGTTCAGTATGACTATTTTTAGAATCCCTTCAGATAGTTAAACCTTGTAAAGCCAATTAAGTGGCAATTTCAGCTTCTAAATAACCTTAAACCATTTAGGCTGCCCTGGTGAGCTTCAAGATTAAAAAAAAGTCAAATGGTGAACTGAAACTTACAGATCTATACTGAAGACTTATCAAAATTAAATTAAAATGTCACCTCTAGGAGAGGTGATGGTCCCCAGTTCTAGTGAAGAACACTTGATCCTGAAGATCATGCTGGTGGACTCTGTATGCTCCTTCTCCTCAGACACACACCATGAATGGAACCATGGAAGAGGGATTTGCAATCAAGTGCTACAACCCCTATTACAGCCAGCCATCCAGACCTGTTGATAGCTACGCCAGATCCAGAGGTAGACCTACAAAGTGATCTTCTTATCTGCCTGCTCTGCACAAGGTGCCCAGTGATCAGGAAAATGGGACTGGAGTGCAATCAAAAATATTAGACTACCCCTTTTAAAAAACTGAAAAGGGACTGCAAACATTAACAATTAGAGACTTCCAATAACATCTACAAGTGATTCCAGTCCAGTGACTTCAGTCCAGTTAAAGGCAGACATCTCATTCCTCTCCCCTGATACCTTTGATGTCTGTGATGATTATCTCATAGATTTTGGAATCTGTAGAGGCTCCACTACAGACAGCTCCATCTGGATGTGTGCAGTAATGGGCGAGTAATTGGGGCAAGGTATGGCACGTGTAACAGAAGATAAGGAATCAAGAAGGGGTGTAAGATGTACCTTGTGAAGACTCTCCGTATGTATTTGCTCCATTCTCTGTCTTCTGGTCCGTATATATTTCCAGAGGAAATGGGAAGCCAGGCAGCATTTCACTGCATATTCGTGTGGCATTCAGCCACTGACATGCTGTTTTATTTGATTCTCTCTACTGAACTGGCAGCCAGAATGGGAATATCATTGATGTATGTGGGCCAGCAAGCAGCAGGGTACCTGCAGCACCTGATTGTTGAAGAAGACCATTCTTTCAATGAACATTGTCATCAGTGTAAATGCCTGAGATATTATGGAAAGATACTAGGGATAGACTCCTCTATGTGTTGTGCAAGAATGTACATTGTCTCTGGAACATCTGACAGATACACACATATCTACCACTCCAACTGTGTAAGGACCATTTTCATTGATGACCCACAAAGCTCAGTATTTGCATTGAGCTGAGCAGAGCTTGGATTGTCCTTTGTGCTCTGATTGGGACTGTTTAATACAGTACCTGTCTTCAGTATCATCCTCTCCTCACATGTAATTTAGATCTCACCATACGCTATCTCACCAATCTGAGATGCTGGACCATTGAGATGTGTGTGTTTGTGTTGGTGCAGGGAGCACAAGAGTCATTTGATAGTGCACCTTAGTGTCGATCCTTCTCTGAGAACTTATCAGGTTCCTCCCTCATCTCCTGGGTGAGAAATGGCAATGCTCTTGTGAAGATAAAATACATTGATTTAAGTGAAACAGATTCCTAAGTTCACAGTGCATAGTTCATGACATTTAATATATTAGCGACATTGGTTCAACATGAGTGACAGTTAAGTGTCAAGTGACGGTGTGATATTTAACAGGTGATGCAGTCAGCACCATCTGTTCATTGCAAGTGGCCAGTGTTGGCTACATTATATGGATCCCAGCATTCCCCTGAACTGCTGTCATGATGACCATGGTTGCAAGTCCATCCCTGATGCTTGGGCATTCCTGTAAGTTGTGGGCTATTTTCCCTTGCAATGGGACTTGTTAAATTTTATAAGGAACAGAGAGGATATAAATTAGTTAATAATGTTACTATAAGCATTACCCACTATGATAATGTCATATGGACTTCTGGGTAGGACAGCTGAGGATCTTGAAGGGATATGAGCTAATATTTATCCTCAAATTCTATGTGTATCTTATCAAGGTAAACTGTAAATAGTTGTTAAAATCCAATCAATTGCATTTTGTTATTTGCAAGAGACTCTTCTAGTTAGATCAGGAAGTGGTGTTTTCTCTATCTTTTGGTTTCATCCATGTTAAGAAGCTGGTGGTAAAAGGATACATCACGAGCATTACCTCAGAGAACGGTGAGCTGACATGTTCATATTACAGCAGACAATGTAGTGAGGGGACATGATCATACCACAGCAGACAGTGTGGTGAGCTGCTATGACCATGCTGCAGCAGACTGTGAGAGTAGGAAAAGTGAACTGATTAGTGAGGATGGACAGTGTATATTTGAGGAGGGTGACTGTGTGAAATGAGATGAAAGAGGGCAGAATGATGAAGGCAAATGAGTGTTAAAGTGAAGATTTGAGAAGGAGTCTAGAGAGAAAATAATTGTTGATTTGGCAAAATGTGTCTGTCAAAGCTGTGCACACGAGAATGCTGGGGAACAGGGAGAGTGATCACTGACAGCTGACAATTGTTAATAGCACATCTTGCCAAACTTCATGAGGTCAGTAAACCTTCTGTGAGGCTGGATCCAGTTGCTGGGCAATACTGTCCTGATGTTCATCTCCTTTAAAATTTCCAGCTCTGTATGCTTGTCAAGGTTGAGGACCTCATCTACCCATTTCAGGAAAGATGACTGCTCTTCCTGCCCCAACATGATCTCTCAGAATCTGTCCAAAAACAAGTATTAATGGGAGGCAGTATTCCCATATCATGCCTTTAATCTGCATCAATTTCCTCCTTGTTGCTTGTACCTTCATTATCTCATTTAGTGCTGCCATTGTCAAGTATGCCATGTCAGTCATTCCTTTTTGATCATGAAATTAGAACAAAGTACAATTATGCAACAATTTGGTCAAGGCTTGCTAACTAATTTGACTGACTAAACTTAAAAATAGATTCACCATTTCAGCAAGGCCAAAACTGATTCAGATCCATTTGTTGGGTAAAGACTTTAGGACTCGGGAACTACATTGCAATGATGTCATCGAGCTGTTCCCTAAGTCTAAGTAGCATAGTGAAAGTAGGGTTAAAGGGATCTAAAGAGAGAAACACAGGTACAGAATAAGCTTTCAATGAAATAACAGTCTAGAACCTGGTATATTAGATTAGATTAGATTACATTACAGGAAACAGGCCCTTCGGCCCAACAAGTCCACACCGACCCGCAACCCACCCATACCCCTACATTTACCCCTATACCTAACACTACGGGCAATTTAGCATGGCCAATTCACCTGACCTGCACATCTTTGGACTGTGGGAGGAAACCGGAGCTCCCGGGGAAACCCACGCAGACACGGGGAGAACGTGCAAACTCCACATAGTCAGTCGCTTGAGGCGGGAATTGAACCCGGGTCTCTGGCGCTGTGAGGCAACAGTGCTTACCACTGTGCCACCGTGCTGCCCACAAAGCTGGTTGTTTTTTTTAAAACTGTTCCTTTTCTCAAGGATATGTGTCCTTGATTTTTTTCAGACGGGTCATAAAGCATTCCAAAAGAGCTGGTTTGCTAGAGAGATAAAAGGGCATTGAGAAACCTTTTTTGTTTATATGTAAACAGATGAGACTTTAGGCCAAAGCTTTTAGGTTTTTGTATGAATAATGTATAGTGAAAGGGGAATGGTCAGTCCTGAAAACCGAAGTTAAGTTAAAGTCAATTCAACACTGGGCTGTGTGCAAACAGGCTGCTAGACTCTCTCTCCTTCTGCCCTTCTAACTTTGACCTGTAAGCCTGTGTTTAAGCGGTTTGTTTATTGTGACTGTTGTGTATATTTGGAACAGCATAATTAAGTCTAGTTCGGGATAATCTGAGTTCTGTGAGTATTCTGTTTTCTGTTCTTTGTGTTTCATTCCATAATTTTGTGAATAAATTTTTGTCTATTTTAAAACCTGTAGTCAACCTAGCTATCTTACTCTGCGTAATTTTCACTGTACACTTACCAAAACAAATTGGCAAGTTATGGTCTAGGCTGCCTGCTTAAGAATGTTTTGAGTGGTCTGACCTAGTCCATAACATATATTACTAGGTTACCATACATAAGAATATTTTGTGTAAAAATGCAATAAATGTGTCTGTCAAAGCTGTGCACAGGAGAAATCCAGGGAAGAGGGAGAGCGATCACTAAAAGCTGAATATTGTTCGTAATACATCTTGCCAATCTTCATGAGGTCAGTAAACCTTCTAAAGAAGCCTAATTCTGGACTCAGTTCTTGACCTTGCCTTTTCCTTAATGAGTCTGCATTAAACCCAAACTCAAGATTGTGAGCATAAGACCACATGGTAAAAGGCCATCCAATTACCCTAACACACTTCATTTAAAGTATGTAGGATGCAGTTTTGTGATGAAATAGATGAAATTAAATGAGAAAAGATGAAAAGTACAAAAAGCAAAACTTAAGTTTACCCTGAAAAAATAATTATTCAATCTGAGGATGAATGTACTGATATTCACATATTAAGCTGCAGCTCACATAGCAACATGAAAATAAGAAATGTTTTGAACATGTGCTGAATTTGTTCACTTTGGACATATCATAGAGATTAGTTCAAAGTCACCATGTCGATTTCAGGTTATCTCAGCTTGAATCGCGAATAGATATCTTTCCTTAGATGTACGCAGTCTTCCACAGTGAAAATGATGCCTTTTTTTCCTTCCATTATTATCAGCAGTTATAACTGATGTTTTCACATAAACATTAGGAAATATTTACGATATTTCTTGTCCTATCTTACAGTTTCTGGGCACAGATTTCTGATTTGTTTGATTTGCTTTCTGAAGAACATTGGATTTCACTTGGCAATAGTTTTGACGTCAACTTAGTGCTGGATCGATTGTAGTTGTGAAGGCATGATAATGAGTTTGGATAATATTCATATTGACTTTCATAGTCTTACAATGTTTTATCATAACAATAAATCTCTTACATAGGTAAACTTGCTATTTCATTTTAAACAATGCAGGGATTTCCCCCAAGATGCATCTGCATTCACATTCTGGCACAGTAACCCCAGCAGATTGGGAACATGTCTAAGGGAATATTGAATGTTACTGAAAGATGGGAGCTGTATATCTCCAGTATGTTTTATTCTATAGCTGTTATAAAGGTAAAAAAGCAAGTTAATTCTCTGGGGTTTAGATGTATAACTGATTCTCTACCATTTAAACAAAAACTATAGTTTTCCTGAGAGAGTTAAGATTCATGCTTCAAAACCTCATTCAAAATATGCATCAAGTAAATACAAGCTGAAGGCAAAATAAAAGAAATTTTCCCTTTTCAGTCCAGATTCTGCATTATGAATTAACTCTCCATTCACCTCAAGATCTGGAAAAAAGATAATATGCTCCGAACATTAAAGAAGCCACTTTATTTAACTATAATTAACGATGTATCCTAACAGTATGGCACAACTACCAAAGCTATAATTTAACAAATGCAGTTTAATTTAATATAGCTTGATAGAAATTACTTTTTTTCAGTCAAAGTATTATATTCCATGTTCTGTGCAAAGTTGTTGATATCCGCCTCTGCTCCTCACTGTCAAACATTTAGAGCTCATAGATCTAAGATCTCTCATTTTCATCAACTGAATTTCATATGTTCCTTTGAGACTTCTCTTCATGAGTGAAATGAAAATTACATTTTAAATTTCTTCCTTGTAGCTTAGATGTCTGATGCCAAGTTCTGGACAGTTAGTGCTTTGCTCCACCATTTAGTAACCAGTAATACAGTGGTGCTATCAATTCAACTCACTGAAGCTGCTACCACCATTGTGCTCAATTACATTTATAAAATGTTGTTATGGATAGTTGGCATTATATACATTATTTACAGCTTTATATTTTGTGACATATAACCTTATCTCATTACCTTCACCATCCCCATTCATCAGCATCGACTTTGATTGGCTGAACAGGAAGCCTTTAAAATAACATAACATTGTCCCACTATCCGGGATTAATAAACCAAAATATTTGAAGATACTCTGAAAATAGATTATGATGTGTCCTTTAGAGAAATAATTTATGTTGAACTCTGAGGTGCAACGCATATTCAATAATTATCTCAGTTATCCTTATTTGAGTGGTAGTCTTGGCTCAATGATTATATTGTTTCTTCTTTACTCAGATTCTAGTCCTGCTCCAGGGACTCAAGCATTCTTGGTGATATTCCAATGCACCACTGATCCTGACTTATATTTATCTACTAACCAAGCAGATAATCTGATTATTATTTGAGGCATCGTGCTGTGAGTAACTGCCCACCACATTGCCTATAATATAAGAGCAACTGAAATTCAAAAGCACTGTGGGCATCCTGAGGTTTTAAAGTTGCTATCTAATTGTAAATTTTTATTTTTAGTTTTTTTGCAATGAAATCTTGATTATAATTTTGGCACTCTAGAAAAAGAAACAAAGAGCATATAAAGGAGCATATGAGGCAATAATGAAAAACAATGAGTTCCTATACCTGAAAGCCATCAGCGGTTGCTCATCTATTCTTTTTAAGAGTACAGAACTGACCAATAAAAATATGGGATTGTATGAAAGTATGAAGTACTGGAAATTTTCCAAAATATCTACCATAATATTTTTGAAGTCATTGTCGAATGAAAATTTCTCCTGTGCAGCTAGACATTAACATTCTCTGCAGGTCTATACATGGTACAGTCAATAGCATTTCTGATGATATTGGCAATATGTTGGAAAGCTAATATTGCATTACAGCAACTGAGGAAGATAGCAGCAAAGCGAGAAATGACTTTGGGCAACATTGATTGACTTTTGCCATGGTTACTCCAGAGATGATCTGAAAGATTCTCTGAGTAATGACGGCAAGCAGTGTACTTAGCTTATGTTGTGTTAAAAATATCAAATTTAGATGGACATGACACTCATAACTGTTTCAATAGTCTTCAGACAGTGTTTGCTTACCATACCCAGAACTTTATAGTGTGCATGACAGACCAATCTATAAAACAATTGTGATTTCTGCACTTCCTAAAGGATGATTTTCTTTTCATAATTTGTACAACTAGTATCTGCCTGTTTTTATTATGTCAGAAAAATTACTTCAAAAGCAGTGGCTACTTTAAACCTGTGCCATTATTTACAGGGCTTTGGAACAGTATAAATAAGATTGGTGAAGAAAATCAATAATCTTGAAACAACTGATTTGTTTTCAACGTAGTCATGCAATAAACAAGATCATTTCTTGATTTAATAGGGATCTTCACAATCTCTCAGCTCAATTCCCTGTGGAAATGGTTGAAGACCTTATTGCATTACCAATTTCTGACACAACGTGGGCATTTCTGAATAAAATGAAAGTGGCATATATAAGTTACAGGAAGCAGGTAATCATTTACTAGGTTATCCAACTAGCAACACAGAAGTTCTCAGTTTTCTTAAGGGTCTGTACGGTGTGGCTTAAAAAGAAGAATCATCTTTTCATGCTATTGTGTGAGTGGGTTTCTTGAAACTTACAATGGTATTGTAGAGATGCTTCTGGTTTAATTAGGTGAGGCTTGTTAAGTAAACAGTATCATTGCATTACTCCAATGATTTAAAATTATGTGGGCAAGACCTACATTACTATCTGTTCGGAGCACACTTGCCCTAGCCTTGTCTCAACAAACTTTTTCTTCACTCTGAGCAAGTGCCCATGACATCATCATAAAGCATATTTGCTGCACGCAATCAAGTATAAATCCTTTCAATCTTTTCAGACCCATATGCAACACACAGTATTCCAGTTTTCATTCGTACACATTAGTACATGATGGACTAAAGTATCATCGAAAATTCAGCAATCTTTGCACTTCATTCTTCAAAGAAAATCTCAAAGTTTGGTGGATGGTTATTGTCAGTCCTAAGTTTTTACAAATTAAAATAGAACTTTTTTTTCTCTGAAGCATTGATCAGGAATCAAAAGGTAAGGCATAAAAACACACCAACAAACAGAATGGTGTCTCCACCTGGGGTCATCAGGGTCAGGTTCCTATCCTCATAAGTGGTAACAGACCAAATGTCAG
Organism: Chiloscyllium plagiosum; assembly: GCF_004010195.1. NCBI lineage: Eukaryota > Metazoa > Chordata > Chondrichthyes > Orectolobiformes > Hemiscylliidae > Chiloscyllium > Chiloscyllium plagiosum. The sequence continues at coordinate 34,242,258 of NC_057715.1, read as the reverse complement.
GCAACCCAATACCTGTCTTGGCTGTTTGTGAGCTGTTACCTAATGCTGTGCAAGAAAGAGGAAGATGGAGTGGGATGAAAAAGAGTGGTCAGGCTGTTAGTGCTGGTGCAGGTAGGGAAAAGTCCTCAGTTGTCCCAACCTGAATGAATGAGTAGATTATGCAAAAGGCATACAGGGTTAGTGTTGTCGGAACTTGAGGTGAGTGAGGAAGGATGTTTCAGATAAGTGAGAGTGGCAGAACGTGAACCTACCGTAGCAGAGATGGAGTAGGTGTGAGGATACCAAGAGAAGATGATAGCTCTTAACATGATGAAATGCAAAAAGTCATTTACTGCATTCCTACACTGCTGGGAATTCCCCCAGATGGCTGAGACTGCCCAATCTTGGGTGGTAACCTGTTGTAATTTGGTGTCATGGCCTCTACTGCCAGTCACTGGGAAAGAGAATGTCCCTCCTCTGCACCACCCCATTTAGCAGGGCCCCCAGTAACGTGCCCACAAAGTGAGGCACCAGTTTCACCATCGCTGCCATGTCTGAGGCAAGTATCAGTCTCCATGCAAGGTAACTCCAGACTGACTGTTCCTTTCTGGATGCATCAACAGTCTTTTAAAGATGGCACTGGCACCAGGGATGATAGTCCATTCCACCTTATCCTGGCAATGGTGGGCTCTTCTGGGTATGCCGAATGGCAGAATCAGGCTGGCATCGGATGAGACTATCGTCTCAGAGGCAAGTTAATAAAGTGGACTTGGTGTGATACAGTGAGAAATCTCTCTCAGTTCTGTAGCACTTAGTCAAATTATGATAAGATTCAGTACAATGCTTTTCATCTGCACGTTTGTACTGTTTTCATCTTTTTTAGCTCAAAGCAGAAGATGAAGGTAAGTAATAATTTTGTAAGTGAAGACTTTCCTTGGTGTGCAACAGTTGTTTGGATATTTAATTGAGGAGGTTATCAGTTATTGTTTCCCATCTCCTCTATTCTCCCACTCAAGCTCGCTGGGGAGCAGATAATATCATCCAAACACAGGTCCATCGAACTTGACAATGGACCATATCATGAGTCCAGGACCTTTTCTTTTGATACTTATCAACCGGCTAATTGTTTCTGTTTGAGGTTTTCAGGGTAGAGCTTAGTGTGACAGATTAGCGACCTATCACAGTTCAAAGGCGAAATGGCTTTGTTTCTGGGAGAACATGAATAGCTACCTACCTGAACCCAAGCTAACCCTCTGAACCAGCCCAAATAAATCGCCAGTAACTCACATTTAAAGGGATGCCTATACAGGGCATAGGTTTAGGGTGAGAGGGGAAAGATATAAAAGAGACCTAAAGGGTAACCTCTTCACACAGAGAGTGGTGCCTGCGTGGAATGAGCTGCCAGAGAAAGTGGTGGAAGCTGGTACAATTGCAACATTTAAAAGGCATTTGGATGAGTATATGAATAGGAAGGGTTTGGAGGGATATGGGCCGGATGCTGGCAGGTAGGACTAGATTGGGTTGGGATATCTGCTCAGCATGGACGAGTTGGACCGAAGGTTCTGTTTCCGTGCTGTACATTTCTATGACTCTATGACTCTAAGCAACAGGACAAATGCTCGAAGGGCAGAATGGCCTACTCCTGCACTTATTGTCTATTACTGGAATGAATTGGAGTGTTTCATTACAGAATTTAGCTGAAAGTCTTGACAGTCAGCAAACCCAGGGCTGTTAAAGGAGAGGTATGGATTGCAAACCATTTGAAGCAGTGAAAAGTTATCTGTAATATATCATACAGGTCACATGTATATATAAAACTAAATGGTTGCAGCAATAATTCTCTTTCTTAATAATGTGATCATGTATTCAGCAATGATCCTCAGGGGACCATGGGTAATGTTTCTTCTAAGCTGTGTGCACATAGCTGCTCTGAGGTTCCATGCACTGTGATTGATACGCTAATAACCATTGAGGCATTGACTTAGGGTTGAAGTCACTACCTTGCATGGACCTTGGAGATCTGCATAGAAAAAAATAAATTAGAGAAAAAGCTGACCATAAGCAGCCTCTCCAAGATAGGTACCAATCCAAAGGAGAGAGCAAGGTAAGGAGATAGGCCTCCATGAGCTAAAATAACCAGTGCTGAATTCACATGCAACAAAAATAGAAATTACTGGCAAAGCTGAGCAGGTCTGACAGCATCTGTGGAGAGAAAGCAGAGATAATGTTTCGGGTTGAGTGACCTTTCCTCAGAGTTCAGAATATAGTCATCATTCTAGATTGCAATCTCGCCACCGAGCCAAATGCTTTAACCAATCTTCATTTCCTAATAATTTCTCAGGATAATTTGTCATACAACATCGAGCTGACACATAAAAATGTTGACCTGCATTTGGATAACATCAATGGAAAATGCAGGCATTTTATGAGAATAACGCTGCAATGTCAGAAGGCTACAGCCCAGATTTTCCAAGAGCCAGGTAATAAGTTCTGCAACATAGATGAAAGTTGCACATTGGGTCCCTGTGGAATACCTGATGCAGTAGACTCTGAGGGAATTCCCTGGCAAATTGAAGATTGTCCTGGCCAATTCACCAATGTCGAGAACCCTCTAAAAGTATTCACTTTAATCAGTGATTCAGAGCATTCTGTTGCAATTAAGATAATGGTTACTCAGGAAAAGGTACATGATTAAATGCCTATTCTAATTTTTGGATGAATATTAAACTGACTTCCTATTTGCTCTAGATAGTCTAAACTGCACCTTGCTCAGATTCACATAGACTGACTATCATAACCCTGTCACAGGAACCTTCACCCAGGACCCTCCAATCCTCCTCCCCATTTCCCTAGCACCCAATACCTTTGATCCTCCGGAACCTGACAACCCCCCCCCACCTGCCCTTCCCAGGGACACAGCACCCACACCTCATCTATCATCGGAGCTGACAATCAACCCTCCCACACTGCCAGATATCCCAACAACTGAGAATCTTCAGTTATGAGGATAGTTTGAAGAAGTAGGGAATTTTCTCCTTGGAAAGAAGAAGATGGAGATTTGGTAGAAGTTTCCAAAATCATACTCAGGCTGGACAAAGTAGACAGGGAGAGGCATTTCCCACTTGGAGAAGAAATAAGAACATTGGGGCAGAGTTTTAAAGTGTAATAAGAAGCCAGGTGATGTGAGGAAAAAAAAAACTTTCACACAGCAAGCACTTAAGGTATGGAGTGCATTGCCTGGAAATGTGGGGGAGGCAAGTTCAATTATAGCATTGCAGAGGGCTTTGGATCCTTATTTTGATAGAAATGGTGGGCAGGGATATGGGGAAAAGAAGCCCTACAGCATTAAACAGGCCCTTTGGCCCAACAAGTCCACATCGACCTTCTGAAGAGTATCCCACCCAAACCCAGTCCCCAACATTTACCCCTATATAATGCACCTATACCACACATGCCTGAACACTATGGATGATTTAGCATGGCCAATTCACCTAACCTGCACATCTTTAAATTGTGGGAGGAAACCCGCACAGACACAGGGAGAATATCGAAATTCCACACAGACAGTTACCTGAGGCTGGAATCGAACCCTGGCACTATGAGGCAGCAGTGCAAACTACTGACTCAACCATCCACTGACCCACTCTGATTGGCACTAGGCAATAGAACCAGTGCAGGCAAGATGTGCCAAATGATCCCTTTTTGTACTGTAATAGTTCTGCAGATGAAATGCCTCTTTCAAACTTACATCTTATTATGATTCCAAACATGATGCAAACAGTGCAAGCTCAGCACTTTCCAGCAAGCAAGAATGCAATTGTAGATTTTCTTCAGCAGTAATTTAATGCAAGCACACGCGCATACCCTATGTTTATAGTCATTGTTTTAGCCTCAGTAGAATGTTGTTTCATCTTTTTCTGTGCCTCCCAAATACTGACAAGAGGCAGAACCTCCCTGACCCTTGAGTAATGAGGAAAATGGTGCAAAATTTAGGAAAATGCAGCAAGAATGAAAAGATAAGTGACTCAATAGTGAAATGTCAAAGTCCAATTTTCAAATTAAGGTTTCAATGGCAAAATGAGGAGCTCACTTGTAATCTGTGTGGGTCTTATTTGAATGCATTAGCATTTCATTATTAGCTAACCTCACCTAATGTCTATGCAGTGTGTAATTCTCCCAGTTACTGGTAAGAATCTGTTTGACATCAAATACTGGCTTAAAATTCTGAGTGGCTACCAGGCAGTTTCAGCTCACCAGCATGTTCTCCACATCTCTATGTTGACTATCATTCTTTGACATTCCATGACACACTCCTTGGACTGTAAGCATCTCCATATTCTGTCCACAGAAGCCAGCATCAGTAATACACCAGTCATGTCTCATTGTTATGGGTGATCTCAAACAATCTCCAAATACACTCGTGCATTTGGAGTCCATGGACACCATACATTGTAAAGCTCCTGCCTTGTTGCTGTTTACACAGGAACACATATCCATCCTATGATTCTGAACAGAATGCCCCTGAGGGTTCCAAGCCTGATTTCTCAGTACTCACTCACTTTGCATTTATTTGGATGCTATGTCATTCGATGCAATTTAGCACAAAGCCACAAAACGAAACTACAACTGCACCAAGAGGCTCAGGCTCAATTCCCATCTGCTCCTGATGTATGCAATAAAATTTCCGAGTAGGTGATTCAGAAATATCTGCAAAATGCTATTTGCTTGATAATATATAATAACTGGAGGGGAGTATTTATAAGGAGAAGAGAAAGGATAGACAGGAAGGAACTATTCCTCTTAGTGGAGGGATCAATGACCGGGGTAAAATTTAGGGTGAGGACCAGAGGTTTACAAGAAATGTGAGGAAGTGTTTTTTCACCAGAGGGTGAGAATTCACTTCCAGTAAAGGCAGTCAAGGCCGAAACCCTCATAACATTTAAGAATTCATTAAATGTCCACTTGTGGTGCCAAGGCATTAAGTTAATGGACTAAATACTAGAAAATGGGATTAAAATAGTTGATGCTTGTTTTTGACTGACTGACTTGATGAACTGAAGGGTCTTTTTCTGTGCTATGGACTGCTGTAGATCCAATAACTTTTGCTTTTTAAACAAAAAATGCATGTGGAATTTGAGAGCTGACCACGTCACTTTCATTATACAGGTCACCTCTAAAACATGACTACTTTGGCCTGAAGTCTCATCTGTTTGCATATAAACAAAAGGCCTCTCAAAATCCTTTTCATCTCTGTACCAAACCAGACTGATCAGAGCCGGGCCCAGTTTATTGCCCCTCTGAAAAAAATCGGAAGAATTGTTCGATGTCTCGCCGCGTGTTGAACTCGTTAATCCGAGAGCGTAGGGGAATGAAGGTGAGCCTCTGCCGAAGACTGATCTTTCATCCTCAGAGAGGGGTAGTTCTGGAGGGATGGTGAAAATACAGCAGGGCTGGGAGCTAGGACCTGGTGTGGGACTGGAGCTGGGAGTGGGGGCGTGAATCGGGGCGGGGACGGAGATCAGAGCGGCGGTGGGATTCGGCGTGGGGGCGGGGTTAGGCATACGAATGGAGAACGGCGTGGGGGTGGGGTTAGGCGTGCAAAAAGACTGCTCCCTCCGTGACTCCCTCGTCAGGTCCACACCCCCCACCAACCCAACCTCCACTCCCGGTACCTTCCCCTGCAACCGCAAGAAATGCAAAACTTGCGCCCACACCTCCCCCTTACTTCCCTCCAAGGCCCCAAGGGATCCTTCCATATCTGCCACAAATTCACCTACACCTCCACACACATCATTTACTGCATCCGCTGCACCCGATGTGGCCTCCTCTATATTGGGGAGACAGGCCGCCTACTTGCGGAACGTTTCAGAGAACACCTCTGGGACACC
>NC_057715.1:34198314-34236360 GCF_004010195.1 Chiloscyllium plagiosum | reverse complement strand
CCCCCCCCACCCTATCTCAGTCCCAACCCTCGAACTCAGCACCACCTTCCTAACCTGCAATCTTCTTCCTGACCTCTCTGTCCCCACCCTCACTCCGGCCTATCACCCTCACCTTATCACCCTCACCTTAACCTCCTTCCACCTTTCGCATTTCCAACGCCCAAGAAGGGCTCATGCCCGAAACATCGATTCTCCTGCTCCTTGGATGCTGCCTGACCTGCTGCGCTTTTCCAGCAACACATTTTCAGCTCTGGTCTCCAGCATCTGCAGTCCTCACTTTCTCCTTTTTGTTACTAGTCCAACAAAACTTCCAGGCTTGCCTGGTTTTCCTACATCTGGCTTTCTCCTAGCCCACCAACACTGTGATTTTGTGTGGCCCACTTTATTACAATGAAAACACTGGAGCTTTTTAACTTCTTTGTCCCCTTCAAGGGTTTCTTTTTTACCCTGTAGTAAATTATCCTTCTGATTTCCACTGAGATCTACCTTTACCTTTCCATGTGAGGATTTCTCTTTGCCCCAATTTCTATCCTTCATGGACTGAAATTGATTCTGGAAGCCAAACTGTGTTTTATGGATCAGCTCATAATCATCAGCCACTTCAGCTGCTCATGTTGCTGTTTTAACTCTCTGTTTTTCCACATAAGTTTGCACTACTTCAGGCAGTGAATTTTTAAAATCTTCCAAAATAATTACCTCTCTAAGGGCATCAGACGTTTGCTCGATTTTTAAAGTTCTTATCCATCTATTGAAATGAATCTGTTTGATCCTTTCAAACTCAATATGGGTTTGACCAAGGTCCCTCCTTAGATTCCTGAAGCGTTGTCTATGGGCTTCTGGTACAAGATCATATGCACTTAAAATGGCTTTTTTCACCTCCTCATACTCCCCAGATACCTCCTCTGATAGTGATGCAAATACTTCACTCGCCCTACCTTTCAGTTTCATTTGGATCAACAAAACCCACTTTGTGACTGGCCACTGCCTTTGTTTAGCCACCTTTTCAAATGAGATGAAAAAGACTTCCACATCCTTCTCATCAAATTTAGACAATGCTTGAAAATACTTAAACAGTTTCTCACTAGACACCTGACAACCAGGAGCTTGCTCATCCTCACTCTCTTCCACACTAAGCCTACCCTCGGCATTTATCTCCAGCCTTTTCAGCTGACTTTCCTTCTTAAGTATCAGCTTTTGGAGTTCAAAAGCTCTCTCTTTTTCCTTCCCTGCTCTCTCCTTTTCTCTCTGTTCTGCTGCTCTTGCTTTTTCCCTCCCTTCTGCTTTTAATCATAACTCAAACTGTTTCATTGCTGCTGCCTTTCCTTATCTCTCACCTCCAACTCAAGCTGCTTCATTTGCAATTGAATTCTTGCCATCTCTACAGATTCTGATGGTTTCTCCAGCAAGATTAAATGCTGAGCTATTGTTGTAATTATCTGTCCTTTCCTCACAGAAGCAGGCAGTTCCAAATCCAGCTTCTCTGCTAATTCCTAAGCTTAGTCTTATTCACTTTTTGCAAAACTTCTAAAGTCACTGCATCTACATCCAAAAGATTTCTGGCAATTGAAAGATCCATTACTATCCTAAGCTGTGTCTACCCAACCAAACCAATACCTGAAATAAAGACACTAGCACCTACCAATCGCTGTTTAAAATCTCACAAAGAAACCCCAATCTATTATGGACTAGGCCAGACCTCTCAAAACATTCTTAAGCAGGCAGTCTCAGGCCATAACTTTGCAATTTGTTTCAGTAAGTGTACAGAAAACATTACCCAGTGTAAGATAGTTTGGTTGACTACTAGATTTTAAACTAGACAAAAATTTATTCATAAAACTATACAATGAAACACAAAGAATAGAATAAAGAATGTCTACAGAACTCAACCTATCCAACTCGACTTAATTATGATGTCCCGAATATACACAAAAATTCCAATAAGCAAACTCCCTTTAAGAACCAGTATAAATGGATCACATGTTTAAAGTCAAAGTTGAAGGGCAGAAAGGGAGATAGAGAGTTTCCACACAGTTCACTGTTGAATCCCTCACCAGTTCAAGACTGAACTAAAATTGCTCAGCTCAGCTAGAGAGCTGACCACTCCACTTTCATTATACAGGTCACTTCTAAAACATGACCATTTTGGCCTGAAGTCTCATCTGTTTACATATAAATAAAAGGTGTGTCAAAATCCTTTTCATCTCTGTACCAAACCAGACTGATCGGAGCCCGGCCTGGTTTATTACCCCTCTGAAAAAAATAAAGGACAGAGTGTCCTTGAGCCAAGATACAGCTTTTAGCAAAAAAAAGGGGACTAGCTTTGTGACACAGTTAAGGACAAGCAATATAACTCCAACTGCAGATCCACAGTGCATGACTTGAAGAGGAATTTGAACATGGAGGTGTTCCCATGAGAATCCTTATGGTATGCATAGCTTCCTTCAGAAAGAAATATATGCCACCTGTGATACTCCCCACAGCTGTACATATGCTGTTCACCTTGACCTAGTGGGAGAAAGACTGCTGTTCTTAAACTCCATTCCAGAAATAACTCAGACCCTCCTACATTTCTGAGCTCTGCAATTTCTTACCATGTAAATTGTTTTATAATAATGCCAAAATGGACAATTTCACCTTTTTCTGCATTATATACCATTTTCTAGATCTTTGCCCACTCAATTAACCTATCTATATCCCTCAGTTGAGGCCTTAAGATCCCCTTCATTACTTTCTTTCTTACCAATGTCATCAATAGATTTAACAACCATACCTTCTGTGCCTTTACCTAATTTGTTCATATAAATTGTAAATATTTGTGTTCCCAGCAATGATCCCTGTAGCAGACTGCTCGTTATATTTTGCCAACCTGAAAAAGATCCATTTACGCTTACTCTCTGCTTTGAAAATCAAAATAGAGAGGATGCCAATTTGCTTCCGAAAGTGAGGTTGAATGCAAGTAATGCCAGCCATCTGCATCCAGGAAAATCACGTTTACATGCAGACATGCTGATGATATTTAACGGGCCATTGGAAGCAGCCACAAAATAAGTAGGTGTTAGAAAACTCTACCCAGCTGAGTGTGAAGTAGGGCATAGTGAGTGTATAATCCCCAAAACTATCGATTCCATCCCCACAGAATTGCCCATTTCTGGTCCATCCCTAAAAGCTATCCTCACATTTACAATTGTTTCCCTTCCCTCCTGATTATATTCCCTCCTAGAACTGTAGCTGGAAAGGCAACCAAAATCTTTAATTAAAGTAGATGTTGACTGTTCATCATCATTTCTATTTATGTAACAATCTTGTTCAAAATTACAGGTTAGCATCAGGAACAGAGAGTGGACTCGTTTTTCATTATTAGACACAAAGGTAGAACAATAATCAGATACGATATGAATCAGAAATAGGTTCCTCAAATAATTCCAGTGAATATTTGAGTCATATATGTTCAAGCTCTGAGCTATGTTTGAAGCTGGTGTGATGATCAAGTTTTGTAGTTGATATCATGATCCTTAGGCTAGACTAGCGTAATGAGATAGATTGACATCTAGGGCACTGAGTCAGAGGGTTCCATGTACCAGTATTGTGTGGAGAATTGATATTAGAAAAGTTGTTGCTCTTCAGAAATAATTTATTGAAAGCATTCCACAATGTCCGGAGGTGGTATGAAGTGTTACATAAATCTAACCATTTTCCTTTCTTCTTTTAAGGAATTAGATTTTGCAATGACAGTTCTTACATGAAATGAGCCAGACAGTACACATTATAAGGTTCACAGATAAAAAGTGAGGGGTTCTAAAACCTATAGAATCTTACTGAGCAGGAACCTTAGCATGATGAGAGAGGGAAAATTAGTAAGAAACTGAAAAAGAAATTCAAAACATTATATGGAAAATAAAGCTTGAGTGAGTAATGTCAGTAGCAATGATTTCCTACCACTTTATTTCATGCCTTACAATTGGGAAACAAAATAAAGCTAGTGTTGCCTGCATGGTTGACAAATATTTTTGAATTAGTGACAATCTATGTCCCATGAAAACCTTCAAATTTTACTCTCCATGCACACCTCTTATCATTACAGTTACTTACATGAAGGAATCAGTTTGGATGTAGAACTGGAGAAATCCCATCCATTTTCTCCAATTCTCTGGTCTTTGGTTAGTTTTCTCCTTAGATTAGGGGAGAAAGTGAGGACTGCAGATGCTGGAGATCAGAGCTGAAAATATGTTGCTGGGAAAGTGCAGCAGGTCAGGCAGCATCCTTAGATTACTCATGACCCAGATTTGGCAACATCATTGATTTAAGATACCACTCCTTTGCATAAAGGAAGAGATATAATTTGGGACATACATCCAGTGCAAGTGTAACTTTTAACAATTGGGAAAGTGGGTCTTCTAAGTAATCACATTTTACATTGGTCTAGTTTTATCTTTGTATCTGCACCTTTAAATCTTGTCATAATACACAAGTTCTGAGAATTTTCCTTCATTTCTCAGGGTCAGGTGCTTGATAACCCAAATTTGTGTGTTTCCAGGTCTTCTACTAATCTTAAAATAATGGCAGCCAAAGACAAATGACTGGGAAAACTTACGTCAAAGGAGTTTTCAAATCACAACCGCATTCAGAAACCATGATCCAATCTAAATCAATACCAAAATGAAATATTGTCAATCTGTTCAAGGTTTGAGAAATGAACCAAGTTTCATTATTCAATTATGGGTTTGACTGGCAGCTCTTTTCTGAATTGACTGGCCAATTATTTAAATTCAAAGAGTGCCTAAACCTTTACAGTTTACAAATTTACGTAAGGTGAACTTTTTAATCTGTTAGAAAACATCTAAAGTTTGATTTGTTTTGTATTCTCACAAGGTTGAGTAATATAAGACAAAAAAAACCATTGTACATGGAAGATAAATTCAAAATTCCATACTTTCATACACAGATTCCAAGCTTTTTTTTATGCCACGTAAAGAGCTGGATAGTGGGTTTTTTTTACTGTAAATGTACAGCCTATAATGCTGTTTTTTATTATTAACTGGTATTCATATTTACTGGGATATCATTTACTGGTATTCATATTTACCTGTAAGTTTAAACATCTAAACCGAAGGTTTACATTCTGCATTGAACCTGCAATGATATATTGACTTTCAGAGCTGTAAGAAACATTCTTAAGAAGGTGCAGGTATAAAAATGACTGACAAGTAGTTTTTGCTGTATGTGGCCTACTTTCAGGAACATACCTAGTTATCAAGGCTACTGAAAACACTCTCCAGACAGGGGGAAGCTACTAACCATAGAATTATAACAATTGAGAAGGCCATTCAACGCATTCTAACTGAGACAGATCTTTGAAAATGTTGTCAAAATAGTGTCTGATATTCATGGCAAAACCCTCGACCTCTGTCACATGGTATATGTTGCGCCAATATTCACTGGAACATTTGAGATGCTTTGGGTAGATTCACTGTCATTAATCCTTCTTACTGGCATTAGCATAAGTTATTGATACCAAGAATGTCCACTCAGGCTTTGAAATGAGAGGAACTCTATCTTGCTAAATGTAACATGCTACTGTATACTAATTCATAGCTAGTGGCATTACATCTAAGTTACGTGATTGTCTTGAGGGATGTCAGGCTTAACTTACGAGGAAGTACAGGTATTTATTAGTTACACTGACAAAGCTTGAGAACTGCTGAAGTCATGTCTTATAATAAACACTGGTTAGCTCTTCTAGAATCAGTCCTTTATGTTCTGACCTACAGAACTTATTTCATGCTGTCAGTTAGCCCTTCACATAATAACTGGCTCATAAAACAATTTCAGTCCTCTGTTCCACAATTTAGAATACTTCCATCAAATTCCCCTTTTCAGTCTTTGCTCTAAAGAAAAAAAAAGTACAGTTTCTCTTGTCTCTCCATTCTGATAACTCCTTTCATTCTGTTTAAATCCTGGCAAATCTATACTATAGTCTCTCTTACAACTTTATTTTATTCCTAAAATGTGATGCCCAGAATTGAAGGCATCAATTCTGGGCATCACCAAAGAACTAACCAGTGTGTTATATATGTTTGGATGGTCAATTTGGACACGTTGGACCTAATGACCTGTTTCTGGAATATAGGGATTCTATTCTAAAACAGGAATAACATTTAAATTGAGGAAAGTCTACAGAACACAGCAGCACAAAGGAATTTAGGGATCTTTGTGCATGAATAAAAAGAAGCTAGCATTCATTTTCAGTGAGTGATAGTGAAGGCAAATGGACTAATGGCATTTATTTAATAGGGAATGGACTGTAAAGAAAAGGAGTCTCGCTAAAAATACACAAGGTTTGAGATAGACCACGTCTAGAAAACCATGGATAGTTTTGATCCCCTCATCTAAGGAATGATATGCTGACAGTTCAAACAGGATTTGCTTGATTGATCTCAATAAGGAGGGATTTTATAAAGGGAAGAGGTTGGATAAGTTGAAATTTTTGGGGTTTGGAAGAATGAGAGGGGCTCTTAATGAATATACGAGACTGTTTGACAGAATAGATGTGGAGAGTTTGTTTCCCTGAGGGAGAGTCTAGGACCAGATGACAAAATCTCAAAGTCAGGGGTAACTCTTATAAGATAGAGGTGAGAATATTTTTCTCGCAGAAGATAACCAGTATGTGCAATTAATATCGAGGTTGGATGGTTGAGTACATTCAAGGGTGAGATAGACAGACTTTTAATCATGAAGGGAATCAAGGGTTATGGAGAGAAGGCAGGAAAGTGGAGTTGTGGATTATCAGATCAACCATAATCTCATTGAGCTGTGGAATGGACTTGATGGGCTGAATGTACTACTTCCAATTCTACTATGCTCCTACATCTTATGTCTATTGTATACATCTATCCATCCTATAACAGCATTGTTCATTATTACTCTAAGCTTTCTAGCCCTTAGTCAGTTACATAAACATGTTGTCAATACTAGAAGTAACAGCAAAGCATAAAAGCAGAATAAATGCAGAGATATGTCAGGACCTTTACAAAAGGTAAGTTGAATGAGAAGATCATAGATACTTCCTTTTCGTAAAATTGCAGCTTTTTCTTTCAGACTGGAAAATAAACCATCCACTTTTAATGCAAATTGAATTGAGCAGCATAATTAAATTTCCAGCCTTGTTTTCAATCACTTTATGTGACCATGCATGTTGTCAAAAACACTAAAGACCGTATTTAATGGAGGAAAGGCACCTATTTATTGCTAATTAGAATATGTTTAAGTACTTTACCTGAAGGAGCATAGTGCTTCCAAATAAACCTTTTGGACTATAACCTGGTATTGTGTGATTACTAACTCATTACAGCCATTATATATAACTATGGCTGTATATCTCTTTGGTCTTCACCCACAATATCTGTTTCCTTATGTCTCTTGGTTTCCTCAAAAAGAAGGTTTCAACTTATATGGTGTATTGAGTAAGTTCACGATCACCATTTCAGTTAGCACATGGTATATACAAGGAGAAAATTTATTACACAGAAGGAAAGATCAAAAACTGTAAAACAAGTAAAAAAGAAATTGCTTCTATAACAGCTTTTCTCAAAGTCTCTCAAAACAATGGTCACTAAAGGTAAAACACATGTATCAAAGCGCTGAAGTAGTACATACATAAATCCATATTCAAATTCATGGCACATTGGCACCAGTAATTGGGAAGGAGGAATCTGTTCTGATGGAATGGGTTCCACTCGAACCATGCTGGGACTTGAATCCTGGAGATTCATCTAACTCGGGCTATGGATAGGGCTTTAAACAAAATATTGGAGATGGGGCGATTTGGAGTTGGGGGGGTAGGTTAATTTGCAGAGGTTATTAGAGTTTCCAAAATAATTATTAAAACTGAGTGTGTGGAAAGTGTCAGGAATCTAATTTCAGTCACAATAAATAAGAGGATAACTATGAGAAGGTAGTCAGTCAATGCCTGACTGAGGGTGCTGAATTTAAATGCACGCAATATACGAAATAAGGTAAACGAGACTGTTTGATTGAAATTGGCAGGTATGATCTTATGAGTATCACAGAGAAATAGCTGGAAGGCAATCGGGGATGGAAACTAATTAACATTCAGGGATACACATCCTATCAACAGTACAGGCAAACAAGTGGATGGGAGTGCCTTGTTAGTAAGAAATGGAATTAAATGGATGGCGAGAAGTGATTAGAGCTAGCATTTGTGTGGGTAGAGCTGATGCTCCGCAAAGAAAAAAATGATGGGATGTGGTGTACATGCCTCCTTGCAATAATCAGAATGTGGGGAAGAAAATATGAATAGAAATGGCATGTAAGAAAGGTGCTATTACAATAATCATGGGGAGCTTCAATATGCAGGTGTACTGGGAACATCAGATTGGAAACAAACCTCAAGAAAAGGAATTTATGGAATATCTAGGAGATGGTTTTTGTCGTAGCTTGTGGTTGACCAATATAGCATAGGCAATTGTGGCTTTGGTAATGTGTAATGAGGCAGGCTTGACTAGGGAATTTAAGGGGGCAGTGACCATCATGTGATAGTCTTCACCCTTCAGTTTGAGACAGAAAACTGGAATTAAATGTAACAATAATAAAATTGAGTAAAGGTGACAACAAAGGAACGAGGGAGGAGCTGGCCAGTGTTGATTAGAAAGACAGCCGAGCAGGGAAGACAGTAGAGCAGCAATCCTAGGAGTTTTGGGGGGTAATTTGGGAAACACAGAAGAAATTCATCCCAAGGAAGAAGTATAACAGGGAGCAGATGAGCCAACCATGACTGTCAAGGGACAGCATAAAAGCAAAAGGAAACAAAACACACAATGTAGTGAAGCTCAATAGAAAGCCAGAGAATTGAAAACCTTTATAAGTGAGCAGAGGATAACTAAAAAAAACAATAAAGGTGAGGGAGGGGAGAAGATAAAATATGAGAGTAAGCTAGTTAGTAACATAAAATAAGATTGCAAGAGTTTATTTTGATATTCAAAAGGGGAGTGAGAGCATAGTCATTGGAATACTGTAAAATTAGGCTGGAGAAGAAAAAATAAATAATGAAGAAACCTTGGAAGATTTGAACAGGTACTTTAAATCAGCTTTCATAGTGAAAAACACCAGCAAAATACCATGACTTCAAGAGAATCAGGAGTAGAGGTGAGTGCAGTGGCCATTTCTAAGGAGAAAGTGCTGGGGTAGCTGAAAGGTATAAAGGTAGATACATTGCTAGGATGAACTACACCCCAGAGTTCTGAAGGAGATAGTCAAGGAGATTGTAGAGTCATTAGTGGTGATCTTTCAGGAATCACTGGAGTCAGAGAGGATCCCAGGGGACTGGAAAATAGTTAATGTAAAACCACTGTTTAAGTTGGGAATGATGAAGTGGGCTGTTTAGCCTGACTTTAGTCATTGGTGAGATTTTAGAGTACATTATTAAGAATGGGATTATGGAGAACTTGGAATTGCATGAGAGAAGATTAGAATCCCTACAGTATGGACACAGGTCCTTCGGCCCAACAAATCCACACTGACCCTCCAAAGAGTAACTCACTCAGACCCATTCCTCTACCCTATATTTTATCCCTGATTAATGCACCTAATACTATGGGCAATTTAGCATGGCCAATCTGTTTGAATTCTTTAAAGAGGAAATGACCAAGTTAAACAAAGGAGAGCCAGTAAACTTGATCTATTTGGATTGCTGGAAATTGCTGGAGAAATTCAGCAGATCTGGAAGCATCTGAGGAAAGAAAGCAGAGAAGAAGGTTCTGAAGAAACATTACTGGACCTGAAACATCAAAGCTCTTTTCTTTCCACAGATTCTGACAGACCTATGGAGTTTCTCCAGCAATTGCTATTTTTGTTTCAACTTCTTAGCATCTAGAGTTTTTTTGTCTTATTTTAGCATATGGATGGATAAGTACTATTACAATAATCATGTGAAACTTCAACATGCACTGGGAAAATCAGGTTGGAAGCAAATACCAAGAGAAGGAATTTATGGACTATCAAGGAGATGGTTTTGGAGCAGCTTCTGGTAAAACCACAGTGGAAGAGGCAATTATGAATATAGTGAATTATAATGAGGCAGACTTGACTAGGGAACTTAAGGGAACAGTGGTCATAATATTGACAGAATGCACCATACTACTTGAGCAGAAAACTGGAATTAAATGGCACTGCATCAGCCCATCACTACATTTGTTGTTCTTGTTCCATCCATAGACTGTATGTCACGGCAATTAGCTGATCAACTCAAACAGCATGTTCCATCAGTTGTTCCAAATAGGTAACAAAGAGACCATACACAACCAATCTGTATTTGTAAACCCAAAACAATACTTCAACTGTTGGTTGTGATTTCACAATTGAGCAGCACTTCCTGAACACTTCTGATTCTTTTCCAATAGTTGCACTAACAACCTTTTAAGATAATCAGTCAAGCTCACATTTGGTTCACTTGGGCTTGCTAAAAGTGACATACATACATATATTGGGACCTGTGCCCCATTTGTATTACCCAGCAGACGTAGGAGCATATAACTCCATATTTTTTTCTCCACACAGAAATACCTACTCCATTGCTTTCTCTGTCAAACTGAATCAGCCCATTAACTAATCGCTCAACTAATCTCCGCTTTTTGCTCCTGTAGTATAAATTGCTATGACCGTCTTGCATATGTCTTCTTGAATGCAAGTCCAAAATATTTTAGAATTATGTCTCTGTTTTCAGTAATATATATCTGTTTGAAACTGGGAAAGTTCAAGTTGAAGAGATATTTCTCATAACTCAGCTTCCTCTGAGGAAGCCACACACAAAGGCAGAATGCTTGGCAGATTTCACCTTGTAAATGCAATTCTTTACCTGTATTCCCATTTAGAATTGTGGTAAACAAAATAATACTTTCTAAACTGAGGAAATTTGGCATGAATACCGTTTCCAATTTTATAGGTGCGCTATCGAGAGCATTCTGTCTAGATGTATCACTACCTGCTATGGCAACTGTACTATTCAAAATCAGAGACAGTTACAGAGAGTGGTGAACCCAGCCCAGACAATCACAAAGGCCAACCTCCCATCTATAGAATCCATCTATCAGGCCCGCTGTAAAGGAAAGGCTGCCAGCATTCTTAAAGACTTATCCCACCCTGGCAATGTTTTTCTACAACTTTTACCATTGGGGAGAAGGTACAGAAGCTTGAACACACACATCAGCCGATTTTGCAACAGTTTATACTCTACTGTTGTTAGAGTACTGAATGGACTCACAAACTCTTAATATTCGCCTGTACCTGTGTTTTTGTTTTTGACACTGTTTACCTATTATTCACTATCTATGCTACTTGCCTGTATTGCTTGCAAGACAAAGCTTTTCACCGTGCCTCGGTACATGTGACAACAAATTCAATTCAATTCAATTCAATTCAAAGCCTTGCATTAGTTAAAGCATAAATTATGTCTCAAGGACTTTCTGAATGTTCACATTTCTATCCCCTTTTCAGACAATAAGTGCAGACAATCTTATACATCTATGTTCCTTATTGGCATAAATTTCTTTCACTGCGTCTTGGTATGGAAGCAACTGTACAAATGCAAATGAGCACTCTGCCATCAAACTCCATTGTGAGATGACAAAAGATGTTCCAAACCTGCACATTAAAATTCAGATTCACTCATCTGTTTTGGAGAAGGGCTTTTAGTTGTGGAGCACATTCTTGGAATCATTACTACATGTGGGTATGTCTGCTGAAGATAAAATATTCATAAATAGTTTATTCAAGTTGGTTCTAGCATATTTTGACGTTAAATGAACATTTTGGTTCACTTCATGTTTCTCTATTTTTGATAATGCAGTCTAGATTTGCCACTTCCTCTGCTTGTCATGCACCTGGGTCCCAAAGGTTGTCAGTAAAAATAGATAATCAATTTTCAACTTCCATCATCTTATTTGATTTTCTGGCAGTTTTCATGAATCAAATGGTATTAAAATGATGAATACTAATATAAGGTGACCACAGTTATCACCTGACCACAACATGAACCACGTGATAGAGATTCGAGGAATAGGGAAAGAGAACACTTAAATGCGTGGCTACAGGGATGGTGCAGGAGGGAGGGATTCCGGTTTTTGGATAACTGGGGTTCTTTCTGGGGACGGTGGGACCTCTATAAACAGGATGGTCTACACCTGAACCTGAGGGGCACCAGTATTCTTGGGGGGAGGTTTGCTAGTGCTCTTGGGGGGAGTTTAAACTAACTCTGCAGGGGCATGGAAACCCAGATTGTAGCTTCAGGGTGCAGAGCCTGGAGTGTAGGGAGGTTAGGAACATGGCACCAATTTCAAAGGAGGGTGCCTGTAAACAGGAAAGTGGCTTGAAGTGTGTATACTTCAATACAAGAAGTATACGAAATAAGGTAGGTGAACTTGCAGCGTGGGTAGGTACCTGGGACTTCGATGTTGTGGCTATGGAGACATGGGTAGAACAGGGACAGGAGTGGCTGTTGCAGGATTCAAAATAGAAGTGAGGAGAAATTACTTCTCTCAAATGGTGGAATTCACGATCTAAGAACGGGGTGAATGCTGGACATTTATTACATTTAAAGAGGAGGTAGGCAGAGTTTTAATTAGTAATGGATTGAAGGGATATACAGAGTGGGCAGGAAAGTGGAGTTGAGGCCAAGATGAGCTCAACCATGACTGTATTAAATGGTGAACAGGCTCGAGGGGCTGAATTACCTACTCTTGCTGTTAGTTCTTATTTTCTAGTAAGCATTTTTATATTTAATAGAAAGACATCACTAAAGATATTGCTATCAATTTATAGAGGGTGTTAAGATGAGGGAGTCCTGAGCAAGTCTTGTAGCAATGCTACTTAAATTGCCAATGTATTATCTAATGTTGAGCAAAAGTAAGCAAGAAATCATTGCACGTTTTTCTGAGACATCGATGAATATACAATCAATGCATCAAGCTGCTAAAAAATCTGTACCAAGACAATGGGAGCTTTATATGTAGACCTGGATTCAGGAATCATCTAAAGAGGGCTTGGCAGAGTAACATCATTGGAATATTAATCCAGAGACCCAAGTAATGTCCTGGGGACGAGGTTTGAATCCCATCACTGCATGTGGTGGAATTTGAATTTAATTTTTAAAAATCTGCAATTAAGAATCTAATGACGTAATTGGAGCTGCATTGCATGCGGGCAAAGGGAGAGTATTCCGTTACACATTTGACTTTTGCCTTGAAGCTAGTGGACAGGTTTTGGGATTCAGGAGGTGAATTATCTGCCTCTGATCTGCTTTTGTAATGATAGTTTGAGACTGTTAGAAAGTTGTCGACTCTTATTGACCGGTCTTAACAAGTTAGACATTACCAAGGTAATTATGTATTCTTATACACAATCTTCTCTATACAGGACAACCTTAGATATCCAAACGTCAGTTATCTGAATTTCTGATTTGCCGAACAAGTTCTCAAGATCCCAGTATGGCTTCCCTTATTCATTTCAGTTCAGTTATCTGAACAATCAGTTAACTGAACAATCAGTTATCTGAACTATCAGTTAACTGAACAAAATACTACCCGTTCGTCTCATTCGGATAATTGAAGTTGTTCTGTAGTTAATTGTCCCAAAGGGCACCTGCCCGTCCCCCTACCCTTCCCCATAATCTTGCCTCCGAAGGATATTGGTTGCTTCCCCAAAGGATCTTTCTCTCCAGGATTCAATGAGCCCAAGCTTCAAATCGACAAGGGAACCTCAGCTGCCAAAGGATAGCCTGGCTATCCAAAAGCAATGCACTGAGAATGGACCTGCCCTTACCTGGTAAAATCAGTCCAGTCCGGGTTCCAGACTCCAGGGACTCCAATGGCACATTTCTGTGAAGGTGGTTAGTAATTTAAAGGACCAGCTGCATGTGGAAGCTGTGCACACACGAACCATGGACCAGCCCCTGTGAAAATGAGAGAGGGCATGCTCATGGAGGGGACTTGTGAGTCTCTGACAAATTCCAGCGTTGTTGCCAATGATAATGATGCTCGAGGCTAGAGTTATCACAACCACAGAAGAAGCTCATTCAGCACATCATGTCCATTTTCTGTTTTTATCACAGGGTTCTAATATGTTTTTTGCTGTCATTTATACAAAGATAACCAGGCTTACATTCACCATTTAAGGAACCTGATGACCATTATGTTTTGTACAGCGTTGTAATACATTGTCTTCTATCTAGCTCATAGTCAGAGAACTAAAATACTTGAGATCCTGACAAAAGTTTGCCTCAGTCATTAACAGGGACCCAGTAAATGTGATGTATCTAGATTTCCAAAAGGCATTCGACAAGGTGCTGCACAAAAGGCTGCTGCATAAGATAAAGATGTGGGCAATGTATTAGCATGGATAGAGGATTGGTTAACTAACAGGAGTTAGTTCATGGAGTGCCGTCACTAGCGGTGTTCCGCAAGGATCTGTTTTGGGACCATTGCTGTTTGTCATTTTTATAAATGACCTGGAAGAGGGGTTAGAAGGTTGGGTGAGCAAGTTTGCGGATGATACGAAAGTCGGAGGAGTTGTTGACAGTGAGGAAGGATGTGGCAGGTTACAGCAGGATATAGAGGAGCTGCAGAGCTGGGCAGAAAGGTGGCAAATGGAATTCAATGTAGCTAAGTGTGATGTGATTCACTTTGGGAAGAATAACAAAAAGATGGGGTACTGGGCTAATGGTCGGATACTTGGTATTGTGGATGAGCAGAGGGATCTTGGTGTCCATGTACACAGATCTCTGAAAGTTGCCACCCAGGTAAATCGTGCGGTGAGGAAGGCATATGGCGTACTGGCTTTTATTGGTAGAGGAATTGAGTTCCGGAGTCCTGAGGTCATGATGCAGTTGTATAAGACTCTGGTGCGGCCGCATCTGGAATATTGTGTGCAGTTTTGGTCGCCATACTATAGGAAGGATGTGGAGGCACTGGAACGGGTGCAGAGGAGGTTTACCAGGATGTTGCCTGGTATGGAAGGAAGATCGTATGCGGAAAGACTGAGACACTTGGGGCTGTTTTCATTAGAGAAAAGAAGGTTTAGGGGTGACTTGATTGAGGTGTACAAGATGATTAGGGGGTTAGATAGGGTTGAACCTTTTCCCGCGTATGGAGTCGGGTATTACAAGGGGGCATAGCTTTAAATTAAGGGGGGGTAGATATAGGACTGAAGTTAGGGGTAGGTTCTTCACTCAGCGAGTCGTAAGTTCATGGAATGCCCTGCCAGTAGCAGTGGTGGACTCTCCCTCTTTATGGGCATTTAAGCGGGCATTGGATAGGTATATGGAGGATAGTGGGTTAGTGTAGGTTAGGTGGGCTTGGATCGGCGCAACATCGAGGGCCAAAGGGCCTGTACTGCGCTGTATTCTTCTATGTTCTATGTTCTATGTTCTATGTTCTATGTTCTATGTTCTATGTTTCTTGACAGCATCAATAAATAAATCCAGTCTGAACCAATGTTATTATGTCTTTTAATGATAAAACTAGTCACTCATCTCCATGTCTTATATTTGATTCACATCTTTATGGCAATTTTTCATATTAGGATAAGACTCAACTGCAGATTATTTATCTTAAAAAAAAATTCAGAACAATTTCCAGACATGAAAATAAGTAATATTTCAGGCAGCATCAGTTGGCAAAAGAGATAGACAAAAAAAGAAATAGTGGATTTGTAATAGCAGAACCTGAAGGTGACTGTCTCATTCTCTTCCTGATTTTCTCTTTGTCTCTCAGAAGTCAATGTCCAAGCAAATGAAAGAAATATCCGTTCATTGACAATGCAAAGGTATTGATGTACTTTGGCTGCTCCAGAGGACACCGGTCATCGAGCAAAAGAACTGTGATCTCAGGTTAAATCTAAACCATAAAGACTCTACGGACATTTTAAACTGTTTATTCTTGATGTTGCTTTTTGTACCAGACACTCTCCCTGTTTAATCTTTGTATGTGTGTTTGATGTTGCCTTTTATTTTCTGAGGCAGTATTTAATGAGCAAAAATATTCCGCTTTCTCTCACTGAATAGAACCTTCTGAGCTCCTTAGCTATAAACTAGCAAATTGATTTTTAATTGATATGATATCACCATTGGCTGAAAAGAATTAACTATCTTTGTTGCAGTCAACCAAGAAGATTAAAAGGCGGGGAATCAATTTACCCCTCCTTACCTGGTCTGAACAAGTCTCAACAAAAGGCTTCAAAACAGAGGGGTTTTGTACTGAAATTGCCAATAATTATTTAAATTGAAAAACAAATCCTCTAGGGTGCAGTGTGATCCATTCCTCTCAGATTGATTAAATGGAATTAAATCTTAAATGGAAAAATATATTCTGATATCATTCCCTCCCATTAACTTAACAGAAGTGCAATTTAACATTGCTTGGCCTTAACATGTTTGTTTTGCAGCCAGTATTTAAATTATTCTAGTGTGAGGAAATTTATTGCAGAATGCTCTTTTGCAGCTTCTTCTCATGTAGCTGTCCACATAAGGATGGTGCATGCCATGTTTTAGCCAGAAGTGCCGAATGGATGATTCTTCTCAGCCTCCTATTGAGGTCTTCAGTTTCACAGATGCCAGGTTTCACCCAATTCAGTTAGTTTTGTGTTATATCAAGAAATGTCTAAAGGCACTAGTTATCATAAAGGCTATGAACTCTGTCATCTTGAAGTTATACTGAAGACTTATTGACATGACTAACTGCCCTAGCCAAACTGTGCCACTATAGCTTCATGACCACTAGCTATCTGACAATGTAGATAATTACCTAGGTTATCGAAAAATTCCTCCTCATCATCATCCTAGGTTTCTATTGACTATGTAAATACAATGGCAACAGAAACAGATTAGAGCCTAGGAAATAGGTGGTGAGAAACTCACTCCCAAATCCTCAAAGTTTATCCAAAGTCAGTACAAAATCTGTCGTCTATGTAATGCTCCCACCTGGAAGAGTGTAACTCCAAAAATGCTGAAGAGGCTTAGCATGGCAACTCACTTGGTTGAGATCCCATCGTCCGCCCAAAGCACTCACTACTTGCACTGAAACAGCAATGTGCACCATACATAAGATGTGATGCAGCAATTCTCTAAGTCTTATTTGACAGACCTTCCAAACCTATGCCCCCTACCATCAAAAAGGGCAAGAGCAGAAGACAGATGTAGACACCTCCACCTGTAGCTCTCCATCCATGATAAGTGCCACCTGATTTGAAAATTTATGTCTGCTCCTTCACTGTCCTCGAACTCACTTCCAAATAGCACTGGAGGAGTCCCTACTTCCCAAGGATGCTGATTTTAGAGATCCAGCTCACCACCATCTCAAGGGCATTGAGACAATAAATATTGGCCTTGCCAGTGATGCAAATACCTCATGAAAGAGTAAAACTATGTAACAAGTTCTTGTACCAGCAAATCAGGAGGCAGGGCATCACAGCAGAGATATTTGTCTCCAAAAATATTGTTGATTCCACCCAGCCTCTCTGCACTGAAAGTTGGGGAAACCAAGTGGAAACCTTCAGTCTGTATGTGTACCGTTGGGTTAAAATTTCACTTTGCTAGGAATTTGAGAATTCATAAAATAAGAAGTTTGTGTCTGTATTTTAAAGCTTAATAACACAGATGCTAGGAACTACAGGTAGTTATTCTATAATTTGAAGGTTGCATTGTTGTGAAAAATCACACCTTAGAAATAGTGCTTAAAGTGTTGGCGATGTAATTGTATTATAGACAGCACATGTTTTAAAACGGCCAGCTTTAGAAACAGTGTCCCCAATTTGTTAAATGCGTTATAGCGAATTTGTATTAACAAAACACGTGTTATTGCAGAACAAGTTGTATTCCTGAAGGTGATGAAAGCAGACTGGTGCAAATGAAACATTTCTTGGATAATAACATGTGCCTGGTTAGCTTTTAATTTGAAATGACTCAAATAAAATAGAAACTAAAGAAATGCTAATCAGGAGAAGTGATGCTTTTTCTCTTTTTATGTTTGAAAGGACTTATTCAGCTGTCAAGGACAACTACAATATTCATTGGATTTATTGTGTATTTTTTAATTCTTTTATAGAATGCTGGCATCAATGATAAAAACAGTCCTTGCTGCATCCCTTGTTTCCCTTGAACTGAATGGCTTCCTAGGCATTTCAGAGAATAAATAACAGGTAAGACATTGTTTTGTGTCTAGAGTCATACGTAGGCATTGGTAAGAGTAGCAGATTTCATTTCCTAAAGGACATTAGGGAACCAGATGTGTTTTTACAACAATCGATGATCATTCCATGATCACCATTATTGAGATTAGCTTTGAAATCCTCATTCATTAGTTGCATTTGAAGTTCTCCAGCTGCTGCAGTACAAACTGAACCCCTGTCCTCACATCATTAGGCACGGTATCTGGATTATTAGTTGACCGAGATTTCCACTATGCAACCATTTCCCCAGATTATTAATTCTTAATTAACAATTGGGGAGGATAACTAATTCATGTTCTTAAGGTTAAGAATGTTTGAGGCAAATTCATTCAGCAGCATAGAAATGGCTGAATAATTTAATCAATGGTTTTTGATGGTTAGAAGAAATGGTAATCTGAGCAGAATTTTCCACTTCTGCAGTGGCAAGGGAAATGGAGAAAAAGTTAGGAAAATACAGTGAGATTGAAAAAAACCATGGAATCTCAAGACTGAGAAACAGTTTCCTAATTTTTCATTTTTTTGGTGATTTCAGAGTCTTGTTACTAAGTGTTGATCACCTTAGTTCCTTATATTGCTATCTTGTTGATTTCCAAACTCTCTTCATTTCTATGCCATTTCCCATTCTTCTCCGAAAAACTGGATGTAGCAAATTCCTGACATGAAATTCAGAATGCCAAACCACCAGCCTCACCATCATACCTGCCCTCAGCCTAACTCTCACATCATTTCAGACCTCAAGACCTCACTTTAGAGCTCAGCTACTACTTGGTGCATCTGTTAGATTGTTTTGTGTCGAAGAACACATTGGATTCTCATGCATCTATACAGATGGTTCTTAACCTGCTTTCCTAGCCCTCATTCACTTTATTGTTATTTGAAGGTTACCAAATATTTTGTCTTGCATTGCTTTAGTATAGAGAGAGAGACAGGCAGCTTGTCATGTTTGGGAGCACTCTTCAGTCAAAGGCATAAGCCAGGGGTGGGGAACCTGTGGCCTTAAGGCCGCGAGTAGCTTTCTAGGCCATTGTGTGTGGCCTTTTGAATGAATCCAAATTTTGCAGAACAAATCTTTTATTTTTTATTAATATGTTTTTTTTCGTCCTTTATTATTTTTATGTTAATCTGCAGAAATGTAGATTTAACGTTACAAATAGGTCAGCCATCTAGGGGATCAGCTAAAACTGCAGACCTCCATGCTGCAACCAAATATTCAATGCTTTCCTACAAAAAGCAGTCACAACAAAGTTAAAAGGTTAGTTAACTTTAAAATTAACATTTTTTTTCATTTTTTTAGTTAGTACATAGTAGTTAGATTTTTACAAAATAATGTGAATTTTGAAGAATATATAATTGAAGTTTCTTGGATGTGGCCTTATTAAATTACAACTAACATAATGCGGCCTTCCAACATGAAAATGTTCCCCACCTCTGGCATAGGCAATATTGCTGTAAGACCTTATGCTAAGTCAATGTCACACATGCAGCATATGCCAGCAGTTTTGGGCCAACAGACTACATGTGCTTCAATTAAATGGCCATGTCTGAAAGTCTTAGAAGAGTCAAATGGAATTACAGTCAGTCAGTGGGTACAATCACAATCAGTCAAGAGGCTCATTTGATTCCAGACCCTGGATTTGGCCACGATTAATTAAGCACTTGGTTCTACCAGAGTCTGAGGATTGTGTCTTTGATGTCTGGGGATTAAGCCACAGTCAATCCGACACAGTGAAAGTAGTCCAAATAGGTCAATTAGGATGAGGTGGAGACATCGGTCAAGGGGATGGGCCATTTTCACTCTCAGCTAAATTCAAAAGTCAGATCAGGAGGTGAGCCACAGTCAGTCCTTTGGGTTTGGGTAACAATGGTTTGGGGTTTATCAGCTGTACCACATGTAGTCCTTGGAAAAGTGGAAAAATCATTTGTCTGGGTCACTGAGAGAATAGCTATATTGAAAGAGACAGTTCAAGATAGAAGGATTAGTAATCATGGACCAAAGGAATGGATATAATCAGTATCACTTGATCTAATGACTGAGAAGAGTTTGTGGTCTCTATTCCAATCTGATCAAATTCCATGTTGTGGATACAAACTAATAAAATTTAGCTGTAACTTAACTAGAACTATACTATTATCATTCTTCATCTCATAAATTATGTTTTATCAAGTAGAAACTTGTTGGTATTACTGTGTTGTAACTCTAACATTACATAATTTTGATATTAATGACTGTTTGGAAGTATAGAACTTGAATATTACAGCAAAGAGAGATGAGTTTTGAATGTTCTTATCTTTCACTCATTAGGACAAATTCAAGAAAATCAATTTTCAAACAATCACAACTTATTTTACAGGTGAAATATGTGCTGATGGATTGAAATTTGGCGCTGATTGGTCAAGCCATTACCGTGAAAAAGCAATGATGAACTGAAGGCTTCCCAAGCTCCCAAATAATTCAAAAAGTCAAAAGGCTTGAAAATATTTATTTTATTTGCAGAAAATGGGTTCCCACCTATAAATATATGTTGCTTCTAGCCAGCATAAATGAGCTATGTTTTGAGTTCAACCGATTATCTTAAAAAGTTAGTATATTTTTCAGCACATAATAATATGGCTCATTTACGCAAAATTATGCAATGCTAACTCAAATTCTCCCTCCACAAAAGCTGCCTGACCTATTGATCATTGTCAACATTTTCTGCTTTTTGACCCACAACAAAAGATCTGGTGATTTATCACATTGCTTGTTTTGGGGCCATGACATGTGCAGTTGGCTGTTGCATTTCATGCTGGACAAGGGCACAACAACACCTCTACTGCCTTAGGAGGCTAAAGAAATTTGGCATGTCATAAATTTTTTACAAGTTTTTATAGATGCATCACAGTATGATCTGGCAACTGCTCTTCCGAAGACCAAAAGAAACTATACAGAGTTGTGAACGTAGCCCAGTGCATCACACATACTAACCTAAGGGCTACACCTGAAACATTGACTTCTCCACCTCCTGATGCTGCCTGGCTTGCTGTGTTCTTCCAGCCTCCTGCCTGACTATCTTGGATTCCAGAATCTCCAGTTTTTTTGTCTCTATCTATACTTCTGGCTGCTTCGGGAAAAGAGCCACCAGAATCAAAGATCCTCCCACCCTGATTACAATCTTGTACAGCCTGTTTTGTTGGGCAGAAGATATGAAAGTTTGTATGCCCGTATGGATAGATTCAAGGACAGCTTCTTCCCTGCTGTTAACTGAATAGACCTCTTTAATGTTAATTTTGATCTCTTTCCACGCCTTCTCAGCTGTAACATTATATCTTGCACTCTGTTCTTTTATCCTGATGCACTGGTACAATACGATCTGCCAGTAAAGCATGTAAGGCAACACTTAGGGAATTTGCTACATAGTTGCAAGTCTTTCTTTTTTTTATCTTAAAAATGATTTCCAAGTGTCATTACAATAAAGGAGAGCATCAACTTCGTCAGTTATCGTGCAAAATAGAGTGTTAGCTACACTACATCAAGGTGTATTGGGTCTTTCCACAAAAACACAATTCAGAAACTCAGTGATACCAGTCGAACCTTTGTCCTTGTGAAGGACAGATTAGCTTAGAAAAGTATGAATAAAGTTTTGAAATAATGCAGTACGAAGATAGTATATGAATATTTAGCATATTTATATGCGATGCCTTTGACAGCTATTTTAATGAAGGCATTAATCTCAGCTAAACTTTATTGATAAAAATGAGATATGGTGACAGATATTAATGTTACTGACTTACAAGCATACGTTAAATTTAGAAGGAATTACAAGCTGTACAAACTAGATACTGATAAAACAACGGGTTATGTAATAACAAACCATCTCACTTTACCAACATATTGACAATGAATTAACTGACAGAAAGTCTTCCCCTAACATTTAACCTGGCAAATTGTTTGCTCACCATGGGAATATTTATGAGTTATTGAAAGAAAATAAGTGAGCACAGCTCGGTATACTGCATTTTATTTCTGGAGCATTTGTGGTTAATAAAGAAAAGGATTTAGTTATTAATGACTTTCATCATGCATTTCAGTATTGAGACTGAAAGCTCACGCAAGCAACATTCAATCCCAGGTTCCTCTAGATTGCAGATCCCAGCACAGAAGTGTCTTCAAACTCTGTTTCCACTAGCTGTTGGCTGGCATTTCATAATATGGTTAAGATCCTGCTGAGGTACTCTGAATTTCTTGCTGAAGTCTGTAGTTTCACCTGTGTCTCAAGAGTCTTGTAAGGCACTGTAAAGTAAATACAGGAGTCCGACTGAGATTGTCAGCAGATTGCCAATGTTGATCTGGGTAAATTGTTCACTGTGTGAGGAATTTAAATAGGAAGGGGTGATTTGCACATCAGTTTAGCAATTTATTTATGCTACTCACCCTATTAGTACAATATTTACCTATTTGGGTTTAACAACTGGTCCAGGGTTTCTTTGCCTTTCTGAAATTTGCCAGTGGAAGTTAATGAGAACACAGTGGGAATTTACGAGTAAGGGGATTGGATCAATCTCAAGTAAAGATGGCACTTGTACAGTCAGTACCTACAGCTGTTTTCTTTCCTGCTGATGGAACAGTTTGTCCACAGAACTTCTACTAAATGTTAATTTCCTATGCAATAGATGATGGTTGTTACTTTTTCTATCACATCACATAGGTGCTTTTATGATGCCTGGATTGAACTTCAGCTGCAGAGGTACATGACCTTCAACAACAGCAACACGAGCAGTCTGCTACTCACTGTAGCTGTAGCTCCACACCAGGCATGAGATGAGGAGAATGAAGCAAACTGCCAAGGCAGGCACAGCAGAGATGTGTTATTGTAGGAGACACAACTTGTAAAACAGGGTGTGCAGGAAGAAGATCAGTTTCCTTGCCAAGTTAAAAATCACACAGCACCAGGTTATAGTCCAACAGGTTTAATTGGGAGCACACTAGCTATTGGAGCGACGCTCCTTCATCAGGTGATAGTGGAGGGCTCAATCCGAATACACAGAATTTATAGCAAACATCTACAGTGTGATGTAACTGAAATTATACATTGAAAAATTAATTGTCTGTTAAGCCTTTCATCTGTTAGAATACAGTGATAGTTTCACTTCTTTCATGTGTAAATCACAAAACCTTTTTTTTAAAAAGTTGCATTCTCGGGTAAACTATTAACAATGGTGATAGCTAGACAATATGTTGAAGGTCTATGCCATGATATTTAGATTGATTCTAATCTAAAAAATGAGACAACATGAATTCATGCAGTTTTTGAGCAAAGTACAATGTAGCCCTGCAAGTACAAATTCACCCCACAAAATATATGTGTGCATGTGGGTCTCTGTCTGTCTGTGTGTGTGTGTCTGTCTGTCTGGATTGGGGATTGTGAGTGTGAGAAAGTGTATATGTATGTGTAGTGAGTGCAAAGTGTCTTGAGTCTGTGAGGGGGTGCATCTGTGAATGTGGGAGTGTGTATGTCTATAAGGGTTTGTGTGCGCGTCTGTGTGTATGTGTGTATAGGAATGCCTGTGTGTGTGTGTAGAGTGTGTGTGTGTGTGTGTAGGAGTATCTGTGTGTGTGTGTATAGTGCAATGGTGGTCACCTGTAATGTGACATGAACCCAAGATCCCGGTTGAGGCCCTCCCGATGGGTACCAAACTTAGCTATCAGCCTCTGCTCGGCCACGTTTCCCTGCTGCCTTCCTGAAGTCCACATTGGACAGATGGTCACCTGAAAGTCCGAGGCTGAATGTTCTGGACCACTGAAGTGTTCCCCAACTGGGAGGGAACCCTCCTGTCTGGTGATTGTTATGCGGTGCCCATTCATCCATTGTTGTAGCCTTTGCTCGGTTTCCCCAATGTACCATGCCTCTGGGCATCCCTGCCTGCAACGTATAAGATAGACAACATTGGCTGAGTCAGATGAGTACCTGCCATGTACAAGGTGGGAGGTGTCCCCATGTATAATGGTGATATAATTTCAGTTTCAGTTACATCACACTGTAAATTTTTCCTGTAAATTCTGTGTGTTAGGATTGAGCCCTCCACTATCACCTGATGAAGGAGCGTCGCTCCGAAAGCTAGTGTGCTTCCAATTAAATCTGTTGTACTATAACCTTGTGTTGTGTGATTTTTAACTTTGTACACCCCAGTCCAACACTGGCATCTCCAAATCTTTCCTTGCCAAGTCACCTTCGCCCTGGAATGTGTCTGAGGCACCTGGTGGCAATCCTTTGCTTGAGGCTATAAAGCTACCACCAACCTAAATAGATGTGCTATTACTGGAAACCTGTATTCACATCCATTAAGTGCTCACCTCAATGAAAATCCGAACTTGAAACAGTTTCCCAGCAGCAGTAAGCTTCTAACTCAAAAAGTGGTCTGGCTCCTACTCTCTGCCTCTGAGCAAAACCAGCCTATGTCCCTTTCACTACTGCTTTGTGGTGCTTCATAGATGATGCTAGGAGAGTCCAATATAGGTCGCTGTGATCCATGCTGTTATTGGTAAGAAGTTCAAAGACTATGTATGCGGGGGAGACTTGGTCATCAGAATACAAACTGCATGTCAGCTACTGACCAAGGAACTGACAGTGCAAGAGCAGTAGCAGCATACTTTGGTTTCCTACTTCCATGTTCTCTTTCACCATTATCCCTCTTATGGCCACGCTGCACTTCCACTGTGCTGGAGAACACTTTGGTGAATTCTGGAAGGCCAAGGTCAAGATATCTATTACTTTAAGGAGGCAGATAACTTTCCATCCCAAGTTGGCTTGATAGTCTTCAGCATGGTATATGGATTCAGTTGCTTAGAATGTTTAGTGTTCCTTGGTACTGGCCACTCTGTACATGACAAAACAAACCATCTCACATGTGAAATCACCCACACTTAAAACGAGCTGTTATTTCTCTGTATAATTGTGTTGGTCTGCCTTCAAATGTTGGCCACTGCATTGTAGATTTGTTGCTGCTGGTCAAAGGTTCTCATTTTTAATCCATGCTCCCTGATGTACAGCATTTGTATCCAGCTGAGCAGAACTTGGATAGGGCTAAGCCCTGCTTTATGGACTCGTTAACATTGGCCCAATCACCATCATCTGCTCTTTCTCAACTTCAAGTGTGAATCATTTTGTAAAAATCCAACAGAATTCTTATTGGTTCTATTGAAGTGTAGCAATTAGTTTGAGATCAGTTACCCAGAGAGTCATTAATTACTCTGAAGGTGTCTCATCACCCAATTATGTTACATATGTGGAGGCCCTATCAGAGATTTGTTTTAAAAAAAGCTAATCAATTACTGCAGTACATTAAGCAATATGCTGCAAGTTTGCATGATGAGAATGGTCATATTTATCCTGATGTGCAAACCAAGCCAAAACAATTACATGTTGTATGATAAGTAGTTGACTTTTATTTAATCACATGGCAGCTAGGAAATTCCCATCTCTGTCAGATGTTGAAAATCAACTCCACCATGTCTCTTATATATTTACAGATTTCCCAAGCAGGCAAGAAGCAAACATATACAAGAGTATAATGGGACTCATGCCTCCCAGTGGGTGGAGGGCATTCATTCAAGTGGTTTTGATGGAAAAGTATAGAATTGGATAAATAATAGGTGTGAGTGACAGTGGTGCATGTACAGATGAGAAGGTGAGGAAGTGGATAAATACAGGCAGATGTGTGAGCATGCAAGATAAATGGTGTGATGAGTGATGTGATGGAGAAGTCTTAACAAGGCAAATTGAAGAGGTAGGCTGACGCACAGAGGATGATGCAGCTTGATGTGGCACTGTACATACTTTTCCTGGTCTGGCTATGCCATTAAACTGACATTAAATGAGATCCAGGAGCATTCCCCCAAACCTCTCCTGCTGCCCACCTCTACAACCTCCAACCATGACACCTGTTTCCATAGTCCACAGGTCTCTTCCTTTAACTGGGAAAGAATATTTATTTTCACATCTCTGGGGCAGCATGCAGATAGATGTAAGAAGAAAACAGGATGGGGATTTGGAAAGTTCCTTTGCACATCACAACTCCATTGCCAGAATAATGGTATTAGTACTGTGTATGCTGGAATCAGAAATAAAAACAGTAAGTGCTGGAGAAACTCAGCAGGTCTGACATTATCTGTGGAGAGAGAAAAAAGAGTGAACTCCAATGTTACTCTTCTTCGATACCGAGCCTGGAAAAGTGGTCGGTTTTATGCTGTAGAAAATCAGGGGTGCGGGGGCAGAGCCAAGTGGAATAGTTGGTGACTGTGTCCAAGACAGCTCACTAATAGGTATCCAGTTTGACAGGTTGTCTGCCTGCCACTATTCCCATTCCATCTCTGAATTAACATCAGCATCAAAAATCTACACGAGCTTTCATTAAATAAAATTAGGAATTAAAATGGAAGGCAGGGTCCTTTCTTTCAAAAACCTAATTGATTACTGCACAAACCTAACAACATTGTGGGTCTACAGCAAATGGAATGTAATTGTTCAAGAAGGCAACTCACCATTATCTTCTCAAGGGCAAAAAAGGATGAGCAATAAATATTGCTCCAGCCAGTGACATGTCCTGAATAAATACTACAAAAAGAAAAGTGATTAAAGGACATAACATTTGAAGAAGGGAATCAAATGTGATTTTTGAGACAGAGAATCGAGGAATTTTGTAAATGAGGAGAAATGTGAAGTGTAAATTCATCATATTGGAATTTACTAACGTTCTTCAGCTCAAGCATCATGCTTAGATTCTCTGGCTGCTACATGACAACTTCAAACTTCATTTCCTAAATTTGAAGTTAGCTTGGAATGATGAACTATTATTTTTCATTGCGCAGCCATTATGTTTCTGCATTCAACAAAACTTTGTCAAAAGTCCATTTACTATTTCTTTCATAAGGGAAAATGTACACTTATTCAACCGATGTTACTGAAATTCTGAAGTGAGATTCTATATTCTGAGCCCACAGTGCAATGTTAAATAGCAGTCACAAGATCAAAATGAAAATTGGGGTGTATGTACTAAACAGGAAGAACAATGCAATTGTACTCCATTATATATGAAGGGAACTGCACCAAAAGAATAACAATGCAATTTTAATTGAATATTGGATTGAGTCTCTGTAACGTTGTCACTTATTATTACATTAACATTCAAAACCTGTTGAAGACAACTACACCAAAGTACATTACTGAACATTTTCGAGTTTGTAAACCATTGCTAGCATTCCTTTGTGCTAGCATGATAAATTAAAAAAAATGAATTCCATGAAATAATTTTTAAAAAAATACAACCTCAATTTTATTTTATCTAACCATGCAACATGACACATTTGCTGAAAGGAGCCAATATTCTCCAAAGCTTCCACATCTTTCCTAAAGTGAGGCGACCAGAACTGCACACTGTACTCCAACTGTGGCCTAACCAAAGTCCTGTACAGCTGCAACATCACTTCATGACTCTTGAATTCAATCCCTCTGCTAATGAACGATAATACTCCATAGGCCTTCTTACAAACTCTATCCACCTGAGTGGCAACCTTCAAAGATCTATGTACATAGACCCCAAGATCCCTCTGTTCCTCCACCTGACTAAGAACCCTACCATTAACCTTGTATTCCGCATTCTTATTTGTTCTTCCAACCTCACACTTGGCAGGGTTGAACTCCATCTGCCACTCCTCAGCCCAGCTCTGCATCATATCTAAGTCCCTCTGCAGCCGACAACAGCCCTCCTCACTGTCCACAACTCCACCTATCTTCGTATCATCTGCAAATTTACTGACCCACCCTTCGACTCCCTCATCTAAGTCATTAATAAAAATTACAAACAGCAGAGGACCCAGAACTGATCCCTGCGGAACTCCACTTGTAACTGGGCTCCAGGCTGAATATTTACCATCTACCACCACTCTCTGCCTTCGACGGTTAGCCAGTTTTCTATCCAATTGGCCAAATTTCCCTCTATCCCATGCCTCCTGACTTTCCGCATAAGCCTACCATGGGGAACCTTATCAAATGCCTTACTAAAATCCCTATGGTGCATGGTCTGTCCTACCACATGCACGTACTATCTATCTTATTGGACTGAACTGCTCCACAAATCTAAATCTAAACAAAGGAAATTATGAGATTTAAGGAAAAATTACTCTGGTAGATTGCAAATATACATAAACATCTTGGCAGTAGATCAGCAATCACCAGTATTTAATTAATTAAGGCTTGGTTGTCTAAAGAAAATATATTATTTTAAAGCAGAAATACTCAAGGGGAAAAGCAAGAGGGTAGTGGCTAACAGATATTAATGACCGTATTAAATCAAAGAAATGGGATGATAAAATTGCTAAAAGATTTTGTATACCTGAGGATTGGGAGAATTTTAGATTTCAGCAAAGGAGGGCCAAGAAATTCGTAATGGCAGAGAATAGAATGCGAATGTAAATTAGCAAGAAACATTAAAAATAGCTTACTAAATCTTCTACAGGTATTTGAAAAGGAAGCGATTAGCAAAGACACATGTGGATCTATTGCTCGCAGAAAAAGAGGATTTTATAATGGGGAAATAGAGAATTAGCAAAGATGCTATGTAAGGTGTGTATTTGTGTGTGTGTGTTTCACAGAGGTAGATATAAATCTCCTTGAAAGCAATTAGATAGAAAGTGAAAATAAAAACTGATAGAAATTAGAATTATTTTTAAAAATAGAGATGCCAAACAGATTGAAAGTTAACAAATCCCTCAATGATCTTTGGTTTATAATATTGAAAGTGATGGCTACAGAATAGTGAATGCTTTGGTAATCATGTCTCAAAATTCTATTAGATCTATAACAACCTGCAAACTGAAAGCTTGCAAATGTAATCCCAGTTTAAGAAATGAGGGGAAGAGAAAATGGAATACGACAGACTTGTTAGCCTGATTTGGGAGCAGAGAAAATACTAAAATAATAAAGGCAGTTAATACTAGATGTTGTGGTTCTGTTCGCTGAGCTGGGAGTTTGTGTTGCAGATGTTTCGTCCCCTGTCTAGGTGACATCCTCAGTGCTTGGGAGCCTCCTGTGAAGCGCTTCTGTAATGTTTCCCCTGGCATTTATAGTGGTTTGTATAAACGCCGGAGGAAACATCACAGAAGCGCTTCGCAGAAGGCTCCCAAGCACTGATGATGTCACCTAGACAGGGGACGAAACATCTGCAACACAAATTCCCAGCTCGGCGAACAGAACCACAACAACAAGCACCCGAGCTACAAATCTTCTCACAAACTTTGAATACTAGATGTCTAGAAAATAATTGTATGATTGCTAACTTGAATTTAAACAAGAGAAATTATTTTGACAAAGCTGTTATTTTTTAAGAATGTTACTAGCAGAGCCAAGAAAGGAATAATAAAGCAAAGAACTGGGGATGTTGGAGATCTGAAATTGCTGGTGAAATTTAATAGGTCGAGAAACATCTTTGGGAAGAAAGCAGAGTTGATATTTTGAGTTTGGTGACTCTTCATCAGAACTGTTAGCTGCAAGGAAAAAGTGGTATTTATGTTAGGATGAAGTTGGGACTAGGGGTGTGGGGATGGGTGGTGAGAGGTGAGGAGTTGAAGCTCAGAGAGATAGAGAGAGAGAGATGTGAAATTGTGGGTAAACAGGAAATAATGGATAGCAGTCCAGGACAGAAGAAGAGCTCAGTAAGTGATAACAAGAGCTAAGGGTAGGAGAGAATGAGTGAGATGTTCTGAAAACAATCCATAGGATATGATAATAAGTCTAGGAGTACATGACAATGGTGACTATGCTAAAAGCAAGCCATGTCATAGCAGGACCTAATTTGGGGTGGGTAAAAATCATAGAAGGATGAAATCGGACTCTAATGTTATTGAACTTGATGTTGAGTCCCACAGGCTGCAGGGTCACCTCGTGTAAAATTCTTTGAGCTTACATTGACCCTCGTTGGAAGACTGCAGCAGGCCTGCAACAGAAATGTTAGTGTGTGGATGCGGTAATGTGTTTAAGTGACACCAGATTCAAAACATCAGCTCTGCTTTCTTCCCACAGATGCTGCCAAAGCACTTGTGTTTTCCTAGTATGAAATTGAGAATTAAATGCAAGCATTGTTTTACTGATAACTTTCTAAGCATGCAATGAGATTTTATTTCTAAGTTGTTTTACAACACCTGTTTATTTATTTAGATAACAATCACACTGGGTAAGAATAGAATTGGGAAAATGCTTGCATAAGAGCTGGCACAGACATGATGAACTGGATGGCCTCTTTCTGTGCTGTAACAATTTGTGAATAGAAGATGTTAAGATGACTCATTTTTTTGTTGATCTCATTAATATCTGCTAAAGATTACAACTTTTGCAAGATTTTCAGGGCAAACTTTACTAAAAAGGAAATTTTCAAGACCCATTGACAAATAGAAAAATCAGATTCAGAAACCATTGAATTGCTGTTGTCATTATATGGCTCATTGATTCTGCACAGAGTGTATATTAGAAGAGTTGCTAAGAACTCTGCATTGCAAGTGTAAAGGGGATGAGGGGGGAGGTGAGATTATGAGGATTGAGGAATCCCAGGCTAAATAATTAAATACAGGAGTGTGACAATGGGATAATAAGCTCATGTGATTCTTCCAACTAGCCATGGTTGCATCAGGTCAACTTTGGGAGGCAGTCTTCCTGACTCCAATTCACCTTCATGGTCCAGAGACCAACATATTATGGGAATACATCAATTTTAGAAGTTATGAAGATGATGTACATGATATCATATACTCTTTATAGCTTTGAAACAATCCATTCAACTAGAGTTTTCCCAGCTATTGTTAATTGTCCAGATCACGCCATCCTCATTCCTTTTTCCCTCAAGTGCTTATCAATTTTTCCCTTCACTACATCTCATCAACTACTCCATTGAAGTGTGATATTCTAACTATCTACAAGTATTTCATCTGGAATATCTTATTGGGATTCAAGAATGATCTTATAATTATGACATAGCAACACATAATATCATGGTTTATTGTCATTTTAGTTTTCACTCTCATTGTCAGACACTGGGGTAATCAAGATAACAGGGAATTGGGTGGCACTTTCGGGTTCAGTCCATGGATTGAATAACTGGTAAAACAGGTTTGAGAGATCCTAACGCCAATGGATGGCATGGTGGCTCAGTGGTTAGCACTGCTGCCTCGATTCCAGTCTCAGGTTCGATTCCAGTCTCAGGTGACTGTCTCTGTGGAGTTTGCACCTTCTCCCCCTGTTTGTGTGGGTTTGCTCCAGTTTCCTCCCACAATCCAAAGATGTGCAGGTTAGGTAAATTGGCCATGCTAAATTGCTCATAGGGTTCAAGGGTATGTAGGCTAGGTGCATTAGTTAGGGGGAATGGGTCTGGGTGAGACACTCTTTGGAGAGTCGATGTGGACTTGTTGAACCAAATGGCCTGTTTCCACACTGTAGGGATTCTAATTCTAAACAGCTTTATCTGCACCAATTTTATTGTTTATAGAAATTGACATGGGTGTGTGTTGTATGACCACCAACCTATTTTTACACGATTACTAGGCCGTTCAATTTTTTTTACTTATAATACAGACAGTGTACAAAACAACATTAATTGATATCTTTTTCTCATTGTGACAAGTAAGCAGGATAAACTAAAATGGTTACTCTTTTCATGCTAATAGCATTTCAGTGATAAATTTGGAGAAGAGTTACTGTGTCAAATAAAGTTAAAAATCACACAATGCCAAGTTATAATCCAACAGGTTTATTTGGAAGTACTAGCTTTCAGAGCGTCGCTCCTTCATCATGTAACTGATGAAGCTATCTGGTGAAGGAGCAGCATTTTGAAAGCTAGTGCTTCCAAATAAACCTGTTGGACTATAACCTGGTGTTGTGTGATTTTTAACTTTGTCTACCCTAATCCAATACCGGCACCTCTACATTGTGTCAAATAACACACTGGATATATATTTTGTCTCATTATATTTTCCACTCACTTTTCTGTCAAAGGAATAGTAATTTATGAATTAGGAAGTAGGGCACAATTATATTATTTCACTAGAAGATTAAAATTGACTGGATTGGGGTTATTTCAAACACAATATTGAAATAACATCAATAAATGTAATCCAACAGAAAAGGGGTTAAAGCTTATATTAATATTTAATAAGCAATTTTGAACAAAATCACTATTTAAATGTCTTTACTAATCTTTAAAATCATTTATTAATAATAGAATAAATGTACTTGTGCATTAGGGAATTCTAAAACTCTGAACCACTGTTCAATAGTAACATATAAAGGCACAGTTGAGTAACATCCAATATGTAGTCAGAAGGACCCTGGACATATTTTCTTAATGCCCTGAGCTCCAAACTGGGAAAATAAAATTACAAATTATTTGCAAATTAGTAAAGCATTCCAGATGCAATGTGTACCATTGTATCAAATGTGTATAATATCTTTGGATCTTTCATTTGTTTGCAAAACATTTTAGCTTATGTTTGAAACATAATGCTACATGAACTTCATTGTATCTCCTTGAAATAGCTATTCAGCTTTACAGGTAAAACTGTCTATGAAGCTTTCTGTCCTTAGGTAATTATAGTTTTAGCTCCCAGCTGGGAGCTTTTGCGAACAAAGATTTGGTGTAGCAGTTTTCATTGGAATCTACTGTCAGCTATTTGCCTGTCTTGGCAATTGGCCAGCACCAAGACAAAACTGACAGAAGCAGAATATTTCAACTGATTGGTATTCTGCCCTTATTCCACCATTTGAGAAGATTGAGGAATATCCCTTACTTTTGCCAGTTTGGCCCAGTGCACAGCACTCCAGCCTCTAAATCAAGAAAGTTATACGTTCACAAAACTTAAGACCTTGAACACTTGTTTTTAGTTGAATCTTCCATTCAGCACCAAAGAAATTATATATTTTCAGTAATGCCTTTTCTCGAATCCGATATTCAACCAAGGGTCTGTTTGACCACTGGAGTGGATGTAAAATGTTTTATGACAATACCTGCAAAGAACAGAGGGTCCTCCTTGTGTCCTGTTAATATGATTCCCTTGACCAACACTATCAAAGCAAAATAAACTGAAATTTACTATTCATGGGGTCTCGCCAAGTGCAAGTGTCATTGTATTTCTAAAGTAATCTGCAAGTCCATAGAAAGTTACACCAGAAAAGGATTCTAGCCAACGTTTATGTAAATAATTCAAAACTGTTCAAACAGTCCAACAGATGTTTTAGTGGATTTGATAAGGCACTAATTAACGTGAATTCTTATTTTCTTATTAATGTATTCGAAGTGCTCCTGTAGCTAACTATTGAAAATTCAGCATTCCTAAAGGCTGTATAGTTTCACCACAAGAGTTCTAAGTAATTCCCTTGTATCACTACCAAAACAAAGCATTGTTCTTACTAAAGGACTCGTATAAGAGATAACCTTGGAACTCAATCCTTTGACCAACTTAAAGGACAGTTCTAAGTGTGTGCTTAAAAATGTTATTTCAAAATGAAATAAAATATATGCGTGGTTTAATATTTTTAAAGAAATGTCAATGAAAAATTGAAAAAGTAGATTTTTGCCCTTCCGTCTGAAAAACTAGTTAAATATGTAATGAAGGTTCTGTTTACGGCAAAAACAAACAGAAAATGAGTTGCAATTGAGTGGGAGAATGATGAAATATTTCACATAGTAGTGTCAGTTTTAATATATCTAAGATAGATCTCTTCATGATCTTCCAGACTTTAGATATTTCTTTTTCTTTAAACGAATTTTTAATAAAATTCTGACATATGAATGCTGATAAAAGTAAAAGCCTGAACAAGTTACAATATATATCATCCAAATATAATTAAGTCCATTCCATCACTTTAAGCAAAGCAAGTAATAAATTGTCAGTGTACTCAAGCTTGACCCTTGAATGTATTTAATAGTCAATACATGCCAAAATATATCATTATGCCTAAGCTACATGGGTATTTTGGACAAAGTTCAGTAATCTCGCTCTTGAATTAAAGGAATAACAGCTTGTGAGAGGATGGATTTCCTAAGAATGGCTTACATAAAACAACTGTTAGTTGACTAGAAGCACATCAGAAATGGTGTTTGGACACAGAAATAGACCTTTTCTTGTAAGTCATTTGAATGGTTCTTTGAGTCTTCATACAATGTCAAGCCAGCCTTCTTGGCTATTGTTAAATATTGCTTATTAATGTATTGGACATGTGGGTAAGGCTGCAGGACAGCATGTAGAGGGTCCTAGCAAAGTACTTAGATGCCAATGTTGAGGTCAAAGCTCCAGCATGCATCCGAGTCATCTGCATATTTGTTAGATCCTTTCTCAACAACTCTACTGAAGGTTCAATAGTGAAATTGGAGAAGCTGTAAATAAATTTACCCCATAATAAGGTGAGGTCCTTGCATCAGAACTTGGATAATTTCTGGCCAATTTGTGCTCATGACAGCTTAGATATTATATATCAGTTGTCAGACATTTTAATAGTTACACAAATGAAAGGAAAAGGGGTTTTGGGTTTGAGTTCTAATCCATGCTTTAATTGCAAATTTCAAGGTTGACACTCCAGCACTATGTGCTGCACTGTCAAAGGCACAGTTCTTTGAATGTTGTTAAAACAAGGCCCCTGCTTAGATGAATGCAAAAGATACAATAGCACTATTTGGAAGAGTATTGCAGTTATCTCCATTGTCCTGACCAATGTTTATTGCTCAAACAACATCATAAAAATAGATTATGTGGTCATTGTCACATTGCTATTTTTGCATGTTTGCTGTGCACACATTGGCTGCTGTGATTCCTACATTAACAGCAGTGAATGCACCTCGATAAGTTACATGATAGGATGTAAAGTGCTTTGAGTTGTCTGATGATCATGAAAAGAACTATATAACTTTGTTTTAACTAAATCATCTGATTGATTGTTCAAATTATATAATAATTCCACATCAAATTATTGATTCATTGATTACTAACAGAACATAATACATTATTTTTCTAGTTGGTGTGGAATTATTGTATAATTTGAGCAATATGTTCTCATGACATTTTTAGACAAATAAATTTGCGTAAATTACTGCATGTACTGTCACAAATTACCCATAACATTAGACCAGAAAGCAGATCGCAAAGCTTTGAAGGGTACTGGTCTCTAATTGTCAAGAAGAATCAATCATTTTCCATTGGGAAAAAAGCTCTGAAAAAAAATTGTTCTGAGTGGCTTGGTTGATCTTTGTCATCTTTCAAAGTAATGCTGACATTACGTGTTTCATTAGTTAGTCTATCTGATTGATGAGGAAGGTCAGTTCTCTCTGCCTTAGCTCTACCTTAGCACTTATCAAGGTGATTTATGCATTCTTTAACTTAGAAATCTCAGATTCACAAAACTATTATTGTGTCGAAGGAGGCCATTCAACTCATTGTGCCTTCAATAGTCTTGGTTGTGTAATTGTACATTTCCTATGAATGTGATTGCCTCTTTCTGAATGAATGCTGCCTGTGAGATAAAATCACAAAATAATCAGAATCAGAACATAATCCACCATTATACTTGCTTGTATTTTTTGGAAGTTTTAAATTATTTCTTATTTGTTTCGTATTATCTTTTACTTTATGTCAGGTAATTAGCCTAACAAACTCTAATTTATATCATCTGTTGTCCTGTAACAATACTAACAATAGCATCATTCAGTTCAAATTTTTCCAAACACATTTTTATCTGCCCAGTGCAAAAGTTGATTCCCACAGATAAGCACATCCTTTCTATGATCTGAAGCTTGACATTGTGCACAAACTAGTCTTATGAAAAGGCTTGAAAGAGTTGATTTGAACAAAACATTTCTATTCGTGAGACTACAGCTGGGGGGCACAAATAGAAAGTAGTAACTACTGAATACAACAGGAAATTCAGAGAAAGGACGATTGACAAACCAACAAAAAGCCAAAGAGTCATACTCATCTCAAAATGTTAATCCTGTTACTCTCCACAAATACTGTTAGACCTGTTGATTTTCTTTAGCATTCTCTGGGCCTTTTGGTTTGGCAAGCTATAACTAGTGGGTTGCCACAGGGTTTGGTCCTTAGACACCATCTATTTACAATTTATATTAATGGCTTGGATGAAGGGACAGAATGTACTATAGTCAATTTTATAAATAGATGGAAAATTAAGTTGCAATGAAGAAATAAAAAAATTACAAATGGATACGGATAGGTTAGGTGAGTGGACCAAAATGTAGCAGATGAAGTTTAACATGAATAAGTATGGCATTATCCACTTTGGCCAGGAGAATGAAAGTCAAGTTATATAAATGGAGGGCAACTTTAAAATGCTTTGGCATACAAGGATCTGCAAAGAATGCTAGTATGCAGATACAGCAAGGAATAAGGAGGACAATTTAAATGTTGATATTTATTGATAAAGCAATGTAGTATAAAAGCAAAGAAGTGCTGTTATAACTATTCAAAGCATTGATGAAACACCTTCTAGAACACTGCTTTGCTTGAGGAATGGTGTGATTAAATTGGAGGGAATTCGGAGAAGACTCACTAGATTAATTGCAGCATGAAAGGCTTGTCTGTGAGGAAAGGCTGAGCAGGTTAGGCTTATAGTGACTAGAGCTTGCAAGAATAAAAGGAGATCTGACTGAGATATATATGATTTGTGAGACTACAGCTAGGGGCCACAGCTAGGGATTGGTGTGGGAAAGAGGGATTCCATTTCATGGGGCATTGGCATCAGTTTTGGAACCGGGGGGATCTGTACCGTTGGGACGATCTCCACCTGAACTGATCTGGTACCAATGTTCTAGCGAAGAGGATAAATTGGGTGGTCAGTAGGACTTTAAACTTCTGAGTCGGGGGGGAAGGGAAAGTGAAAGCGACAGGGAGTATGGAGTTAAATGGAAAGATAAGCAGGAGGATAGCATGTATGCAGGTGGGTTTAACCTTGAGGCAGATTAGGAATGCAACAAAAAGGAAGGATAACTTAGGACATCTTATGACTTCCAATACCTCTAATGATAAGAATGTTAGCATTAAGGCACTTTACCTGAATGCTCGTAGCATTCGTAACAAAGTAGATGAACTAACGGCACAGATCATCGTGAATGATTATGATGTGGTAGGCATCATAGAGACGTGGTTGCAGGGGGTTCAGGACTGGCAGTTAAACATCCGAGGATTTACAACTTATTGAAAAGACAGGGAGGTGGGCAGAGGGGCGGGGTGGCCTTGTTAGTTAAGAACAAAATTAAATCTATGGCACTGAATGACATAGGGTCGGATGATGTGGAGTCTGTGTGGGTGGAATTGAGGAATCACAAAGGTAAAAAAAAACATAATGGGAGTTATGTACAGACCTCCTAATAGTGGTCAGGACCAGAGGTACAACATGTACCGGGAAATAGAAAAGGCATGTCAGAAAGGCAAGGTCACGGTGATCATGGGGGACTTCAATATGCAGGTGGACTGGGTAAATAATGTTGCCAGTGGATCCAAAGAAAGGGAATTCTTGGAATGCTTACAGGATGGCTTTTTGGGACAGCTTATCATGGAGCCCACAAGGGAGCAGGCTATTTTGGACCTAGTGC
Organism: Chiloscyllium plagiosum; assembly: GCF_004010195.1. Classification (NCBI taxonomy): domain Eukaryota; kingdom Metazoa; phylum Chordata; class Chondrichthyes; order Orectolobiformes; family Hemiscylliidae; genus Chiloscyllium; species Chiloscyllium plagiosum. The sequence continues at coordinate 34,198,512 of NC_057715.1, read as the reverse complement.
TATGTAATGAACCAGACTTTATAAAAGATCTTAAAGTAAGGGAACACTTAGGAAGCAGCGATCATAATATGGTAGAGTTCAGTCTGCAGTTTGAAAGAGAGAAGGCAAAATCGGATGTAATGGTGTTACAGGTAAATAAAGGTAATTATGAGGGCATCAGAGAGGAACTGACGAAAATAGACTGGAAGCAGAGCCTAG
>NC_057715.1:34186411-34196607 GCF_004010195.1 Chiloscyllium plagiosum | reverse complement strand
GGCTGATGGAATTCAATGTGGGCAAATGCGAGGTCTTGCACTTTGGAAAAAAGAATACAAGCATGGGCTACTTTCTAAACGGTGAGAAAATTTGTAAAGCCAAAGTACAGAGGGCTCTGGGAGTGCTAGTTGAGGATTCTGTAAAGGTAAACATGCAGGTTGAGTCCGTGATTAAGAAAGCGAATGCAATGTTGTCAATTATCTCAAGAGGGTTGGAATATAAAAGCACTGTTGTGCTACTGAGACTTTATAAAGCTCTGGTTAGGCCCCATTTGGAGTACTGTGTTCAGTTTTGGGCCCCACACCTCAGGAGGGACATACTGGCACTGGAGCGTGTCCAGCTGAGATTCACACGGATGATCCCTGGAATGGTAGGTCTAACATATGAGGAACGGCTTAGGATCCTGGGATTGTACTCATTGGAGTTTAGAAGGTTAAGGGGAGATCTAATAGAAACTTACAAGATAATACATGGCTTGGAAAGGGTGGACGCTAAGAAATGGTTTCCGTTAGGCAGGGAGTCTAGGACCCATGGGCACAGCCTTAAAATTAGAGGGGGTCAATTCAGAACAGAAATGCGGAGACATTTCTTCAGCCAGAGAGTGGTGGGCCTGTGGAATTCATTGCCGCGGAGTGCAGTGGAGGCTGGGACGCTAAATGTCTTCAAGGCAGAGATTGATAAATTATTGATGTCACAAGGAATTAAGGGCTACGGGAAAAATGAGGGTAAGTGGAGTTGAAATGCCCATCAGCCATGATTAAATGGCGGAGTGGACTCGATGGGCCAAATGGCTTTACTTCCATTCCTATGTGTTATGGTCTCATGGTCTTATGGTCTTATACTCAAAGAAAGTATACATAGATTGGGTGTTCGCCCTTGTGGGATATTCTAGAAGAAAAAGTCATAGTTTTAGGCTGAGGGGTGGCAGATTTAAAATGGAAATGTGGTGAAATGATTGCTTTTCAAACATCATGAGTCTGTGAAAGTCACTACCCAGAGTGCAGAACACATTGATTACATTTAAGAAGGAGATAGACCAATCTTTAATTAGTAATGGGTTGAAGACACATAGGGGGATGGCGAGACGGTGGAATTGAGGCTGAGATGAAAGTGGAATTGAAGCTGAGATGAGTTCATCCATTATCATATTGAATGGTGGAGCAGGCTAGAGGAACAGAATTACTTACTCCTATTCCTGGTTCTTATGTTCTTAAAACAGACACATTGACTGCTGTGTCATTTGACTTCTTTTGTTTGGATTTCATTGCAGATCTTTCTAAAAGGTGATGGACAAGTAGCTCTTGAAAGCAAAGGTGCTGATCAATCCCAATTTGTTTGAGAATTATGGATGTGTGATTTTATAATGAACCAAATATTTAGACAGAACATGGGATTCACTGTGTCTGCTTTTCAATTGTCTTAGTGGCACAAAGCATAAACATCTAGCAAAGGCATGATCCACACCAGGCCAGTTCATGTTTTAGTCCCAATATTAAATCGTTGTGATTTTATTTTGAGGATTTAAATAAAACTATTTGACTAGTATCTAAAGCCTGCTGACGGGCATCTTCACAAAAATAACCATTGATTAAAAGCGCAGACATCGGGCCTACACAACTTCATCACTTCCTCATAAGAAAAGACATGGTCAAAACTCCATACAGTACTCTGTACTAAATAGGGACTGGGCATCTCCTCTTCCCCGGCAGTGACAGGATGCTATCTGACAAATCGGTCAACATCTCAGGTTTGCGTCACCATCAGCAAACCCCTCCAAGGAACCTTATTACAATCAGCCTTCCCCTCTATGGAGTCCTATTACAATCAGCATTCCGATCTTTGAAGTCCTGTTACAATCAGCATTTCTGTCCATGGAACCCTATTACAATCAGCATTCCCCTCTATGAAGCCCGATTTTAAAAATCAGCATTCCCATCTATGGAGCCCATTATAATCAGCATTCTCCTCTATGGAGCCCAGTTACAAACAGTATTTCTGTTTATGGAGCCCTAGTACAATTAGCATTCCACTCTATGGAGCCCTATTAAAATCAGGAATCCCACCTATGGAGCCCTATTAAAATCAGCATTCCCCTCTATGGAGCCCTATTACGATCAGCAATTCCCTCTATAGACCCCTATTACAATCAGCATTCTCATCTATGGAGCGCTATTAAAATCAGCTTTCCCCTCTATGAAGTCCTATTACAATCAGCATTCCCGTCTATGGAGCCTTATTACAATCATCCTTCCCCAAAATGAAGTTCTATTACAATCAGCGTTCCCATTTATGGAGCCCTATTAAAATCAACCTTTCCCTCAATGGAAAGTGAAATAACTTCTGAAGCAGGGTCACTCAACCCAAAAGCTTAACTGAGTTCTCTCCATAGTTGCTGCTAGACCTGCTGAGCATTTCTGTTTTTGTTCCCCTCTACTGAGCTCTATTAACATCACCATTCTGCTCTATGGAACCCTGTTATAACCAGCAGCCAATTCTACCAAAGTTCACTTGGAGTCTGAGTTGGTGGCTGTGAATGACAAATTAAGTGACAGTGCTTCTTCCTCAGCAGTATGCTGCTGCTCCTGTTATCTCTTCTGCCTGGGGCTGGGAAGGCAGCAGGTCCCGAGTTTCTGAAATCACAAAATCAGAGAAGTGAATTGAAGTGAAGGGGTTGATGGTGCGATGTAAAGAAAGAATTCCGTGTTCATACCTTGCATTTCATGCCAGACTATAGGACCACGGTGAGTTGGGATTTTTGTTTTTTAACTATGATCCTGAATGGTGTCAGCAATGTTGGATGTTAAGGCTTTTGACAGAGCCGTGAAACATTACACAGTCTCCCCTGTCAGGTGCCTGTCCCTGACTAGCTCTGTTAGCCCCCGCTCCCCATTTATTTTTAGGTAGTCTGATCCCTCAAAGTAGAGGGTGAAATGTCAGTGATTGTGTTGCACTCTGGTCAATATTCCCTCTGTGCCAAAATAGTTGTAATAACGTAGAAGCAGCATGAGTTGGGTGAGAGGCTATCTTCAATGCAAGGTTTGCGAGGATAAGGTGGAGAATCTAATTGTTAGGCATGTCGACTTCAGAACTGCTGATGGGTGAGTGATGAGCTGTGCTGATGGGTGAGTGATGTGTATGATGCATTGAGGAGCAGGAGAGTTTGGCTGCCCAGAAGATCTTTGAAAATGCACTCACCTGACCACACATTTAATGTAATTCAACACTACTTCGTTGTTACCAGATTCCCAGCCAAACCCCACACTTTTTTTTCTCTGGCCATTTACCTTTATACTCCAGTTTGCAGACAAACAGTAACAGTGTCACACTGGACTGCATACTAAAATCACAGAAATGAAGTGGCAACTTACAGTTTTCATGTTTCCAATATCAATTGGCCTGCATGGAGACATATTATGAATCATGAATCCTGTACCTGAAGATGGGGAAAATATTGAGCTCTACAGTTGTCATAGTTAGATCATTTTGTGGTTATTTATCTAAATTATTTATAATGAGAACCTGTTCCATTCACGAAAGGAACTAGCACGTTCAGATTTTAAGTCATTGAGATAATATTGTTCCCAAAGCTAGTGGTGAAGCTCTGGATTGCTTGGCCTGGGAATATGGAGGAGTAGGTTCAATTGAAACATGCAAAAGGGAAGAAGGCAAGAGAATTGCACAAAGTGAAATGCTCATTCAAGACAATCAGCGCAGACCAACTTGGCCATATCTAACAATTGCCTGATTAATGGATTCTATTAGTAATCCATTTTAGCATTTTGACTTTTTCTAAGAAAACATACACTCAAATAGATACATCTGAAATAGGACCCATTGAAAGTAATTTTCACTTCAAATCATAAAAACAGCTTTACATAGTGCCTTTTTGATCGGTAACATCTCAAGGCCCTTTACAATAAAGTGGAAGAGTAATTATTGTATGAGATAATATTTTGAAATGAGTTTAGCTGTACTGATCTCCACCTAACCCTGATGGCATCGTACAATCTTTGGATGGATCAATAGTTAGTCTTGCATGAGTTTCTGATGGAGGTAGAGATGACATACCTGCCCCGATAGCTGAAACTATTTATAGCTAATGAATGTTAATTGTACCTATGGTACAAATGAAATAGACAGAACATTATTATGCAAGATTTCCTTGTTAAGAACCGTACTGTGGTCTAGCAAAGAAAGCTACATTGGAAGGAGGCAGAGACCTTAGAGAAGACGACTCTGTATAGAGTGACTGAAGGCTCCAGAAATAAAGTTAGAGTTATTTGAGGAAACAGGGGAAAAACTGTACAAAAGTAAGGCAAGGACTGGAAAGGAATTTTTTAAAAAAAGAGTATTTGCTTCTTTAAATGAGCATTATCCATACACAGCAGGAGGCACAATTGCAAAGAACAGAGTAACAGCCAGAAAAATAATTTATACTAGGATGGCATTATTGGAAAGTCTTCAGACCTTTATAAGACTATAACAAGGCAAATTTAAAAGAGATGATGAAGGAGTGTAACACAAGAGGCATGCTTAAAGAAGCTTAACACTTTTAGATTAGCAGGAAGCTCAGGATTTAAACTGAGAATTCAGAAAGAACTTTTTAAGTCCATGGCCAAAGCATTTTATTTATTACTATTGTACAAGGTGGTGAAAAGAAATGTGAGAAAAGAAAATCAGCTCAGCTGCAAAAACTCTCCAGATGGTAGCAATTATCATTTTTATCATTAGAAATAACAGATAAACCCCCAGCAAGCATTACAAAGATACTTCATTGATGTCTAAATGTAGAGTTGCCTCAAAATAAACCTTACATCTAAGGCTGAATGAAATAATGCATTTTTGTATTTTAAAGATGTTTATCATTTAAAGATGATATTAGAAATGAATAAAATAACAAAGAAAATACAGATACTTGTATTGAAGGTTTGTATCATTTGATCCTTACTTAAATCTGCGAACAGCCACAATTCTTGAATTAGCACAATTTAACAGTGTATAGTTTCCATGGGTATCTGTAGATAAGTTAATTAATGATTTATGTAGATCAGGGAAAACCTGTGGTTCTGAATTTGTGTACTCACAATTCATAAGCAACAGAATTATTGTTGGAATTATTGATGAATCTTTGATAGATTTCTTACAATTGAATGAAGACTTAACTTTGGATAAAGCTATTCAATCCATGCTGGAAGCAGAAACCAGTAGGACTCTGAGATAGATCCTGAGATAAGAACAACAACTCCACAGTCATAGCTAATATCTAACAGACAAAATAATACTATATCTGGAAGGCAGTTGGTCACTTCCAGATAATGTACAAATGTAGGATGCATTTATAGAGTAACACAAAAAAGAACTTTACTCTTATAAAGAGGTGAATGCATTTGCTCCACTATCATTACATGCCTCTTTCAGAGGAGATACTAAAGAAAAAAATGATTACGTAGTAAATGAGCTTATTTACATCCATGCTCATCCAGTTAACTTTAATCTTGACACAGGAGGGACTAATTTGATCCCATCAGATCAGATACCTTGGCTTTAAGAAAAAACAGGTCACAGCCTGCACAGGTGCAATAATCTGGTGAGGCTGGGACTATTGTGAATGCAGAAAATATGTTACAAGTAATGCTGCAGCCCATCAGTTTGTAAGAATTGAAAATATATTTATGGTTTATAATGAACACTCCTTACTTTTGTGTCTACATACATATCTTAAAACCTTTATGGTAGTAGAAGAAGTGCAAATACAGAGGAACCTTGATTATCAATTATCCAAATATCAGATTATCTGGAGGAGATCTCAAGGTCATGATAGAAATATTACATTAAAGAGGTGTTTCCAACACTGAGCACACCTTTTGTTTGCATGGTTAAAAATGAACATCAGCTTACTGAAATACTGCCAAGAACAGTCCTGGACATTGATGGGAGCCCAGCCCAAATGATTGACTGCCGTATGTTCTCTCTCTCCCCTGAAGTTCTACACAGGCGTGTACCCTCTACCCCCACCCTTCCCCAGATAATCTCTCCAACATTTTCCTTTTGGTGGAAATTGACAAAAGGTTGCAGTATAAGAGTGTGTGTGTGTGTATGCGTGTGCTATTTGGGCAGCAGCAGTCTTAATGATGGTGTCCTGTTTGGCTACCCAGAGAGTGGGAGGGGAGAGGACAGGAGGGTGGGGGACAGACAGGGGGTGGAGTTGGACGGGGTTGGGGGTGTCGGACACGGGCGGGGTTGGGAGCAGACGGGGTGGAGACCCATGCACGGTGTGCTGCTGCCTAGTCTCCTGAACATTGAGCGGAGTTAGCAAGTGCTTGTGTCGATCCCATTGAACTGTTGGTGGGGGGGGGGGAGCAGGGGATAGGTGGAGGCTTCAGTAATGCTGCAGGTCCCTTGCATACAAGTGTGTGTCTGCTCAGAAACAAACCCTGAGACAGAGAGAGGGAGCAAAGCAGGCAGAGCGAGGAAAAAGGAAACTTCAGAAATATCCGAGCCCCAGAGGCAAGACATTGAATCAAATAGCCGAATAATCGATTATCCAAACAAACTAGTGCCTGCCCATCTCATTCAGATAATCGAGGTTCCTCTGTAGTTCCAAGAGAACAAAATGGTTGAGAAAGCATTGTTAACCAACCAGTCAAGGAGTAATTGGTAGAGGATTTTAAAAGGCTTTCTAGACTCATGCTCTTTGATTATTTGAAGGTAAAGATTGATAAATTTCCGATTATCAGTGTCATACATTGTTATGGAAGTTGATAGGTAAAAGACATTGAAGTGCTCCAACATCTGTGAATGGCATAACATGTTTGTTGGCCTGAATGGTCTACTCCTGTTCTTGTATTCTCAAGACAAAAGTCAAATATATGAAAACATGTATCTATGCTGGTATTAGAAAATTATTTCATATTTTCAACAGGAAGGAAAGAAATTGTAGACTTTACAGGGTTAGTGCAAATGTTTTCCAATCATATCCTCACCAAAGAATATTAATTTCTTGTCTTTAAAAACAGAGTTATCAATACTAGTGTCGAAAAGCATGTAACTCTCCTCTATCTGCAGTCTTCACTTTCTCCTTATCAATACTAGTGACAGATTGTACTGAGTGAGCAGCAATTCACAACTGAGAATGTGAAAATGCCTAGTCCACCAGAAAGACAATCATAAAGAATGAATAAAGACAATTTGAAGTAAGAAAACCTTTGCACATCAACAGAGCTGTGTTAACAGATTGAGAGTAAAGATTTGCTTGAACAAATTGAGGTTAAGATGCATATGACTCCAGGAAAGTCAAACAAAAGTCCACAGACTTAGGACATTGTGGGAAAGAAGACATTTCTTGATCAGAATATTCAAGATACCACAAGGAAGAAAGTACTTACTCAAACAGAAGAACCATCTTCCAAATTGGACATTCAAAAATAACCATGTTCCACAGAGGCAGATTTCAATGACAGGAACAGTTCACCAGGAACAGTTCACTTGCAAAGGAAATTCAGGAAGTTGTGAGTCCTCCAAATATTGTAATGGTCCAACTGTTAGTTACAGGGGAACAACATTCTCTGGAAAGGACATCCAAGACATAAAAAGATCTTCCAGTGAAGAACTGACTTGTAGAATTTCAAAATCAAGGCCAACAGTCCTCAACCCAAAAACATAATCTTCCAAGTCAGAAGGAAATGTGTTCCAGGAATTGTGTAACCCAGAGATTGTCTGTCTTTGAATTCGAAGACTTAGTGAAAGATGGGCTAGTGGTGTATGTAAAAGTTGTTTTATATATATATACATAAGTGAATAGTTATTAAACCAAAGGTAAAGGCCTTGGTGCAGATATTGTAAAATATAATAGTTTTGAGGAAGTTAATGTTGAGCCAAGGTGAATCCCACCCAAGTTTATCATATCATACAGTCTTTGGATGGGGAAACAGATGTTCTTGCAGGAGGGCCTAATGAAGACAGAAGTGACATATCTCACTCCTGATAGTTGTAATTATGCCTAATTAGTTAGTTTTAATTTTGCCTGTTGTTATCATGAAAATAACCACCTTGTTATGTCAGATTAGTGCATTGTTAAAAGTCTATCGTGCTGTATTCTGTATCACTGATAAATAGATAATCCCTTAGATTCAGGAGAGAAAGAAGGATTAACAACTAGAATTTACAATACAGGTAGCATTGAAATACACCAAACGGATGAAACAGGTGATAAAATGCATACTTTCAGTGATGGAGAAAATTGGGAAGGTTGCATATTTTGCAATTGATCAACATCAGTTTTTTTGCATTCATGCCTAAATTGACAGTCACCTTTGTCCTTTCAGAACATAGTTACAGAGGTTATCACATTGATACTACCTCTCTGAAAATAATCAATTCAAAGCTAGGAAAAGCATAATGAAACATAAAAACAAAATACTTGCGATCATTGCAGTTTCTGAATATCACTCAGTGGAATGGCCTGTCAAAATATAAAATGCTTCTATCTATTCAGTTAAAAACAAGTGTTTATTCGGCTATTCGAACAGACATCAACATCATCTAAACACAACCATGACTTCCCATCCATCAAACCAGTATTGGAGGTGCTGTCAAAACACTGTCAGGATTTTGTTGCAATATTCTGAGGCCCAAGTGAATTATCTACCCTGTGCTTTAGAACTATTAAATGTCATCTTTTTGACAGAGATTTGCTGATACGGTAACAAAATAAAAAAGACCAGTACAAATAGAATAGTTCAGATTATCTTAGGCAGTGCCTTATTTCCTAGAGATTCACTTATTTTTGTCACAAAATATCTACCCTCAAGGTGCAGCACCTCAGAAATGCAGAAGTGCACAGTCCCTATGCTCTGAGGAATGAGGAATGAGTATGAGGAATGACCAAGAAAGATACTGAAATGAAACGAAAGCTAGAGCTTTAGAACCCTCATAATGGAATTTGGCCCATATTTATGCACGGATTACACTGTAGGAAGTTAGCATTTGATTCAATTTCAAGGCCATGACCTGTAATTGTTTACACATTGGTCATAGGTTTTGTGACTTGTTTGATGAAAGGAGTGGCCGCAAACTTGTGCTTCTCTTAAATACTTGGTTAATTTGAAGGGGGTATCATTTTACACCTTAAGAATGTCAATGCATTGGGCAAGTAACTCATTTGAAAGTTAGAATGAAATACTAATATAAATCTCTCCTTACAAAGCTAAATGGGCATTTTTATTCCAGTAGCATTGGTAAGAAGGATATCCACATAGCTCCTGCAAAAGCAAACTCTTACGTTCATTGTCTAGATATGACCCACCTTATGGTATGGTCACTTCCAGCAGCAGAATTGCATATGACCATAAATTCTAACTTCATAGTTCCAAATATTCCCAACTCTTGCATCCTAACATCTGAAAAGTCAAAATGGCGAATGTGAAAGTGTATATCAAGCACTGTACGAGGAATATATAGACTGATATGGTAAATGAGTGAAGTTCCTACAATGAGATCATTAGCATGCAGAATACCAAAAACTAAAGGTTATGTGTAGAGTTAAGATGTTCCATAAACAATGAATCAAGGACAAGAAAGGTTATAGTTGATGAGACAACCAGTAGCAACAAGAGATCTGCCTTAGTAGAGGTCAGAATGTGAATACAAGAAGCAAGTCTGAATGTTTTGCAGATATCTTCAGCTAAAATTGTTGGGCAAGTTGTAGGAGGAAATCCTGAGGGACAGGATGTACACGTATTTGAAAAAATTAGGAATGATTAAGAAGAGTCAACATGGCTTTGTGCATGGGAAATCATGTCTCACGAATTTGGTTGAATGTTTTGAAGAAGTAACAAAGGGCAGAGTGGTAGATGTGATCTATATGTCGTCAGTAAGGCGTTCGATAAGGTTACCCATAGGAGACTCGGTAGCGAGGTTAGATCTCACGGAATACAGGGAGAACTAGCCATTTGGATACAGAACTGGCTTGAAGGTAGAAGACAGAGGGTAGTGGTGGAGAGTTGTTTTTTCAGACTGGATGCCTGTGACCAGTGGAGTGCCGTAAGATTAAAGCTGGGTTCACTACTTTTTGTCATTTATATAAATAAATTGGATGTGAACATAAGAGGTATAGTTAGTAGAAGACACCAAAATTGGAGGTGTAGTGGACAGTGAAGGTTACCTCTGATTACAACAGGATCTTGATCAGATGGGG
>NC_057715.1:34167548-34184822 GCF_004010195.1 Chiloscyllium plagiosum | reverse complement strand
AAAATATAGGTCATTGGAGGCATCATCACCAGAAAGACATAATTTGTTTCATTGGACCTCCCAGAATTTCCTTTTGGGAAAGACAAATAGGTAATAAATACTTCAACATTCTGATAACAAATGTGAAAAAAAAAGAAAAGAATTGCAGTCTCTGCAATTCCAGCACAAGAGATGCACATCATGCTGGAATCATGACTATGAAGAATTAAAACCTAAGGAATTTCTCTCTGTTCATTGACAGTGTAGCATGAACAAATAAAATATTCTAGCTGTAGCTCTGTTAATGTGGTAAAAGTTACATTTCTGCACCTAAGATACATAGTGATTAAATTAACATTTACAACTCTTGCAAGGCAATCAAAAAGTACATGAAAATATTAGCATTTTAAGCATTAAGCTATTGTTAAAACACCTGCCAATAGGAAGGCCAGGAAAAAAAATACTGGGCAAAATGGAAACAAGCATAAAACAAAATTTGAATAGATTTAGCTTATAAACTCACTACACACTTTTTCCTTGTGGGTAAAAGACAGGCACTGCTGAAGCAAATGGAGTGCAATATGCAGGCATAGACCACACAAAAATGCAGCATTTGTTATAGAGTTAGGACATGGTACCCACCTGAAGGTGATATAAAGTTGATTTTTATACAAATCGGGAATCTAATATCTGTTTTGGGCAATTTAATGAAATCAGTTTGCCAATATGGACTGGTTGCACGTGTCAGACTTCAAGCAGTTTTTAGCAGCCTCTGTAAAAGTTTTTTTTTAGCAGTTGTCTGTAAAAGGACCATTGGAGGTTGCTAAAAACTGCTTGAAGCTTTTTTTTTCTGATTTACCCGAATATGGAGCCGGGAGGAGCTATGCAAGAGTTAATTAATTTATCAGCTTGAAAGCCATGCAAAACCCAAAACAATGAAACATTTGGCACAATATGCTTTCAATATCAAGGATATAGAATGCTTGGTTATTAGGTTGGATGAATTGCTTCAAGTGGTGGCAGTGGGTGTTATGTGTCAATGATGAATATGTTTGAAGGAGGTTAGAGAAAAGTGGACAAAATTAAAAATAACACAACGCCAAGTTATAGTCCAACAGGTTTAATTGGAAGCACACTAGCTTTCGGAGCGCTACTCCTTCATCAGATGATAGAGTTAGAGCTAGTGTGCTTCCAATTAAACCTGTTGGATTATAACCTGGTTTTGTGTGATTTTTAACTTTGTACACCCCTGTCCAACACCGGCATCTCCAAATCAGGAGAAAAGTGGACAATTGATGATGTTAGATGACAGTTGACCATGGAGATTAGTCAAGAATTATTTTTCGGATAGGGCCGAAGTGAGCAGCTGTTTGTCTATGGGGGTGATTATTCAAATGATGACTGAGAAGATAATTGAAAAAGTTCTGAACTCTGCTTGATGGAGGTTGAAACATTTAAAAATAATTAGAGGATGGAAAAGTTGATGTGGCTGGAGAGATCAGAGCTGTTAAGATTACGGCTTCAGTTTTATCTACAAGTACATTCATGAGCAATTGATACTTGGTAGTGTCATCTGCAGCCCATAGATATGCATAAAAGTAGGACTGAGACATACTGAAGGAATGCTAAATGTCCAGCACATTCTGCAGTATTGAGGATTTGGCCGGACAAAGGGAGGGTGAAATACAGTATTCCTTCAGTGAGCCTTTCTATTCTGCCACCCATTTTCCATTCGGAGTTGGGTGGCAGAGTGGCACAGTGGTTAGCACTGCTGCCTCACATGCCAGGGGCCCAGGTTTGACTCTAACGTTGGGTGACTGTCTGTGTGGAGTTTACAAGTTCTCCCTGTGTCTGTGTGTGTTTCTGCTGAGTACTCTGGCTTCCTCCTATAGGCCAAAGATGTACCTGTTAGGTGGATTGGCCATGTTAAATGTGGGCTGTGAGTATCGCTGGGGTAGGTCTGGGTTGGATGCTCCTTGGAGAGTCACTATAGTCTTGATGGGCTGAATAGCCTCTATCTGCACAGTATGGACTCCATGAGTCAAGGTCAAATCTGGTGATAGGTCTTAGCATAGATAACATGTCCTGTAGATTGCTTTGTGAATTTTATCTTTTGAACATGCTGATTATACAAGAGAAAGGAAGCCATTGAGAGATCTGTAAGGGGTACAGACATTGAAAAGAGAACTCAGATAACTGTTCAGAAAACTAACAGAAAAGATGATGACCAGGGAAAAGGTAGACCAGAGGAATGGGTTGACAGTTGGGTGCAGATGGGAAAGAACTTTGGTAATTGTTTTCTCAAAGACTGGAATAAAGACAGATTGATTGCTATCAGACAGGGAAATGAGGATGAAATAAAAGACAAATAGATGATCAGAAATGGCTTTGTCAATGATTAAGATTTCAGATATGTTAAGGTTAATGACAGTTAGCTAATCATTTCCATGGTATTCTGGTCCCAGCATCTGCAAAGATAACAATAAAAGCAATAATTTGAAAAATCTGCCATGTACAATGAACGCTGATTCCTTCATCTCAAATGTGCACAGAAATCAACCATCACAGCCAGCTTCAAAGGGAAAGAATAATTGTACATTCAGAACTGGAGGAGAAATATTAAAACAAGACGTAACCCAATTAATATAATCCATTCTTTGGCATTGATGAAGACAGCTCATCATCATATGAAGATCACTACACCTCTTTCCTGCCAAGTTTATATGTTGGTTGAGTCACTGGAATACTGCAGACAATTGCTTGAAAATGTAAATTTCTTCCCTTCAAAAAAATACATATTCTCATTTGTTTTCTCTGAAAGGTCACCCAGTTAATTATCTATGAGTTTTAGTTCCTGGGTAGGTATTTTGGCACCCAATGTCACAAGAAGTGTGTCAATTCAAGAAGCATCTGCCACCTATTCTGGGCAACCTACTTAGTACAATAGAGATATAATTCTGTGGAAATAAATTAAAACCAAACAGTTTTAACTCTTTTTAACAACTGCTTTGCTCTCAAATTTCTCAAAATTCATCCGCCTGACGTCATGGACAATTGTGTTACTTCCTTATGTCCACACATAGAGAATCTAATTGCCCATAAGAGGAGGGGATGGCCTAGTGTAGACTTTAAAATATTCAGACTTGTTAAATAAGTCTGCATTTAAAAATAAATAGCTCTAACTATCTAACTATTAACCATTATAAAAAAGGGCATCAAGTCATGATCATACATAAAACTTAAAAATAAATTTATCTCTTCCAAGATTTGTTGCAATATCCCATCAATCTGTTATTAATGTTTCTTATTCCTGTTTAATTCAGGATAACTGCATCAGTTAATCTTTACCATCTTTTCATAATTTCCTTAATACTGTAACTTGGTAACTGCTGAACAGGAAAAGGAAATTGGGGTGTTGGCAGTCAATGAGGTCATTGACGAATGCATGGTTTCCCCAAATGATCATGTCATTGTTGTGCATCTGAAAATCTTCCTCCCACCCCTCCGCCAAAATAGCTGCTTAATCCCCTCACAATTTCCCCCCAAATGCTTCTTGCTCTCTTCACTACTTAAATCCACTCTCCATCCCTTTTCCCCTGATTCCTGCCACTCAATTAATTAACCCTCCCTCATACTTTATTTGATATATAGCAAAATAATCATTATCCATGGGTCAGATTCTAGAACTCACATGGAATTATCTTCACACTGCGACTACCGTTGTTCCAGAAGAGCTGACAGCATTTTGTCAAAGACAACCAGAGAAACCCAAAATAACACAGTGAGAAACAAAATTCTAGCTATTAACTTCATGAATTTGTTTTGTTAACTTGGGTTTGAGAGCCCCAAGACTATCAAACAGACATCATTATAATAAATTTCCAGATGTGGATTATTAGAAAGAGGCAAATATTTTAATCATTTTTATATCAGGGATTAGTTTATCTTCAACAAGTACTGTCATCAGTTACAGAGGTTTAGTTAAACTATTGAAACTTGTCATCAAGATAAATAAAATTTGTTTGCTTAATGCTTTCAAAATTGGAATTACAATTAATTTATCAACAAATATTGAGTCAATAATGCCCTTATTATAAAAGGTCAGGATCTGAAAAATTGAGTAAAAGATCAGTTTGATCTATTTGCTCCAATTATCATTAACATGAAGGACAGATTAATTTTTTTATGCATTCATGGGATGTAGGCTATGATGATTGAGTCAGTATATATTGCCCGTCCTTAGTTGTTTTGAGACGGTGGTGGCCTTCTTGAACCGGTGCAGTTCATTTACTGCAGATAAACAACATTGTCATTTGGGGATAAGTTCCAGGATTCTGACCCAGTGACACTGAAGGAATAGCAATATATTTCTAATTCAGAATAGGTGTGCAACTTGGAGGGGATCTTGCAGGTTTCCCATGTATCTTCAGCCTTTATACTTCCTATTGGAAGTTGTCATTGATTGGGAATGTGCTATCAAAAGAGTCTTGGAGAATATCTGCAAGAATGTAGGTGGTACATACTGCTGCTACTGAGCATCAGTGGTGGAAGGAGTGGATGTGGATGTAGATGTTGTGACAATAAAGCAGACTATTTTGTCCTGGATTGTTTTAAACCTCTTGAGTGATGTTTCAGCTCCAGTCACCCAGGAAAGTCAGCAGTATTGAATCACACTCCTGACTTGTGTCTTATAGTTGGCACAGTCAGCAGGTGAGTTATTCCTTGCAAGAATGTTAGCCCCTGACCTGCTCTTGTAGTCACTGTAATATATGGCCGAACCAGTTCAGTTTTTGATCAATGACAACAAATGGGATGACGTTAGTGGGGGATTATGTGATGGTAATGCCAAGAGACAATGGCTAGTTTCTGTCATTGGAGGTTGTCATTGTCATTATCTGACATTCGTGTGGCAATTGCAATTCTGTGCAACATACATTCGCAAGTTCGACATTTCTATTAAGTTTATTGCAAGACATAAATAAAAACTCCATCCCTGTTAAATTCCATGAATATTCTCCTAATTTCCCAACTCAAAACTGACATCTGACTTACCAGATTTCAAAACAGGAAGGGCAAGTAACCTCTTTACTGAAGAAGTTGGAGGCTAGCCAGCAATAACCACCAGTCACTCACTCTCTCACTCACTCACAATGTAGAAGTTTCCTCAGAAATTCCCAAGTTTGATAAATTAAATTAAAATCTGGGTACACTAAGCGATGTCCATTTATCCTTTAAGGTGATATTGCATCTGATATTCTTCTAATCACATTTACTACAAATTTAAATTGTGCAGTGTAATTCACATATCATTACGATCTATACTTTGTGGTACAGTTAGCTTTTTCTTATCCTGCATCAATGGGATCAGGAGAGCGCTGATTTATCAAATATTCTGGATAATCAAGAGGTTCACGTAGTCAATGTTAAAACACACACTAAGTAATTGAAACATAACACAGAGTGGCATGGTGGCTCACTGATTCGCACTGCTGCCTCACAGCACCAGGGACATGGGTTCGATTCTCCCTGTGTCTGCATGGGTTTCCTTCGGGTGCTCTGGTTTTCTCCCACGATCCAAAGATGTGCACTTTAGGTGAATTGGTCCTACTAAATTGCCCATAGTGTTCAGGGATGTGCAGGTTAGGTGCATCAGTCAGGGGTAAATGTAGGGGAATGGGTCTGGGTGGGATATTCTGCAGAGGGTCATTGTGGACTTGTTGGGCCGAATGGCCTGTTTTCGCACTGTAGGGATTCTAATGCACATCACTGCTATACTTTATTTCCTGCATAAATTGCTTAAATAATAATGCTTTGCCTTAAATAAAGCTTACTGGCAGAGAGCCAAATTTCTCACTTGCGCCCTCAATTGACTACTTGTCCATTTTGGTATTCAAAGAGAAATTGACCAGAAATGGAATCAACAATTGATATTTTATGTGGCCATTTGGTTGAACAACAAATACATTTACAGTGATGTAAATACATTAAAAACTATAATAATTGGACAGTGTGCATCTTGAGCAATCATTTGACCAAGTAGTGGATTCTAATCTGAATATTTCTTTCATTGGAGGGAGACTTGATAGTCCAGCCTCCTTCCCCTATTCACCTAAACTGCCCTGAAGCAAACCAGACTGTCTGTAAATGAGATGTTGATTTAATAAACTTCCCAGTACCAAAAGCAAGGTTCCACACTGATTGCATGGACCAGTGTCACTGCATAGCCTCTGCTATTTAAACAATATTTCAAACCAATCAAAATAAAGCTAAATGAACCACTTAGAGAAGATATTAAATTCTGCTCATTTTAGTAACATTATTTTCACAATTTATTTTTATTTTAATGAAAGTATGTTTCTTAAATGCTAAAATGGCTAGAAGTATCTCCTTTTCTGTCATTTCAACCGAGAAACTGTCTTCCCTTTATTCTCTTCTTCCAATTTCAAACATTTTATTTTCCATCTTCCTGTCTAGCAAGTAGTCTAAACTAGTTAGCACTTATTGGGCTATTGATTTGTTTGAGTTATTTTTTGAGTGTCTCTGTCACTTTCGGATTGATTTTGGGGACATTAATGCCCTGTGTGTACCTGTTCATAGCAAGTAATCATATGAAGAAAAGGGCAGTGACCTCTTTTCATCCTTGGCAGCATATCTGGTAACAGTAACGAGCTTTTTTTTGGTGATGTAATCATGCAGAAATTATTTTCCAGTCAGCTTCTTTTGGTCAGTGCCAGGTGAAAATCCCATGATGTATGTATAAAACAGGCTGTCTGATCATTAGGTGGTAAATTATACCTAGGATTAGGTATAATGGCTTTAGTAAAATGAAGCATTCAACAGCTTTGAGGCAACCATGCTCAGACTTTTATTTCTTACAATTAGTGTTTAGTTTCTCGTGAGCCTTTGTTATAGTTTCTATTGAGCAACATTATTCACCTCAATAGGCTGCTATTATCGTACATATTTGGCAGAAGATGATGGCCAGACTTTGCTTTGGCCAATGTATGCAGCGTTTTTTATTCCCAAATGAATATACCTGACGGTAACACTGAGATGTTTGATCAACTCCAATATTAGTATCCATTATCTTCACCTAATCAGAGTATAACAGGCTTTCAGTGACATTGTCTGAAATAATATGCCTACATGGTAGTTTAGTAGTAAAACCGGTTCATACTATTTTTCATCATTTATATAAATGATTTGAATGTGCATATAGGTGATATAGTTAGGAAGTTTGCAGATGACACCAAAATTGGAGGTATAGTGGACAGCGAAGAAGGTTACCTTGGATGACAACAGGATTGTGATCAGATGGGCTAATGGACTGAAGCAGATGGAGTTTAATTTAGATAAATGCAAGGTGTTGCATTTTGGGAAAGCAAGTCTTAGCAGGACTTACACAATTAATGGTAAGGTCCTAGGGAGTGCTGCTGAACAAAGAAACCCTGGAGTGCAGGTTCATAGTTTCTTGAAAGTAGAGTCCCAGCTAGATAGAATAGTGAAGAAGGCATTTGGTATGCTTCCCTTTATTTGTCAGAGCACTGAGTATAAGAGTTGGGAGGTCATGTTGGGGTTGTACAGGACAATGGTTAAACCACTTTTGGAATATTGCGTGCAATTCTGGTCTCCTTCCTATCAGAAGGATGTTGTTAAGCTTGAAAGTGTTCAGAAAAGATTTACAAGGATGTTACCATGGTTGGAGGACTTGAACTATAGGGAGGTGCTGAATAGGATGGGGTTGTTTTCCCTGGAGCGTTGGACGTTGAGGGGTGACCTCATAGAGGTTTATAAATTCATTAAGGGCATGGATAGGACAAATAGACAAAGTTTTTTTTTCTCTGGGCTGAGAGAGTCCAGAACTAGAAAGCATAGGTCTAGGGTGAAAGGGGAACGATATAAAAGAGACCTAAGGGGCAACTTTTTCACGTAGACAGTGATGCGTGTATGAAATTTGCTGCCAAAGGAAGTGGTAGAGGCACTTGCAACACTTAAAAGGCATCTGGATGGGTATATGAATAGGAAGGGTTTAGAAGAATATGGTGCTGGTGCTGGCAAGTGGGACTAGATTAGTTTGGGATATCTAGTCGGCATGGACGAGTTGGACCGAAGGGTCTTTTTCCTTGCTGTACATCTGTTTGAATCTATGAGTCCATACCTGCCAAATTTTTACTGATCTCCTATGCAGGAATACCACACTTATAATTAGTGTGTACAAATCACTATCTTCACATGGCCTAGAATAATGAATCACCAAAAAGCAGAACTATGTCATTGGGAATAGAATCCTGCCATGACTTTACAACATAGAGTTGGTACAGAAAGTCAGGCTGATCCCTGGTTACCTGGGAACTCTATACTGCAAACACCTCCTTCCAGGCACAGAATTAATGCAAATAAGAGGGAATACTACTTACAGCCATTGCATGGAGGACCAACCTTACTGTAACAGCCTTGAAATAGGGAGTCAGATGCTGAGCACACTGAAGTTACTTCAAACCAACTAAAGTAAAACTAAATAAACCTTTTGGAAAAATATATTAAATTTTGCTCATTTTCGCAAGATGACCTTCATTATTTAATGTCTTTTTGCAGATATATTTTGACATGTTGACTCTTTTCTATCTTTAATTTTGCCTGTCACTTCTTCACCCTCTCCACACTCATCTTAAAAACTGGCAATTTTGCTCAGTCACTCCCCCTTAACTCAATATTATATAAATAGTTTATTTGTGTACAGTTCTCCCCAACAACATCAGGGTCCTGTCTGCACTTCGTTTCACTCACTATGTGCAAACCTCAAGCAGTGCAACATGACATTAAACTTCTGAAATGGCCTACATTGACATAAATGTGAGATTGTGAAGAGCAGTGTACTTTCCCGAAATCACATTGAAAAAAATCTGGACACTGTCTCCCCACCCCACCAAAATGTTCCCTCACCAGAAACGCTCAATGGTTTCCAATCCTGTTGATTCAGCCATGTTCATTTGTGTGCTGCTTGTCAATCTGACAAATTTAGACAAAGGGCCCAAGCTATCACACAATCATCTCACATGAATAACCTTTTTTCTGTTAAAGGTACCCAAGAAACTATCAATTAGATCACACCACTCTGTCCTTGATGCTTGTACATAGATAAAAAAAAAATGGCCCAGAGTGCTGGAACTTGACATGGCTTCACTACAAAGTCTTAATGCCAATGCCTCCCAAGAGGGCCAATGACAAATGCAATGGATGCTCTGATGGAGTAAACGCTCAGTAAATCTTCTGAAACTGCTCCAGCAGCACAGCCAAAATAAAATGTCAGACAACGTTTAAGCTAAGAATCTTCGAGGCCTCTTGAGACATCTGCAGACCAAGGAGTCTAACATAAAACAATTTGTTGCTTTTCAACAATATCAAATGTTTCCTTTAGTTTTCCTCTGTTCACCACAAAAATGGAAAAGGGTGGAAGTCATCAAAATCCACTGAGAATTACTAGATGTAGGCTTCAATAACAGCAATAAAGATACACCAAGTAACTTTATTCTTGAGGACAAGCAAATTAGGGCCTTGGGGCAGCAGAAAGAAATTGTTTTTAATCCAAAACTTGATCCCAACTCAACTCCACTTGTCCACTTCTGGCTTTAATGATGGTGAGTCAGTGAGGGGTTAGGAGGGCTTAGGTCAAATTGTGCAATTTACAGGTCTCTGTTGTAATAGGAATTTTATTGTTCAACTACAGAGATTTGGCTTCCCAGAGTTTGATTTTCCAGCAGTTAAAAGGCAACAAACCAGGCAACAAACAAATATTTTCTCTAAGCCCATCACATCAGCATCTTTTCATACACCATAACAGAATACTCAAACTCATACTCCTTCATTCTCTTAATACTCACCTGCAGCTACCATTCACCCAGTAAACTTTGACTCCTCATGAAACTCAACATTCTGTCACTCACTCACACTCTCTGCAATTATTATTTAGTCAGAAGGAGTGAAATATAAAAGGTGTTGTGAAATATGCTTTGGACTGGTTATTTAATGCTATTATCAAAGTGGAATTTTACATCTGTGCCAAGCCCAGCATACATGACAGTGATTACTATTTTTCTATCTCTCAAGATGTTGATGATTCAAGGTGCAGAGCTACATAGTGAAATTGGATTTGTTGCAAGTTCATTTATAGTTTAATTTTTTTTGTCCTTTGACAACCTGAACCGTGATCTAGGTTGTTGGCGTCTCTTGAATCAGATGGTGTGAGTAAACATGTGGTCGATCCTTGAGTTAAAACAAATGTCTTAAATGCTGACATGGAAAGTTAAGCTGTCACTAATCCCAGAGAATCTGAGAGTTCAATGATAGAAGCGGTTCAAAATTCTGGATGCGAGAAGTATATCTTGAGGAAAAATTCTCAAGTGGATCGCTAATCTTCACAAATTAAATCATAAATTGCCTAACCATCAAGAACAGACAAAGGAATTACAATGCATTATTAGAAGCCTCTTCGCTACACTCAAGACAAGATACTAACATTGTGCAGCTCATTTCAAAGTTGCTATCATCAACCATCACCTCTCATGCTGTTAGCCTCACACCTCAATGCATCCCAAATAAAAAGACTGCACAACACTATTTTAAGGTAGCCTGCAGTCTTAATGGAGGGCTACATTGTGGCTGCTGATGGTGTTAAGATTTTTCTGTTGAATGCATGGAGAATCAAAATGGCGAATCATGCAAGGACACCACACTAACATTTTTAGGGGCTGCGCTGGAGTTTGGAATGGAAATGAAGGATGAGAAATATATGCTGCTTCCTCAAGACGATATCTGATTTGGCCACATGCTCACTTGGCATTTGGAAACAATAGTGGATGTCAATGTCAGAAGTCCAACTCTAAGGCTCTAGAAGCAGTGTAAGATGCAATGTAATTATCTCACAATAGCTGTCACATCATCTTCTCTCATATCACATCAAATGTAACATTAGGTTCATTCGGTGTTTAGGCGGAAGTTGATTTTAACCTTACTTGAATCCTCTTCCAAGGATGCCTAACTTGA
Source organism: Chiloscyllium plagiosum (assembly GCF_004010195.1). Taxonomy (NCBI): domain Eukaryota; kingdom Metazoa; phylum Chordata; class Chondrichthyes; order Orectolobiformes; family Hemiscylliidae; genus Chiloscyllium; species Chiloscyllium plagiosum. The sequence goes on along the minus strand of NC_057715.1, from coordinate 34,173,800 downwards.
AGAAGTTCTCCTCCTCTCTCGACAAGGATCTCAGTGAGTTTTTTTCTCACTGTAACCCCCCAGGTCATCTCCTCTGCCCTGAAGCTCTTCAACTTCCTGTCAGCTACCTTCCCATCAGCCCCCCTCCCCTCCCACTATTATCTTTTTGGCATTTGGAAACAATAGTGGATGTCAATGTCAGAAGTCCAACTCTAAGGCTCTAGAAGCAGTGTAAGATGCAATGTAATTATCTCACAATAGCTGTCACATCATCTTCTCTCATATCACATCAAATGTAACATTAGGTTCATTCGGTGTTTAGGCGGAAGTTGATTTTAACCTTACTTGAATCCTCTTCCAAGGATGCCTAACTTGAAGAAGTTCTCCTCCTCTCTCGACAAGGATCTCAGTGAGTTTTTTTCTCACTGTAACCCCCCAGGTCATCTCCTCTGCCCTGAAGCTCTTCAACTTCCTGTCAGCTACCTTCCCATCAGCCCCACCCCCCTCCCATTTATATCTCCACCCCCAAGGCACCCAGCCTCATTCCTGATGAAGGGCTTTTACCCGAAACATTGATTTCCCTGCTTCTAAGATGCTGCCTGACCTGCTGTGCTTTTCCAGCACCACTCTACCGCCCCCCCTTACCCCAGTTCCAAACTTGTAGTTCAACACCATCCTCATGACCTGTCCTATCTGTAAATCTTCCTTCCCACTTGTTTGCTCCACCTTCTGCTCCGACCTATCACCTTTACCCCACCTCCATCCACCTATTGCACTCTCAGCTACCTTCTCCCCAGCCCCACCCACTTCCCATTTATCTCTCCACCCCCAAGTCTCCTAGCCTCATTCCTGATGAAGGGCTTTTGCCTGAAACATTGATTTTCCTGCTCCTTGGATGCTATCTGATCTGCTGTGTTCTTCCAGCACCACATTAATCTTGACTCATTCAGTGTTTAATTCATTACCAATCCATCATTCACTTACCAATGATTTGAAGGTGCCAATATTGGACTAAGGTGTACAAAGTTAAAAATCACACAAGACCAGGTTATAGTCCAATAGGCTTATTTGGAAGCACAAACTTTCAGAATGTTACTCCTTCATCAGCTGGTTATAGAATAGAATATTGTAGGACACAAAATTTATAGCAAAAGTTTACAGTGTGATGTAACTGAAATTATATATTGAAAAAGACCTGGATTGTTTGTTAAGTCTCTCATTTTTAAGAATGGGCATGTTGGTTTCAGTTCTTTCATATGTAAATCCCAGAACATTTTACAGTTATATTCTCAAATGAACTTTAACAATAGGTGCCCTGTTGGCCCAGAAAATGCAGTGAAGGTGTGAGGTGCCCTGTATGAGACTGTCTGTGCCCCAATGTTCAGACTGATTCTAATCTAAAAAATGGATTTACAAAATCTTACATGGATTTATGCATGGATTTTTGAGCAAAATAAAATGTAATTCTGCAAGTACAAATTCACCCCACGAAGTTGTATGCATGTGTGTGCATGCAGGGGTATAAATGTCTGTGAGAGAGTGTGTGTAGGTGTATGTGTGTAAATGTGAGTGTAAAGAGATATAAGTCTGTGGGCGGGTGCGTGTATGATTGTGGGAGTGTGTGTGTGTGTATTTTAACCACACTTCACAGCATTCAGGAGCCAAGGTGAAGGAAGGTGAAAGCACAGGTTTCAGCTCACTTAAGTACTGGATTGCATTCGGGTTCCACTTCAGGAAATAAGCTGAGGACTTCAATAGTTCCAGACGCAGAAGAAAACCGATGGCTACACACAATGAAATGGTTCATGTATTGGATGGCCTGTGGAAAATATGACTTGTGGTCAATATCAAGCATCCTGAAGGATTTCAGCAACACCATGATATTTTGCTTGAAGCTTGGAACCGACACATTTAAGGGTAAATGTCTAAATTTGCAGTCTGGCAAAACAGCAGTCACTTAACATCTGAATGTTGCAATGTAAACTCTGTTGCTATGTGTTTTCAAAACAATTTCTGACATGAAATTCTGAACAGGTACCTGGCTGTTACAAATTGCTGTTTACTCCTCCATCTTATACAGCAGTCGTCAACATCTTAGCAACAATTGACTGCACGCACTATCCATGGTAGTTGGCATCAGACGTGGACCAGCCTGACCAGATCATTACAGCATATCTCCATCCCACTTAGAATACAGTTCTCCACTTCAGCGCTTCACTTTGGAATGTTCTAGCATCTTTCAAGATAATGCTGCTGTCAGGATGCAGGCAGTAGGAAAAGGTAGTGGAGGACTCCAAAAGTCTGGATGCAGTGCAAGATGAAATTTAATGCATCAGAACAGGGTGCTTCTTAGGGGTCTTTGCTTACTTTCTTAGTGTTCCGTCACTTCATGTCTATTTGAATGCTCAGAGCATTTCTGCCTTCCCTTGACTTGTTTTTTTTGTGCTTTGTTGCTTCATTCAGAATTTACAGATTCACAGTACATATGTCTTGCCTTGTCTTTTAGTGTGAACACAAAGCCAGGCAGCTTGTTATCATTGCCAGTAGTGATCAATCAATGTGGTGGACATGTTGCTGCGTCAATATCATACCTACAGCATGTGTCAGTGGCTTGCGTGACTGTCATAGCACTTACTTCTCACATATAGATTGTTCTGCTATAACGCAAATTTCATTCATGAGAATTTACTGTAACACGATTGACGAATTGGAAACAATGTTTCTGTAGCGTGAATTTTTAAAGCATGTACTGGTTATAATGAGATTCCAGCCTCATTAGTTTAAATGGTGGTGCTGTTACATGATTTTCTTATAACACGGGATTACACAGGAATGGAACTATTGCATTATAGCAGAACTGACTGTACTTGAATACTCACATTATCTCTGCTTGGCCTTGCCTTACCTTGCCTTTTCTTAGGGGAGAAAGTGAGATCTGCAGATGCTGGAGATCAGAGCTGAAAATGTGTTGCTGGAAAAGCACAGCTGGTCAGACCGCATCCAGGGAACAGGAGAATCGACGTTTCGGGCATAAGCCCTTCTTCAGGAAACCTTTTCTTATTTTGCCAACTCATTCAGGACATAAAGTCTCACAGTATTTTCATCTGGCTTTGACATTTAGCACAGAAACAAAACCAGTCAGCTTGTCTGGATACTATGCTATCTCAATGTCACATTGACAGTATGTACCAGCAGCTTATATGGCTGAGTGTTCTTCAACCAAATGTCATGTCTGAAACTCTAAGGATTCTCAGTCATGTCAAGGGGAACTGTTGTCAGTCAGGGGTCCCACCAGAAGTCTAGAACAGCATCTGATTCAACTAGGAGCTTGGAAACAGTTGGTGAGCCACATGAGTTGCTCAGTGTCAGAGATTCTGTATAATTACAATGACACCCACTGCACAGTCCATCATGTCATCCTGGAGCAGCCTCCTGGCTGCTAAAACTCAGATTGCTAATATGGCCAAACAGCAAGTGATGCTGGGTACTTGACCAAGTAAAACCCTCTGAAGTCACAAAACCTAGGCACAAGACACAGTGCAAACACAGCTGCCAGGTACTAATTATATTAGCATAACGTAAAAGCCAACAGTTATCCTTGATGGGTATACTCCCAACAAACAAAGGAGGGCCCAGATAGAAAGACACCGGTTCCTACTACACAAAAGAATTAACCAGAGCATGCCATCCAAATAATTGACACTCTTTCAAAATGTTAAGTGAGTTTCCCTGATTGGCCAGAAAAATAGGAAGTTCCAGAAAAACCATCTAAAAGGTTTAAACGTAGGGTTCACTCTCTTGGAAACTTCTGAGGCTTTCCGAGGAGACCAGCATGGCAAGAGGCAGAGACCAGCCGACCATCCAGAGAGAGAAACAGAGAGAGAGAAAGAGAGAGAGAGAGAGAGAAAGCAGCTTCACAGACCCAGAGACAGAGCCAGAGAGAGAGTGATTGCATAAATCTACAAGAGACACTGGAGATATTGTAATCTTAAATGGCCAGATTAGGATTAGAGACAATATGTTTAGTATTAAAGATTATTGCAAGTTTGTTCCTAATAAGTTGGCACTGTTTTGCATTGAACATAGAACATAGAACATTATAGTGCAGTACAGGCCATTTGGCCCTCGATGTTGTGCCAACCTGTGAAACTAATCTGATGCCCACCTACGCTATTACATTCTCACCCATATACCTATCCAATGACCATTTAAATGCCCTTAAAATTAGTGAGTCTACTACTGTTGCAGGCAATGTGTTCCGCACCCCTACTACTCTTGGAGTCAAGAAACTACTTCTGACATCTGTCCTATATCCATCAACCCTCAATTTAAAGCTATGTCACCTCATGCTAGCCATCACCATCTGAGGAAAAAGGCTTTTACTGTCCAACCTGTCTAACCCTCTGATTATCTTATATGCCTCAATTAAGTCACCTCTCAGTTTCCTTCTCTAACGAAAACAGCCTTAAGTCCTTCAGTCTTTCCTCGTAAGACCTTTCCTCCATACCAGGCAACATCCTGGTAAATCTGCTCTGAACCCTTTCCAAAGCTTTCACATCCTTCCTATATTGCAGTGAGAAAAACTGTATGCAATACTCCAAGTGCGGCTGAGCCAGAGTTTTGTACAGCTGCAGAATGACCTCATGGTTCCGAAACTCAATCCCTCTACCAATAAAAGCTGACACACCGTATGCCTTCTTAACAACCCTATCAACCTGGGTGGCAACTTTCAAAGATCTATGTACCTGGATACCGAGACCGCTTGCTCATCTACACTACCAAGAATCTTACCATTAGCCCAGTACTCTGCATTCCTGTTACTCCTTCCATAATGAATCACCTCACACTTTTCTGCCTTAAACTCTATTTACCACCACTCAGCCCAGCTCTGTAGCTTACCAATGTTCTCCTGTAACCTATAACATTCTTCGTCGCTATCAACAACTCTTATTGACCGTAAATTGACTAACCCATCCTTCTTTTATTAAAAAAAAGGTCATTTATAAAAATGACAAACAACAGTGGACCCAAAACAGATACTTGCAGTGTTGATGTATATTTTGTTCCATAAATCCGGGCGGCTCAAGTTTCAGTACAAAGGTAGATGCTTTATTATCGAACAGCTGGTAGGATATTCTCAATGTCCACAAAAGTAACTTGTGGTGACACTTTGCCACAAATCTCTGCCTTACACACAAAGACAGCATTTTTGATAGGGATTAAACAAAAGATTTATCAGTCATATGGTCAATTGTTATTACATAGTTTAAGATAGGTAGTTATGAATTTACAAAACCTGATGAATGTCGATGTACTGTGATAAATTGTGAATGGGTTACAGGGACTGATTATCATATTCTTCATGATCATGTGTTGATGGGAAGAGATTAAAACAGAAGGGTTTTGCCTGTTCTCAATGTTCATATACCTATGCTAATATGGAGGCAAAGTAAGACAATGAGAGCAGGAGGCAGTTTAATAGGGTTGTGGCCAAGGCTATCAGTCTTGTCTGGGAAGGGCAATTACCTTTGTTTGAGGCTACAAGAGAATCCACATGTGTGTCTCTGCTAGGCTCCATTCCTGAGATACAGTCAGCCTCCCCCCTACCTTCTGTCTGTATTGTAAGAGTACAGGCTTTCAGTTGATAATGTAGTAAGTCCTTTCATAGTGCATTGTTTAACCCTGGAGTCCCCACTGTGTCCTGAAAGAGAAGTAAAGCATGGAACTGACCCCTCTGTGGCATTTTAACTTCTTCAGCAGTACACCACTAGTAACTGAATTCCAGGATGAATATGTCCCATCAACCACCACCCTCTGCCTTCTTTTAGGTCGCCAATTTCTGATCCAAACCGATAAATCACCCTCAATCCCAAGCCTCCATATTTTCTGCAATAGCCTACAGTGGGGAACCTTATCAAATGCCTTACTGAAATACATATACACCACGAGGAGAAAGTGAGGACTGCAGATGCTGGAGATCAGAGCTGAAAATGTGTTGCTGGAAAAGCGCAGCAGGTCAGGCAGCATCAAAGGAGCAGGAGAATTAACATTTCGGGTATAAGCCCTTCTTCAGGAATGAGGAATGTGTGTACAGCAGGCTAAGATAAAAGGTAGGGAGGAGGGACTTGGGGGAGGGGCGTTGGAAATGCGATAGGTGGAAGGAGGTCAAGGTGAGGGTGATAGGCCGGAGTAGGTGGGGACGGAGAGGTCAGGAAGAAGATTGCAGGTTAGGAAGGCGGTGCTGAGTTCGAGGGATTTGACTGAGACAAGGTG
>NC_057715.1:34116218-34164578 GCF_004010195.1 Chiloscyllium plagiosum | reverse complement strand
TTGTCTCAGTCAAATCCCTCAAACTCAGCACCACCTTCCTAACCTGCAATCTTCTTCCTGACCTCTCCGCCCCCACCCACTCCGGCCTATCACCCTCACCTTGACCTCCTTCCACCTATCGCATTTCCAACGCCCCTCCCCCAAGTCCCTCCTCCCTACCTTTTATCTTAGCCTGCTGGGCACACTTTCCTCATTTCTGAAGAAGGGCTTATACCCGAAACGTCGATTCTCCTGTTTCTTGGATGCTGCCTGACCTGCTGTGCTTTTCCAGCAACACATTTTCAGCTACATATACACCACGTCAACCGCTTTATCCTCATCCACCTGTTTGGTCACCGTCCCAATAAGGTTTGTGAGGCACGACCTATCCTTAACAAAACTGTCCCTATTCAATTTATTCCTTTCTGGATGACTATAAATCCTACCTCTTATAACCCTTTCCAAAACTTTACCCACAACTGAAGTAAGGCTCACTGGTTGAAAATTACCAGGATTGTCTCTACTCCCCTTCTTGATCAAGGGAACAACAACTGCTATCCTCCATTTTTCTGGCACTATTCCTGTGGACAATGATGACATAAAGATCAAAGCCAAAGCCAATCTCCTCCCTGGCTTCCCACAGAATCCTACGATAGATCCCATCTGGCCCAGGGACCTATCTATTTTTACACTTTCCAGAATTGCTACCACTTCCTCCTAGTGAACCTCAATCCTATCCACTCTAGTAGCCTGTATCTCTGTATTCTCCTCAACAACATTGCCTTTTTTCAGTGTGAATATTGAAATACTGAAATATTTAGCATTTCCCCATCTCCCCTGACTCCATGCACAATATCCCACTACTATGTTTGATTGGCCCTAATCTTACTCTAATCATTCTTTTATTCCTGATATACCTATAGAAAGCCTTAGGATTTTCCTTGATCCTATCCACCAATGACTTCTCATGCCCCCTCCTGGCTCTTCTTAGTTCTCTCTTTAGGTCTTTCCTGGCTACCTTGTAACTCTCAAGTGCCCTCACTGAGCCATCACATCTCATCCTAACATAAACCTTCTTCTTCCTCTTGACAACAGATTCAACTTCCTTCGTTAACCACAGTTCCTCTACTTGACAACTTCCTCCCTGCCTGACAGGTACACACTTACCAAGGACCTGCAGTAGCTGTGCCTTGAGTAAACTCCGCATTTCTATTGTGCCCATCCCGTGCAGTTTCCTTCCTCAGCAAATGCCTCCTAAATTGCCTAATCACCTTATAATTGCCTTTTCCCCAGCTATGACTCTTGCCCTGCTGTATATACCTATCCCTTTCCATTACTAAAGTAAATGGCCCACTCTAAGGTATTGGCTTGTGTTCAGATTGAGTGACTACTTCAGTATTGTGGGAAACCTGAGCAAATTAATTCACAACATTCTGGTCGGAGTTGTCTGACTTGATTTAAGGAAGAGTTAGACAGCAATCTAATCCACTATCTTCTCCCACTCTTATATGTTGAGTTACCCATTGTAACAATTAGTAATCTTTCTGCATCCCAGAATGCTGCTTCCAAGTACCACAATTAAATTCCCCACCTCCTCTATAATAGTGATAGCACCAGATAATTCCCCCATAACTTTCAGTAAATAGACACGCAAACCTGACGAATGTCCACCCCTCGACTAATGTAGAACAACCCCTGAATGATCTTTGTGCTGTTCTTCGACTGACTTACCACTAATCCCTGGGCAGGTTGCATTGTACCTACAAGGACTGACTGTGGATGGAGAACTCAGAAGAGGTCTGGGAGACAGTGTATCATGATAGTTTCCATAACTGAGCTATTTTCCAGGGGCTCAGAGTGGTTTTGGAAGATGAAGAGCTCAATGAAATAGTTAGGTGGTGTATAAGATGGGACAAAGGACTAAAGGTTAATGATAATATTTGACAGTTGCATGAGAAAATAGATTGTATAGGATGGGCTGAAGGACTGAAATTGTTGCTGATACTTGACAAGCTGCATGACTTTGACTGAACCGTGTAAATCCAGACATGTTTTCTGTACTGGCCAGCTGTCTTCTGTATCTGTTTGTTACATTGTATAAGAGAGAGAGAGAGAGAGTTTAGTTCTTAAAACTGGACTTCATCTTGGACCGGGATCGTGAACAATGCCAGGTACAAAACCAAGCCTCCAGCACAGCAGTCAATTGAGAGGCCCCTGATAGACAGGAGAGTGTGAGCTCATTGCTTTCTTGTCCTTCCTTTCCCATTTTTTCTTATTGCTTAATAGATGTTCATAGCTCAGTCTTTTATTTTTCCATCCTTTTCCATCTTTTATTATTATGCAATAAATGTTCATATTTACTCAAATTGTTGTTGAGTCTTCTCTTAACTACATTTAACCAAAACCAAAAAGAGCCATTTGGATACCCCTGTGATCCAAGACAGGCGGGAACGTGTGGAAGGTTAGAACTGATCTGGTCAATAAGGAGTGCAAGGAAGAAAGAAATGTGAAAGTTTGACAAGGTCACTTAGGTCTATAAACTCAGTCTGCAACATACTCTGTGAGGTGCAACCTGTCACCTTTCATCCTCATCCAAATTGCAAATAAGCAATGGACATGAAAAATGGTTGCCATCACACTGGAGTGAGAAGACTAAGTGTTTCTTTTTCTTGTAAATTGTGAGCAATCGGGGGCCCTTCAAATGCCAATTGCATTAATCAGTCGTTTGCACAACACAGTTCGACATTTGTAATTGTTAAATCCTGCACATGAAACACATGCAGTGGCAACCTATGTGGAATGCAAATCTTGCTCACAAACAATCCGAACTAAGACATTGGTCATTAAAAATTGATCATAGGCATCTTCTATTATCAGAGAACCATGACTGATTAATGCAATTGGCACTTGAAGGGCCCCTGACTGATCACAAATTTACACGAAAAAAGAAACACTTAATCTTCTCACTCCAGTGAGATAGCAACCATTTTTTATGTCCATTGCTCATTTGCAATTTGGATGAAGATGAAAGGTGACAGGTTGCACCTCACAGAGTATGTTGCAGACTGAGTTTATTGATCTCAGTGATCTTGTCAAACTTTCACATTTCTTTCTTCCTTGCACTCCTTATTGACCAGATCAGTTCTGATCTTCCACACATTTCCACCTTGAATCACAGCGTGTATCCCAATGGCTCTTTTCAGTGTAAGGGCTACTCAGCAGCTGCTTGAGGTTGCTGCTGGTCATTGGCTGGTACATATGTTCCTCCTTAAATTTCTCTTCATTTCATAATATTTCCATGTCCCCCTGCACTGAAGGTTAGTTGTGAGAAATGTGAACCCTGACTGCTCACATTACAACTGTGGTGATTTGTTAGTGGTATTCCACGCACATATTCATTGGAACCATGATCAAGTAGTCCAGATAAACCAGGGGTTAACAATGCAATGTGGCTGCAGTGTTATGGAATGCAGAGAAATTTGAGGAGGATCAGCAGCAAACTCTGGCGGCTGCTCAACAGCCCTTACATGAAGAGCTTGCAAGTGCAGGTCCACTCGGCATATGAAGGAAGTACAGGATACCCAAAGGCTTGTGTCATTGATGCTTTACCCTCCCCACGAGTGAAGTACAGTGCTGCTGCAGACTGAGGATGTACTGAGACACTGTCAGAGTTATGCCATCTGCTGGAACAGGACATGGAATCTGAAGGAGCAGGTGGCCATTGAGATAACTGCTATGCTAATTCTCTGTTTAACTGGCTTCTTTCAAGGATCCAATGTAGACCTGTGTAGGACTTCTCAATCCTCAAACCACAAATGTATCAAGACTGCCATCGATGCAAATTGTTTTAGATCACACCATTTCATCTCCCTGTGATGATTTCAGTGCTGCAATCCAGGCAACAGATTTTGCCGATATAACTGGCTTCCCTCAGGTGCAGAGTGTTATAGATTAAAAAACATCATATTTTGCAAAGCTGCCAAGAAGTTGAAAAAGTTTATTTTTTAAAATATTAAACCACAGGAAAAGCAAAGGAAAAAAAGACAAATGGATAAAAGTTGCATTTGTTACTGGGAACAAACATGCACTGCTTGCATTTTTAATGGCTCAGGATTTATAGTCAATGAATGATCCCTTCACCCCCAAATCAGGTCTATTTAAAGCGAGTATTAATTAAGTGTTGTTTATTCCTGACGCTGTAGTGGTCTATCATGCTGAAGTCCTTCTTGCTCAAAGTTTGCATCTTTCTCCTCGGAAGACTACTGCTGCTCTCTCAGTTCTTTAGAGTCCATCAAGCCCTCTCTTTGTCTGTTGCAGTTGTACAGAGTGCAGCAGACAAGGATTATATGTAACTCTATGTCTGGAATACACTGCAAACGTTCCAGACCATTCTTCCATCCCCAGACAATCTAAGCTCAGAACCTCACCTTCAGAAGACCAGTTGTTTGATCCATCATGGTCCTGATAGCACAATGGATAGCTTTGCATCTACACTCAGCTTTAGAAAAAGGGCCTACATAATAGTCATCAGCCATGGTTGCAGAATGTGACATTGTCGACCAAAATCTAACCTTGTAAGGCATCTGGTCCTTGAAAAGAAGCAGGAACCTGCCAGAATATAAATATCATGGCAACTTCTAGGGTACCTGGAGAGATTTCACAGAGGTGGCCCTAATGATCATAGATGACTTGGACTGTGATGAAATGGAGCCCTTTTCTATTGATAAACTTAGTTATGTCGTGACGTGGCTCTTTCAATCTAAATGAAGCTTTCCAACATGCTTCATTGTTGCACAATGTCAAGATGGTATAGTGTGCTGGGCATGAAGAAGAGAGTAGCTGTGCCTTAAGCAGGGTTCTAACATGATATGATTGCTAAGGACAAGGAGTGTTGGTAGTTACAATATCAGTCAATCAGAAAGGTACTAGAAACTGGCAATGCATTGAAGAATGTGAGCTTATATTTGCAACATATTGTCTCCTGAGCCATCATGTGATGTCAGAAGGCTTTCACTTTTTTTTTATTACCCTCTCACTACAGGAACTGTGCAGGGTTATTTGTGGCTGGTAGTGATTGACCAGGTACATAGCTGCATCTTAAGTATGACATTGGAAATCCCAGTAGGTCCTTGCAATGGTGAATACTTCTGCCACTGGTGTGCACAAGCTAGTGTGAACGCATGTCACAAACCTGAAGTGCATATGTACTGAGATGAGTAGCTTGTAATGGTGAGAAAAATCGTCAGAGTTTGCAGAGAGAAATCCTCCATGATACTCTTGAAGTTGAAACTCAGCCATTTTTTGGTAAAATCACATATTTTAAACCTAGTTTCCATTTGGAAACATTTACTGAAATGAGTGAGAATTGTACCCCAGTTTGTGGTGTATTTTACTTTCTTCAGTTACCATTCAAACAAATTTGCTCACTGCCAAATCTGTCACAAACAAGCCCAAATGGGCCATGTTTCAAAACATCATCTGAGAAAAAATCTGCTCAAAAATAAATCATTTGATATAATTAGAAGTGGTAATTTGATGCAGTTTGATTAACACAGCTTAAAAAGCATTTATTGCAAAAAAAGCTGTCAATCCAATAACTATGAGTAACTCAATCTTAAGTTGTGCAAAAATTGCTATTAAAATGAATTAGTTCTAAGTTTTTTTTATCATACAGTGGTTAGATACTTAAAAGACGTTTAAAAGCTTTTAAAGCTTTCCAATTATTATTCTTGCCTTGAAATGAATCAGAACCTTCTCAAAGTTGCGAATGAGCACCTTTAGTGCAATCTTGCTATGTGATTAACTTACACTGGGGATATGAACAGTTTTGTGATGACGTCGTCTTCCAGCACACTTTCTTTTGCATGAGTACAAAAAAATTGCAGAAACTCGGGCTACGCTGAATGTAATTTGCAGTTAAAATTCTTCAAACTTTTACACTATTACACAAAGTTAGGACAAATGATGCTGATAAAGCCAGCACAGCAGAGCTAGAAATTCCAAGCAATTAAAAGGAGTAAAAAGGACTATGATAATAATGGAAAAATACTACCATGTGGAGTAGTTGCAGCAAGTTGCATGCATGCATTTAAGAGGAGGCAAGACCAATACATGAGGCCAAAATGAAGAGAAGGATATGTTGATAGATAGATGGATGAAATAAAGTGTCAGGTGCTAAATATCCTTTGAATATTACATAATTCATCTAACATACTTCAGGGAATGTATTCTCACTTTGAGCTCTTTGGTAAACATTGAAAATTTATGCATCACCTATTCATTCATTTTAATTCCATTCATTATTGTGAATGGACAGAAATGTAGGAACAGGAGTAAGGTTATTCAGCACCTTGAACCTGTTCTGCCATTCAATGAGATTATGGCTGATCTCTGGCCCAACTCCATATATGCCTCTGGCCCATATCCCTTAGAAACTGACGAGCATGCGTCAGGAGCAAAGGCAGTAATTTTTACAATTTGTGCTTTTTTTGCCTTTTTCTGGAAGATTTTTAATTTGCCCTCAAGAGCTGTATTGGTGTGTTTGGAACTCAAGCGTTCTTTTGCGAATACATAAGTGTTTATTTTCTATTAGCATGAATTTTGTGCATTTTTTTAACATAAATCAATAAAACTACTTGAATAATAACAAACAAGCAGAATTATGAGCCAATTTTACAATCTTGCACTCCCAGCATGGAATTTGGAAGCATATGTCAGGAAGTTTTTTTTTTGCAGAGATAATCTGACACAGCTGGATATTTCAAATGGGCAGAAAATAATGAAGAGAAAGTCAATTTTCACCTTTGAATCCTCATTATGCACTCCTGCACGCAAAGTTCAATGATGACAGTGTAAATTTCAAGAATGAATCAGTTTCCCTTGCTTGGGGATGGGAATATGCTGGAATTATTGAGTGTTTGTTTTGAAGAGATATTGAATCGAAGGCAGCTTCAGCCTTTTTGGAGATTAAGCGCTGAAGAAAGCTTGTCATTTTTTTTTGCTGGAGAACTTTGATTGCAGTTCATTTTTAGCTTTATTTTCTCACTGTTGTTCCTGGTACTGGTTGGTGCCTAATTTGATCATGGCCTTGGATTTCTTTGTGGCTTGCTTGCAACTACAATCTTAATTTCTACGATTGCAGTCTTGAAGTAGTTCATCCCCATGGAAATTCTGCTAAAAGCCTTAAAGGAGAAAGGAAATTTACACATGAAATGACGTTTCCATGCTCGCTTATACCTAACCACCCATATCAAAATTTCAAACTGCATTTATGTAGGCTGGAGATGTAGTACTGCGGAACAAAATATTAGTGAAGGAACTGAATAAGTACTTCGCAACATTTATTTTCATAGTACGAGACATTAGTATCATACCAGAACTTCAAGAGAGTTAAGAAGCAGAGATCGGTGTAGTGGCCATCCCTAATGGGAAGTTGAAAGATCTGAATATGGATAAATCATCCAAACCAGGTAAACTACTCCTCTTCCCAGAGTTCTGGAAGAGATAGCTGTAGAGAGATTGGTGGTGATCTTTCAGGAATCTCTGGAGTCAGAGAATCTCCCAGAGGAGTGGAAAATTGCTGATATAACACCCCTGTTTAAGAAGGGGCAAGTCAGAAGACAAAAAAATCTATAGGCCGCTTAGCCTAACCTCAGTTGTTGGTAATATGTCAGAGTTCATTATTCAGGAAGAGATTGCGGAGTCCTTGAAAGTTCACGGTAAAATAGTGCTGAATCTGCAAGGCTTCATCAAGGGGAAGTGATGTCTGAGAAATCCTTTAGATTTTTTTGAGGACGTAACAAGCAAGTTAGACAAGGGAGAGCCAATGGACATGATCCATTTGGAATTCCAGAAGGGCTTTGACAGGGCTCCCCACAGGAAGCTGCAAAATAAGTCCAGGATTCATGGTATTACAAGCAAGGTACTGGCATTGATAGAGGATTAGTTGACTTGCATCAAGACACTATTCAAAAGGGCCACAACACACTGTAGTACACCAGAACTGCAAAAAGAGGAAGAACCTATACAATATATTCGCCAAAGACGGATACCCGCGCAATTTCATCAACAGATGCCTAAGGGAAAGACAACGGAATGAGGACATTCTGCAACCCAAAGGACTAGCCACACTACCATACATCAAGAGCATTTCCGAACCGACAGCCAGACTACTGTGACCACTAGGACTCATAACAGCACACAAACCAACAGCCACTCTCAGCCACTCATCCACAGATTCAATCAATAAGCACATCGACCTGGACCCAATATACTGGCCACTGCAGCGGACAGCTGGAACTGACAACTGGAAGCAACAGATAAAAATCACTATAAATGCCGGAGGAAACATCACAGAAGCGCTTCACAGGAGGCTCCCAAACACTGAGGATGTCACTTAGACAGGGGAAGAAACGCCTGCAACACAAATTCCCAGCTCAGCAAACAGAACCACAACAAGTTGTCACAAAGATATGTGGATGGACAGGTTATGTTGAATAAGCAGGGAGGCTGCAGAAAAACTTGGATAATCTGAGACAGTGAGCAAAGAAGTGGCAGATGAAATATAATGTGGGAAAGTGTGACGTTATGCACTTTGGTGGAAAAAATAGAGGCATAGACTATTTTCTAAAATGGAAAAGGATACAGAAATCTGAAGCACAAAGGGACTTAGGAGTCCTAATTCTGGATTCTCTTAAGGTTACAATGCATGTTCAATTGGCAGTTAGGAATGTAAATGCGATGTTTGCATTCCTTTCAAGAGGGCCTTGAATACAAAACAGATGCACTGCTGAGAGTATATAAAGACTGGTCACACCACATTTGGTGGAATATTGTGAGCAATTTTGAACCCCATATCTAAGGAAGGATGTGCTGATGTTAGAGGGGTTCCAGAGGAGGTGTACAAGTATAATCCTGGAGATGAAAGGTTTGTTATATGAGAAGTGGCTGAGGATTCTGAGTCTGCATTTGATGGAGTTTAGAAGGATGGGGGGGATCTGACTGAAAGGTAAAACCAATGACTGCAGATGCTGGAAACCAGAGTCTAGATTAGAGTGGTGCTGGAAAATCACAGCAGTTCAGGCAGCATCTGAGGAGCAGTAATATCGACGTTTCAGGCAAAAGCCCTTCATCAGGAATCATCTCTGCCTGTATTCCTGATGAAGGGCTTTTGCCCGAAACGTCGATTTTACTGCTCCTCAGAAGCTGCCTGAACTGCTGTGCTTTTCCAGCACCACTCTAATCTAGGATCTGACTGAAATTTACAGAACGCTGAGAGGCCTAGATGAAATGGACATTGAGAAGATGTTTCTATTAGTATGTGAAACTAGGACCTGAAGGCATAGCCTTAGAGTGAAGGGATGATTCTTTAGAACTGAGATGAGGAGGACTTTCTTCATCTCGGGTGGTTAATCGGTGGAACTGGTTGCTGCAGATGGCTGTAGAGCCCAAGTAGGTTAGCGTATTTAAGACAATGATCATGATCAACAGGCCGACTTGGTGAGCCACACGGCCTAATTTTACTTCTATGTCTTACATCTTATATGGGGAGACAAAACTCGACTCCTTCCCTCACCTCTTGCTTATCACGTTAATTCAATTTCTGTAATCATGGCACCCTGTAGAACTAGGGAGCTTTAATCATCTTCCATGTTGTAGATTTTTCAAACTTGCAGAGAATAATTGATACTACAAATGTAGCCACTTGGAATCCTACTTCCATGCCAAAGGGTTACTGGGTATTCTGTCTCACTGAAGATCCATTTTAATAATCAGATTTTTAGGTATGTCCTCTTGGCTTCAGCAATTGTCCTGAATTTAGAATACTTGTTTCTCATCTGTTTTAGTGTCCAATATGCATAAAACATTGCAATGCTTGTGTCCACGTATTTTTACCCATGCTGCTGATCAACAGGAGTCTCTCAGATTTTCCTTACCCTCTTTGATGAAGTCTCAGGTGATTATAAAATGCTCCTTTCTCTCTTTTTCCCCATCTTCAAAAACAAGCAGCACATTTTGCATTTGATCAATGCATATTTACTAACAGTCACGGAGTCATACACCAGGGAAACAAAACTTTTGGTCCAACTCGTCCACACTGACGAGACATCCCAATCTGCACTAATTCTATTTGACAGCATTTGGTCCATATCCCTCTAAACATCCTATTCATAAACCCATTTGGATACCTTTTAAATGTTGTAACTGTACCCACCTTCAACACTTTCTCTGGCATCTTGTTCCATACATGCAACATTCTCTGTGTGAAAAAGTTACCACAATGTTCTTTTTAAATCTTTCCTCTCTCACCATAAACTGATGCCCTCTAGTTTTGGACTCCCCCACCCTCGGAAGAAGATAGGGTATTTATCCTATCCATGCTCCTCGTGATTTTACAAACTTCTATAAGGTCACCTCGCATCCTCCAACACTCCTGCATCAAAAACCGAAGTCTATTCAGACTCTCCCAATAACTCAAAACCTTCCCAGTTACTTCTTTGTAAATCTCTTCTGCACCCTCTCAGGTAAGAACAACCTTCCTATAGAAGAGTGATCAGAATTGTATGCAGTATCCTAATAGTGTCTATGCAGCTGCAATTTATTTGGTAGAATAGAAAATTGTTGGGAAAAAAAACACATTTTGACAAAGCTTTTTCATAATGTACTCATAAGGATAATTTGCAAGAATACCAACTTTAAGAAACTGTCATTTATACCATATATGTCTGTAATGCAAGACTCATAATAGCATCAAACATTAGATACTATTCTGTCATTGGAAAACATTTGTTGAAAAATAAAAGTTAGGGTCGAGGCTATTTTCTTGATATATTTTAGGGGGTTTCGTCTGGTCCATAACAAATCCTAAGTGTGTGAAGAATTGTATGGTAACCAATTTAGTATCTTTAACTTAGCTGTTGTGCAACAATGTTAAAATATGAGCTGCTTCTCAGTATTTCAGAATAGAAATGCATTTTAATGGAAATTGAGTTTTGACTAAAACTGGTTACTATTATCCCAATATCATGTAAAAGTAGAGGCATTGTGTATAGCTATGCGTTAATGCTGAGGTTGGAGGATGGTCTGTTGCTGCAGTCCCACTACACTATGGGTCATAATAGTCAAAGAAAAACTTTCAGTTACCAAGATGGCCAATCGAACAACTTCTCTATATTAACTTTATGATTCTCAATTTAAATTTAAAAATAAACTCTCAAAGAAGTTTATTTAATTAAAGCAAGCTATTGGTTATTCAACAAAGATACAAAATGAGTGAACGCACCATCTCTAATCCAGAAGTGTTTTCTTTTCTATCCCTAAATAATCATACATAGCACATGAACCCAAACACATGCACTCATACACACCAGGAAAACAAAAATAAAATATTTCTCTGGCGTGATTTGCTTTCTGAAAATAAAACACTTGATCTAATGGATTTTAGACTTGAAGAAGTATAAGTTCAGGATGTGGGAATATTCACATCATCTTCCAGTCCAACAACCTGACACTTATAGACAGGCTATCAAAAAGAAACAGTTGTATCTTGAAGTCTTGACAAACACAGATTGTTCAGAAAATATGACACTAAAATATTATTCATTTGCTCTTCTAGAACACTAATGAGATTTCACATAATAGAATTCATACAAAGAGTGTTTTCTCCAATGAATTCTAGATACCAAAGCAGTCCATTTTCAAAATAGCCTCTTCAGGGGTCCATAGCAATTTTTTTGGCTATTCGCATGATTTTTACAAAGTCTTTAAAAAGAATCTTTAATGCCTTTTAATTAACTCTTTTCAAAAGGCCAAAGCCTAAAAAAAAAATTTTCCACAATCTATCAAAATTTACATCATTACATTATGAAGCATCTTCATACTAATAATGAATACTAAAAAATATTTGGATAAAAGGAAGGAACTTTAACGTATTTAGATAAAGTATCCTGAAAGTAAAAATGTCATCTTTGACATGAGTGATACAAAAACTTAAAACAATGCAAATGGTTGACTTACTTAAGGTGATGAGACCAATCCACTAAAAATCAGTTCAGTTGGTATTTTAGCCCATTACAATAAGTGCTCAAAATATAATATTCTGTTAACAATCCTTTAATGTCTAATATATTCTGGCTCTAAGGTGATGTTAACATTACTGATGATTTCAGATATAAACTTGAGTATGATTAATTCTTAATTTGGCAATGTTTGATCTCAATATCACAGGTTGTCATATTTAAGCTTTTACTTGATGTAGAATTTGCGATCCATGGACGTGACATAGATGTAAAAGACACTACCTGTTTGGGTTACAGACAATCATGCATTGATCAAATAGTGGATGAATGAGAAATAGCATTTTATATGTGAAACAGTTCTGTCTGTCTATCACCATAAAGATATAATATGATATGTACATATTTTCATTCTGACGTTAAAGAGATGACTGAATTGGGAAACGACAAAACAGTCACAAGAACTGAAACTTCCTTAAATCCATGTACAGTGCTACAAAGATACACAATTTTTGCTTGTAACATATAAAAAATGATTTGAAGGAGAATGTATGTGGCCTGATTAGTAATGTTGCAGATGACACAAAGATTGGGGGACCTGCAGATAGTAAGGACGTTTGCTAGAGGATACAGCAGGATACAGATAGGCTGGAGACATGAGCAAAGAAATTGCAGCTGGAGTTTAATCCTGATAAATGGGAGCTGATACATTTTGGGAGTTCTAATGCAGGAAGGAAGTAAACAGAAAATGGCGGAACCCCAAGTGCCATCAACATAAACAGAAAGCTAAACATACAGGTCTACAGTTACCTGAAAGTGGCAAACACAAGTGGATAAGGTGATCGAAAAGTCATATGCCTTGTTTGTCTTCATTAGTCAGGACATAAAACAAAAGTTGGTGAGTCATTTTGCAGCTCGATAGAACTTTTGTTTGGCTATATTTGGAATATTGTGTCTGGTTCTGGTCGCTAGACTACCAGAAGGATGTGGAAGTTTTGGAGATGATACAGAAATCATTTACAAAAATGTCAACTTGGCTTGTCATCACTTGAAAGTCAAAAGACGAGGGGCAACCGAATAGAAGTTAACAAAATTATAAGAGGCATGAATGGATAGTCTGATACTCGGGGATGGAGGTTTAAGGTGAAAGGGGAAGGAGTTATGAGGTTTTTACACAGAGGGCGGTAAGTGCCTGCATAGCAGACTCAGAGGAGTGGATGTGGATACATTCGCAAAGTTTAAGAGACATCTTTACAATATATGAAGAGGCAGGGAATAGAGAGATACAACAGCATAGACAAAAGGTTTTTAGCTCAGAAAGGCATCATGCATCAGCGCAGTCTTGGTAGGCAAAATGGTCTTTTTCTGTGCTGTACTAGTCTTTGTTCTTTGTTCTTCCAATCATACAGAGTTGAGGTTAAAAAAAAGCACTATACATCAGGCAAAAAAAACTCTAAAATGCAATTGTGAGGTTTTTTTTAACAGTTTTACGAAGTCGTTGATACTCAACTCAAATAATAGGAGAACATAATTGTAATTGGCATTAAAGTATTGACAAAATCATTGCAACATCAGCATGATCACAAGGATATTAATGATAATCTAACAAAATTCAAATATTACAGCAATTCTAAGACCAATGAATGGTTAACAAAAACACACAAAAATTGATAATTAATTTTACAATTTCAATTGATTGCAATTAGAATGAAACATTGCATATAATGGTCTAAATGTGTGCATTAGCTATTTCAGAATGATTTGGCAGAAATCGGCAAGACAAGCAGAAAGGATCAAGGGATTTTCTACATAAATTACATCCAGCACAACTCAGGTTTGCGTAAGACACTGCACTATCAGTGATTCACTAGATGTCAGCCCCACTGTGATGTGTTTCAGATTGTGTGAGGGTTGCTCAGCCTTGCTGATCACAATCAAACTCATTTATTTATGGTCAAAGTTCTGGCCTTACTTTTATGAATCACACTGAAGGATGATGAATAATATAATTGACACAGGTTTCAGATTTTGAATAATACAAGTATGTTTAATATGTACAGCAAATCTCCATGTGGCAGAACTAATACTAAATGCTCTTATGTGAATAATAACAAAAAAAAATACTTCTCATTGAATTTCATTAGGCTAAATCCAACTGGATTCACTGTCTCATGGCAGTTAAATTCACAAAGTTACGTAAACTTTGGTTGGAATGTGAAGGACAAGTGTCCCCACATGTTCAGTAAGGAAATGTGCTTCCTTATCTCGTCTGATTTACATGTGACTCTAGATATAGAGCAATGTGATAGACTCTTAATTGCTTTCTCAATGGCTTAAAGTGCCAAAAATTCAAAGGCAATAATTGCCAGCCTTGCTTATAATGTCCATATCCCATTTTGTTTTATTCATTCACAAGATATGAGTGTCTCTGGCTAGGCCAGCAGTCATTGTCCATCGTTAATTGCCCAGAGGGCAGTTGTGAGGCAACCATATCGTTGTGGATTTGGAATCACTTGCAGGCAAGACTAAGTGAGGGTGGCAGTTTTCTCCCCTAAACAACATAAGTGAACCAGATGTTTTTTCTTCCAGCAATCAACAAGGGTTCATGGTCATTGTTAGATCTTGAATTCCATAAGAATTAAGAATGTATAAGAATTCAAAAAAGAAAGTAAAAGCATTTAAAACATTTTCCACCCCAGCAACTGGTATGTCAAAATTCAGGCTGACCATTCAGTGCAGTAGTTAAGGTGTTCTGTGTTGTCTGACATATTGCCTTTCAGATGAGATGTTAAATGAAGGTTCTGGAAACTTTCTTCATAAGATAAGCCCATCATGTTAGGAGTGAATTAAGTGAGCCTTCTCTGAATGGGTTATAAAATAATTATATTTTCAGTAAAATAGTGGAACCAAAGCCATAACAGACTTCATACTGATGATCTATTATATCGCATTAGTTCATGTAGTGTGAATAAACCTTGACTCCCCATCATCTACAAGGCATAAATCAGAAGCGGGATGCATATCACTCTACTGGTCTGGATGAGTGCAGCTCTGACAACACTCAGGAAGCTTGACACCATACATGACATAGCATATCACTTGACTGGTATCACACGCACAAGTACTCATTCCTTCTACTACCAACACACAGCAGCAGCAGCAATGTGCACCCACAACAAGGTACATTGCAGAGATCAGCCAAGGCTCTTTTAATAACAGCTTCCAGACTCATGACCACTACCATCCAGAAGGAAATGACAGCATATACATGACAAAACCACCATCTTCAAGTTCCCTTTCAAGCCACTCACCATCCTGACTTGAAAACATATCACTGGTCTTTCAGTGTTACTGGATCACCTGAACTCCCTCCCTAACCAGAATTCTGGGTGTACTTGAACTAAATGGATTGCAGCAGTTCAAGAGAGTGACTCATTACCACCTTCTCAAGAACACTTGGAGACGGGCAATAAATACTGGTCCAGCCAACAATGTCTACATCACATAAATGAATATTTTCAAAAGTTGGCATCAATCTTTTTGACTAATATTTTCTTCACCTACATTTTGGAAATTTTCTTTGTTATTGTTAAAAGTTTTGCAAGAGAAAGATTTTATTGCTGTTGAAAGTAGAGAAATGTCATAGATCATAAATAATAAAAAAAAAACTGATAAGATGTGGACAATTTAAGATCTGATTAATACCAATGTACTGATTTTAGTGATGTTCCCTAGGAGGGACAGAGCATGTATAGGTTAGAGTTGAAAAAATATTGTTTTGTGAATATGAATCTAGAGAGCATTAAAGATGATCCAACATGCATTTTTGCAAAACGCTGAAGTATCAGAAGATTTGAAATGATAGACAGCAAAAGAATGTGTGCATATGTAATTGCAGCCTAATGGTTGACACGAGTGAGCAAAGGGATTATTAAGACTGCACTTACATAACAGACATAGATTTTGCTATTCACTGACAACACAATTCCACTCTAATTTCAGCTGTATTATATGTGGTCTTGCTGGTGAAGGTTTCCAGTTGGCTATCATAAAACATGCATTAGTGACACAATAGTTTAATTATGGTCAGATTAGAATGTTGCTTTATTCTGTCAGAACTTCCATTATAATATGATCTTAGTCTTATCTGGGGTCATTTCTGTAAAATCCTGTTGATGGTGTCTCTCCGCCTCTGCAGTTGTACCTTATCTACTATATTAGCATAGAGTGCTAGTTACACCCAAAGTTTGGATAATATGGTGAAACCTTCTCTATCTCATATGTAATTGGTCCTGTGTAAGCCAGCAAGCTGTGGACATCAAAACATTCAGGGAAGAAATTATTGTAAAGGGTTGCTACATTTGATTTCCAATGCCTACTAACATCAATCTAATCAAAGATCAGCAACAAGGTTCGTTGGAAGGTTTTCAGTGGGTCACTCAAAACAGTTCAGTGGTCACTGGAGGACATTTCAAGGCTTATAGGTGATTGAGAGAGAAACAGCTAGATGAAGGTAACATGTAAAAGAGTACTGCTGTTAAGCTGAGTTGCTGAGAAGGCCACTAGTATTGTGCTGTCAGCACAGCCTACCCATTCTCTACTTCTCCCAGCTGTCATGATCATTTACTCAGTTTTTCTTCTGTCCTGGCTTACCATCAATAACTCCCTTGTCTGCCTATTCCTTTCATCTCTCTCTCTCCCAACACTGGCTTCAGCATAAATATTACATTTTCCTAGCTGCTGTCAATTCTGAAGAAGAATCACTAGACACACATGGTTAACTCTGTTTTCTCCCCATACATGCTACCAGACCTGCTAAGCTTCTCCAGCAATTTTTGTTTTCTTTTGCACTAGCTATGTATAATGGGGTTTCGTGGGAAGTTTTAAGAGCAGTAAAATAGTTCTATTCAGATTAACTCAAGAGAGGTGCTGGTGCTATGGGTGCAGTGAAGGATTAAAATTAGGGTTCAGGAAAATTTTGGAGGCCATGAGGGGTCTGGAAGAAGATGGCAAGCAATTAATATTTCATTGCAGCTGAGTATAGGATTTGGAAAACTACACGTTGTATGTCCTTGAGCAGAGCTCAGGAAAGAGAGAAAAAAAGTCAAGAATGTAAAGCTAGCTGTCAGTGAAAAGCTGAAGTTGTCTTTCTAAGTGTGAGAGTGCAGTCTCCTGAATTAACGAGAGAGTAGACCTAAGGAAGAAGTCTTGGACAGAGTGCTTTTGAAAACTTCATCTAAGCAACGGAAGAATCAGACATCTTATATAATATAATAACATTGAATAATCTACAGTGTCATTAAACTCTGTGGTTTCTTGGCAATCTGTGGGTTTAGTCTTGACCAGCTTTCCTTTAGATGCACTCTCTGGGGTTTTTTGCTGGTCTTGGGCTTATTTGGAAAATCATTTTTCTCTTCCATTCTCTGCATCTTAGTTGCATCACTGCAAAAGCATCAATGGTCTTTGCTGTGGCTGAATTAATCAGTCTCAATAAAACTATGGGCAGAACATAGAAATGACGTCCTGTGTAATGTGAGCAGACACTTTGCAGAAGTCACAAATTATGGGTTAACATAGTCTTGTGCATGGACTACATGGGGCGCTCTGATAAGAAGGGTCATGGAATGCCAGTACATGGTACTTTGACATAGGACCGTATTCTGTTAAATGCAGCACCAGTCATATCATAATGAGACAGTGGGAGATTGTGAATGTTGCATATGTATTGAAGCCTTGTCTTCTCAGCCCTACCTCACCTAAGAAAGACATATAAGAGGATGTTGCACTGTACTTACAGCTCAAGGTGAGAGGGAATCAGTTCCATGCACCTCTCAGCCTATGATGTCTTACATTTGCTTTGTGAATTGTGGCCCACAGGTTCTATCTTTAAAGTCACTTTTGATTACGTCTACCTTACAGAAATAACTATCTTCAATCTGCAATGACAATTGATACAGTCAAGATTGCTGTAACTAGGATTTGCACACCACACTGTTGGACACTGCAGGCATTTCACAACCACCAGACAATGATAATAGATTACTTCGACCTGGACTGTGCTATTGTCTGATTGATTGATTGATTGATTGATTGATGCTTTTGTTCCTTGAAGGACCTCCCACACATCAGAAGTGAAACCATGTGTTGACATTGGAAATAAACATTAACTGTATTCACCTCATGTGTGCCCCCAACCAATTTCCATTTGTAGGTCTCATTTAGGAGCTGAGATGGCGTGGAAGGCAGCACAGATCTCGCTGGACACCATGTGTTCCAGCTTCAAACTAATTATCAACTCCTGGCATTCTAGTCCAGTGTTGTGTCAGTAGTATTTTACAATTCCCTCATATTTTCTAATGTAATCAAAAACAGATAGCCATGCAAACCTTTAATTGCTAAACCTCTCTCTCCAGCTGTGGCAAAGCTCGATTTGTGGAATGAAGTACTGTTCCCAAGAACCACTTGTTGCTAAGGTGTTAATGAGAGAAAATATGTTGAATATGTAGTTACTTGTTTTTCGATAATTCTAGTATAGTATTACCACTCTTAAACGTGGAAGTAGCAACTGGCAACTGAGAACTGACTGAATGGCTCCCTCACTTGTTATCTCCAAGCGGTTGCTCAGCTAATACCCAAAATCAGATGTCAACACCAAATCAATTGCAATCTGTTTATTGAAGATAAAAATCATTATGGGTAAAATAAAGAGGTGTGTTTATCCAGTCTTTAAGTATAAGGTTAGTGTGTATGGTATGGCTGGGTGGATCAGTATTTGTCTTCTAATTGTGGTGACTGATGATATTCCCCAATGGATCATTTTCCTGCTGAGGATCAATATATATTACATTAATCTTTAATGAAGTTGTTGTCATGTCCATTTGCTCTAAAACTGCATTTATAGCAAGAACAGAGTGTGTCCAATGTTTCCCAAAATGCTTGCATTCCAAATTCTTCTGTCCAAAACAAAGAGTCAATCAGAAGTATAGGTAACACAAATGTAATTTACAAGTCGAAGTTTTCCATATAGTAGAAAGACACATTTTCTCAAATCAGGCTCATCAACCAATTATGGGTTAGGATTATGGCTCTTGACAAAGAGCCCTTTGTATTTAGTTGATTACATTTTCTAATGATATCAAGGTAAACTTCTTTCCATTGTTGCATCTAGCTGTTTCTTTCTTCCTCGGTGAGTCCAGTGTCATGCTGTACTTCACAATTTCTGATTTTCCACTCTGAAAAACATCTTCTAGCTTTTTTGTCCATACTTTGTCTTTAAGGGACTTTGCCTTTAAAGACTCCATTTGCTTTCTGTATACAATGCTGTGTCTCTGCTTGCAGTTAGTCTGCTATAGATCTACAATCTGCACACACAGAGATCAGTTGGTAAACTGTAATGCCTGCTTGATAATGAGCAATTTATTTTATTGTTTCAAATAAACTAACTCATAGAGTTAATTAATCCCTTGTGCACAATGATTATCAGACCATTATGAGTAATGTGGCATCCAATACCTATGTCCTCCATTTCCTCATATTGTTGGCATTTGCAAATGTTACAAGGCTTGTTGACTCCCTTCTTTTTAGCATCTTATTTTCTCCTATAGTTCACTTCCGTACACCAATATCCACAATGAAATAATGAACCATAAATGCAGGGCATGCAAGAAACTGTGACATGATATTTTTAAATAGTGTGCTTTTTCTTAAAAATGTCTAAAGTGCTAAAAAATTACATTCTCAAGTTGTTTTTTATATTTAACTTTGAACAAAAACAATTTTTGCTACACTAACAAAATTTGAGACCTGTGTACAAATTGGGACTTAGGATGCTAAAAGCCTTGCTAAATACAAAGCACCTCATTCATCATGGTTCAACAGCAACTGAAAAATAGCAAGTTATGTTCCTATTCCATCTTGTTGAGGAAATTAATTGGTTTCTAACAAGAAATCTGTAATACGTTCGTGGATAAATAATAGGTTTTCATTTGTCCATATCAAAGAATACATAAGTGATTTGAATTATTGTAGCTCATCTCACTAGAACACACCAGGAGACCATTATCAGGAAAGTGTCAAAAAAGTGTACAAAGCAAAAAGCATACTTCTGAAGATTTGCTTTCAAACTTACACACCATGTCAACAGTTCAAAGTAATCAGAAGCTTTCATGACAATTTATATTGTATGTCTCCAAAAGTAGATTGACACATTCTGAAAGCCAAAATTGACACAGGAGCTACAGCCAATATAATACTACTATACATTTTGACAGACATGTACCTCAACAGTGGAGCTCAATGGTACGGCCTAAAGAGATCATAACACAGCCTATAATATTTCACCAATTCTGAATATGAGCACAATAAATCTGCAGTGCCAATATCCAAACTTGTTCTTTAGATTCCCAAAGTTTTCTACCTGGTGTGGGTACCATTAGTCTAGCAATGGCAGGAGTACTGGTATGTGCAGATCTTGATATAGTCACAATTCATGAGAATCAAACCACATACACTGTTGTGGAACAGACCAAGCATAACACAACTAAATCAGTCAATGATACCAAAAGGTTGTGCCCAGATGAATTAGATATGATCAGCAATATTTAAAGTCATATAATATTGCACCTTAAGGATGATATAATCCAATCCAATGATCCTTCAAGGATGTACAGCATGCAAGAGCAAGGAGTAGCATCCCGAGCACTATAATATGCTGATAGGTAAAAGTGAACCCATTTCCTACCAATTGGTCTAATTATCTGAGAGACAAGACATTGTTCTTCAATCATTGGAGGGGATGAGAAATACATGAGGAATGAGTAGATCGAGAATGATACAACTATACATCAGACAGTGAGCATGAGTCAAACACTGAAGAAGGGCTTATGCCCGAAACGTCGATTCTCCTGTTCCCTGGATGCTGCCTGACCTGCTGCGCTTTTCCAGCAACACATTTTCAGCTCTGATCTCCAGCATCTGCAGTCCTCACTTTCTCCGCATGAGTCAAACATCCAATCACAAAAAAGTTGATGTAATAAGATATTTCTAAGATATGCAACCCAGATTGTGCAATGTCATTATTAATCATGATGCCACACGATGAAAGAACAGAAGCCAGCTTAGACCAATGTGTAAGACAACAATCTTAAATTTATAGAATGAGGAGGAAAGCTCATGATGATTATTGTGTGATGCTAAGTACTCACAACCAGCAGTATGACAACCAAGTTGTCAGATAAAAGAATCCAAGAATAATACATATCTTTTTAGATGGATAAATGATCACCTGATCAGGATCCTATAACATTACATTGAAGTTTAAATTGCGAGCCTTGTTAACTGTTTTATCTGTTTGGCAAGTGTTGTCAATTCAAAAGTTATACATTATACAACCTGTGTATATCCAATTGGGATTTACTTTTGTTTGGCAGAAGATGTGTTACATTTTACACCTAGTATATGATATACTTTTGAGAGACATTCTCATGCAGTCATCGCCATGTCATGGCATGTGGGAGTTGGTGAGGTGATAGCCTAATGGTATTATCATGAGATTGTTAATCCAGATACTCAGCTAATGCTCTGGACTCCTAGCCTTCAATTCCATTGTGGCGGAAGTGGGACTTTGAATTCAATAAAGAATTTGGAATTAAGAATCTAATTGTAACCTTGAATCTATTATGAGAAAAATCTACCTAGTTGAATAATGTAATTTAGGGAAGGAAATCTGTCATTCTGGTCTGGCCTACATGTAGTTGACTCTCAACTACCTTCTGGGCAATTAGGGCTGGACAATAAATGCTAGCCTAGCCAGCAATGCCCTCATCCTGTGAGGCTTTTTTTAAAAAGTAATATGATAAAGTTTCAGTTTTCAGTTTACTGAGCAGGTCATACTGAGGGAAGTGTGTAACAGTTTATAACCGAGTTGCTCTGACCTAGGTCAAAAATCACATGATAACCAGACTATCGTCCAACAGGTTAATTTGAAAACCCAAGCTCTTGGAGCCTTACTCCTTCTTCAGGTGCTAGTGAAACAGGAGACATCTGACACAGAATTTATAAGCAAAAGCCCTACGCATGCACAGGGTCTGTTCAGATGAGGAGGAACACGATGGACACCTGAAGGTTTTGAAGGACACCCTCATAAGAACAGGATACGATGCTCAACTCATCGCTCATCAGTTCGAAAGTGCCACAGTGAAAAACCATAACGACTTTCTCAGAAGACAGGCACAAGATATGAACAATAGGATACCCTTTGTTGTCCAGTAATTCCCAGGAGTGGAGAGATTACACCATGTTCTTCGTTGCCTGCAACACATTATTGATGAAGATAAGTGCTTCGCCAAGATCTTCCCTATACCTCGATTTCTCACCTTCAATCAACCACCAAACCTTAAACAGACCATAATTTGCAGCAGCGTATCCACCCTTCAGGACAACATCAACCATAACACCATACAATCCTGCCATGGCAATCTCTGCAGGACATGTCAGATTATCAACATGGATACTACCATCACATGCGGGAACCAGCCACCACATACATGGCAGAGACTCACGTGACCCGGTCAACATTGTCTATCTCATACGCTGCAGGCAAGGATGCTATATGAGCGAAACCATACAGAGCCACAATAATGGATGAATGGATACCTCGTAACAATCACCAGACAGGGATGCCCCCTCCCAGTGGGGGAGCACTTCAGCAGTCAAGGACATTTGGCCTTGGAACTTTGGGTAAACATCCTCCAAGGTGGAGCTCAGAATACACAACAACGCAGGGTTCCCAACGTGGTTGATAGCCAAGTTCGGTATCCATAAGGATGGCCTCAACTAGGATCTTGGGTTCACGTAGCACTATAGATGACCCCACCACATTATACATTCTCACACATATTCTCTCATATAAACAAACTCACACTCACACAGACCCTGTCTCATACACGCACTGTCTCACGCACACTCATGCGCATGCACACTCACACACAAACACACACACACACCCATATATAAATCTATGAAATGAATTTGCATCTGCCAATTTGTACTTGCTGACACATTTTATTTTCTTCAAAAAGCTCACAATCTGTAGGCAGTAAGTCAAAGTGACATTTTATAACCTCCTACTTTGGAAACAAAACCAGTCTGACTCCAGGTTGAGACACAGACAGATTTGAAACAAGACCTCACACCTAAAATGCATTATCTGACCCGAGATGTCACATCTTCTGCACTGATAAAACCTTAATTATCTTAGGGCAGTGACTTGAAGAAAATTCTAGGATTTACATATTAATCAATCAAAACCCACAGCTCCATTCTAATTGATTAAAGATTTAATAGCCATCTTAGGTTTGTTCAATACATTTGCATCAGTTGTATGATGATTTGATCTGTTACTTATAAATTCTGTGTCAGATTTTTCCTCTCTCACTAACACCTGAAGAAGGATGAAGCTCCAAAAGCTAATGTTTTCAAATAAACCATTGGACGATAACCTAGTGTCATGTGATTTTTGACCTTGTCCAACCCAGTCCAACACCAGCACCTCCACATCATGGCTCTGAATTAGCGCAAGCATAACATTGTAGTATATCTGTCAATTCACTGAGCTGTAATAAAAGTGTATTGAACTGTCAGTACTGTACTACATTATCCACATCTCATGCTTATGTTTCAGGAGCCAGCATAGGTATTGCCTCATCAGCTAAAAATATCTGCTGCAGTTAAAAAGCCCATCATACCTCTGTAATAGATTGTGAAAAGCAGATCATAAACTGCGTAGAACATCCTGAGGCTGTGAAAGTTGATTATTTAATTATTATAAATTATTTGTGCTCTTTCTGTTTTACCACATGCCCTCAGCCAGCCTGTCTCTGAGCATCCAATGATCCGTCTTATGGACCAGATGGGCACCTGGATTTCCTGTGCTCTACAGTCAGCTCCCTAATCAGCAAGCTGTCTATTGATGCTGGCAACTCACCATACTTTATTCTAATCAGGGCTGACTTGAAAAGGTTTTTTTTGTCTTTGGCAAACGTCATTGAGCAAGCAGTAGATTTGTTCAATCATCACATTTTCGATAGGTGGGTCATTTCTCTTATATCTGTATCTCTTACATCTGTAACATATGAAAATTAACAAGCGATACTCATAAAAATTCAAGTAAGATTAGCAGTGAGTCTTTTGCTTCCAAAATAAGGAACGGAGAAAAACGATTTTTATTCTTAATCTTACCCATGCTGATTCAGCAGTAAGCTGCATTAAATATCATACATGTATTGAATATTCTATATTTAATACTTCTTACTTGCAAAATCTTTTTTGTTTAAAAGCCAATTATGCAACATATACTGTATCATTAGCATTCAACAAAGTCAGTGCAAAAAGGACAATCCACAGTTATTCTGATAACAATCAGAACCATTAATAAAAAGACACATTCCTAAGTGATCACCCAGTTAAATTATCCAATAGTCTAGTAACTGGCAGTGACTCATAAATAATTATTTCAAAATAAAATGATATACCAACAAAAACAAGCACCAATAAATCATCAACTGCTCACTTTTAAACTGAGAGGATATAATTCAATTAACCTCAGGATAGCAATTTGATTTGTCTTGAACTCTTGCTCAGTGCCTCTCCCTATAACCTATCACAGCAAAGTGCTGTTAGCACTCCTGGAAATGTGTCAATAACAATTCAATGCACATTGAACAACTAAGAATACTTGGAAAGCACTGAATGAGCAAATGCCAAAGGGACATTCAGGATAGATTTTCACAGGTTTTGAGCTGTCTACTTCATTGTAGACTGTGGTCTACAAGTGATCTTGTTTCACAGCCTAGCTTTGTAAATCATGTGGCAAAAAAAACAGTATATATGAAAAGTTCTTGACAGATGACACACCATTTATGGTAGATGAGACACAAATATTTGATGTGCAAAGTTAACTGAAAAAAAAACTGTTACAACTATTATATAATGCTATATCTTTTAGATTAGATTCCCTACAGTGTGGAAACAGGCCCTTCAGCCCAGCAGGTCCACACTGACCCTCTGAAGAGTAACCCACCCAGACTCATTTCCCTCTGACTAGTGTACCTAACACTATGGGCAATTTTAGCATGGCCAATTCACTTGACCTGCACATCTTTGGACTGTGGGATGAAACCCACACAGACACAGGTAGAATGTGCAAACTCCACACTGCCTGAGGCTGGAATCAAACCTGGGACCCTGGTGCTGTGAGGCAACAGTAGCTAACCACTGAGCCATCGTGACATTTTAGAAATGTTAATTTTCCTCAGAAGATCTATTTTCCGAGGAGAGGGCGAATCATAGAATCCCTACCGTGTGGAAACAGGTCCTTCAGCCCAACAAGTTCACACCATCCCTCCGAAGTGTAACCCACCCAGACCCATTCCCCTATCCTATTACTCTACACTCAGCCTGGACTAATGCACCTAACTTACACATCCCCGAACACTATGGGTAATTTAGCATGGCCAATCCACCTAACCTGCACGTCTTTGGATTGTGGGAGGAAACTGAAGCACCCAGAGGAAACCCTCGCAGACACGGGGAGAATGAGCAAACTCCACGTATGGTCGCCAGAGGCTGGATCGAGTCCAGGTCCCTGGCACTGTGAGGCAGTAGTGCTAACCACTGAGCCACCATGCAGCCTCAAATCCTTCAGTTCTGGAGAGGAGTCACTGAACTCAAATCATTCACTCTGTTTCTCTCTCCACAAATGCTGGCAGACCTGCTGAATCTCTCCAGCACTTGGTATTTTTATTTCACATTTCCAGCTGTTGCTGTATTAACCTTTCATTACCATACTTAGGGCGGCATGGTGGTTCAGTGGCTCAGTGGATAGCACTGCTGCCTCACAGCACCAAGGTCTCAGGTTCCATTCTGGCCTCGGGCGACTATCTGTGTGGAGTTTGCACATCCGCCCCTTGTCTGCGTGGGTTTCGTCCAGGTGTTTCGGTTTCCACCCACAGTCCAAAGATGTGCAGATTAGGTGCATTAGTCAGAGGAAAATGGATCTAGGTGGTTTACTCTTCGGTGGGTCAGTGTGGATTTGTTGGGCCGAAGGGCCAGTTTCCACACTGTAGAGATCTAATCTATAATTGAGGGGTACCTGATATCCAGAAGAAATACATATTTGCGTCATTGCTTTATAAACAAGGTTGATCAGAATACTTTGATGAGAGAGGAATATGATAAAACTGCAGAATGTATTTGTTTTGGTGGGGAACAAGTGCAGTGGCCCAAAACCTTGTTGGGAAACCCACTGTATTCAGGATATCTGATGGGGCCAAGACACAAAGAGGTTCCTGTGGCATCAAAACTGATTCAGTGGGAAATCCTATGCCACCACTACCCCCATCTCCAAGAGTCACTGACCAATAAAAAGCCAGGTGTTCTCCAGTACTGGTAGCACCACTTGGTCCTTCTGCTTAGCTATTCAGTAAGATCATGGATCAGCTGAACATTGCCTTAAGAACTGATCGATCTTCCATTCCAAAGAGCTGTCTTACTGGACTTAGTCATTAGCTTTGTTTCTGACTCCAGAGATGCTGAGCCTCTCTCGCACTGTCTGCTTTTATTTCAGATCTCTAGTATTTGGAACTCTTTATTTTTTCATAAAAATCCATCCACCTTTGCTTTAAAACTTACAATTGCAACTACTTCTACCATCTTTTGGGAAGAGTGTCAAAGACTCACGATCTTCCAAGAGTACAATTTCCTCTTCATTGCAGTTTAAAACTGTGACTCCAAGTTTGAGTCTCTCCCACAAGGTGAAACATACTTTCTGCATCCACTGTTTCATATTCCCTCAGTATCTTATATGTCACAGTCATGTCACCTTTTCTTCTTCTCAATTCAAATGGGAAGAGGTCCAACCTGTACAATCTTTTACCAAAAGATAACTCTTCCCCTCCCAGATCAGTTGAGCAATTCTTCTCTAAATTGCCTCAATGCATTTGCATTCATTCTTAAATAAAGAGACTAAAATGTTATTCGGTATACCAGACATAGCCTCACAACACTGTGCAGAACTGTACTAAAACAGCCACACTTGCACTAACTTCTGATTCATGCAATGGGACATCTAGTTTTCTCTGTAGCTGAGATTCTGTAATTCCTCTGCATTTCCCTAAATATTGCTTTTCTACTCTTCCTGCCAAAGTGGACAATTTCACATTTTCTCATTATTTTTCAACTGCCAAATATTTACCCACTCACTCGACTTATCTATATTTCATTTTCAGACTCTACTTTCTCAATGTAACTTGACTTGCCACCCAGCTTTGTCATCAGCAGCAAGTTTAACAATCATACTTTCATCCCTTCATCCGGATCATCGATATAAGTTGTAACTAATTAAAGCCCCAATACAAGTGATTATCACTCTACTCATCATATCATGCCAACCTTAAAATGACCAATTGATGCCAGCCAGGGCTTCCTAATAGCCAACCAATCCTCTGTCTGTGCTAATGACCATCTCCCTATAGTGCAATATTGTATGTAGCATTTTCTTAAATGCTGAACAGTATTCTAAGTACAGTATATCAACCAGTTCTACCCTATTGATATCACTGCTACTTCCTCAAAGGACTCTAATGAATTAATCTAACATGATTTCTTTTTTCACAAAACCATTTAGTTTGCCTAATTGCATTAAGATTTTTAAAATTTATGCAAGGTTCTCTGTGAATTTAACACTTAGTATTTAAGTATTGAGCAACCTTTATAACATATTAATGTATATAATAACAATTATTTTGCATTGCTGACTCTTCTGTTGTACAAACTTCTGTGGATAAACATAACTAAATGTTTTGAACTGCTGCATTAGCATTCATTTTCCTTTGCAAGTTAATATCTTACTAGCCTATTATACATTTTCCATTTTGTCTAACTGAGTCAGCTTATTTAGTTTTTGATAAGTTGCAGTCAGGATATTTTCAGATGAATTAAATCAGTGCAACCGAATACAACTGTCATTTTATTCCTAATGAGCTAAGTTAAAAGCATCACTGACAGAATTTTTTTTGCTGAATTGAGAATGTTTATTTAAATACCCACAGATATACAGTAGTTGTGTTCCTTTTAAAAATTATACCACCATGACTACCTTGGCATACAGTGAAGTGAATCATATTTAACTAATGATGTGTACCATTCATACATGGCTATGTCCGTTTAATTCAAGGGCCTCAGCAATAACAAATTCATTAATCCATTAAGCCATGAACATCATGAAACTCTGCCCAAAACCACTGGTCAATCAATACTCAATTAATCATCAGTTTTGTGCAGTCTTCACAAGTAGAAATACATCTATTTTGAGATTTTCTTCCATCATAAAATCACAGAAGAATGAGAGATTGTTAAATCAATATAAATTCAACTCAGAGATAGGTTTATTCCCCAAATTAATTTTCCAGTGGTAACTGATTAAATTCACTTAAGGACTGAACACCTTCTCAAAAATGTGATGTACAAAATTCAGAAATTTTTCAAAAATACTTCTGAATATGTTCTAAAAGTGAGAGTTCACTCAGCTTTCAATGACAACTCTTTAAATAATTTCATGGATTGTAGAATTAATTGATGTTCACATATTATCTGTTTGATCTACAGCATAACTGTGTTACACATAAAGAGTCAAGATTGGACTGGTGCTGGAAAAGCACAGCAGGTCAGGCAGCATCCGAGGAACAGGAAAATCAATGTTTCGGGCAGGAAATGTCCATCAGGATCCATTACTCCACCAGTCACGCAATTAGTGTAAATGTGTTGGATTCAATTTCTAAAATATTCAATTGCTTTTCTTTTTGCTGTTATGTAGAATGAAAGAAAGTCCAAATGGCTTCTTGAATAAACTCAAAATAATCGATTTACTATGAATAAGACATATTTTTAAACTAAATGGCAAACACTGCTCAACACCTAAACTATGATTCAAAATCAAAACTTTGCACTTTTCATCTCACACACAAAACACAAAAAATGACCATCTTTGTAGAAATGATGGGTTTTAAAAAATGGCAAAAGGGAAAAAAATGTGTCGGAGAAGGGTCAAAAAACAAATGATGATTCTCACATCCCCTGGATTTCCTGTTGCTGAAACTGAATACTGGTTGTTATAGATTAGTGATATGTCTAGTTCTGAATCCAAAAACTGGGTAATCATTAGAAATTGGTCACAATCCTGTCCTTTGGATTTTATTAGGTAGACAGAAATACAACTATCTAGAAGCTCTGTCAAGTTCCCAGAAATGTTTACTGAGAAGCAGTATATCAGGAGAGAGTCTTAGAGTTTCTGGGATTTTTTTATATTGGCTCCAGTGTCTTTAAAATAGAATTCTAATACCAGAAAGGGCGCTAGGCAACTAAAAGCATTGAGGTTTCCTAGTCCTTTCAAACTGAAGATTTTTCAGTAATTAAGGCAATCTTATATCTCCTTGAAAATCTTTCTTGACTATTTATCAAACGTCTTGGGATTTCTCATAAAGAGCAGGTAAATTACAGTATAAATTAAACTGTGGACTTCATTATAAACAAATTGCATGGTTAACAAGAAACTCTTCTCAATCCAGAGGAAGTCCAAACATTAACTAGTCTTCCAGGTTTTTTTCCAGATAGTCGTTTATGATAATTATGTATTCTCGATAATAAAGCTGGAATTCCTTCTATAAAAGGCAATATCTAGGGTCCTCAGATATGAATGACAATAAAAGCAGTATTCAAGGCTGCTTTGTGAAGTAACTACAAAAGCTATGTTGGCAGATCATAGAATGACAACAGTCATCAGAATGAGGAGGTTTGCCTGAATTCTGGTGCACTATGAAACTGTTTTCGTGAGATTGGGAGCAACTTTCAGCTGTAATGAAACCAAGAGCATAGGTACACTAACATGATGTTGGCTCCATGCTAACAGTTCATTGAAGTGTAAGGCAACCCATCATTTTCTACTGTAGAGTCCCTGAGAAGATACTGAGGCCTTCCTTGAGGCAGCTCCTGCCATTTTAACTTTGATTGATAAGGTTTAATATTTTGCTAATAATTTCATTCTTTTTTGCATCCACATTTACCTTAATTATGACTTTTTTAACAGTTTGGGCTTTTTGCTGTTTTCAAACAAAATCAACGTCACAGCATTTTTAATAAATGGATTTTTTTTTCTGTGACTAAATTGAGATAAGCTGAGAATTAGCCTCAGTCTTGTAAAGTCTTATACCTAATTCACACAAGTGAAACAGATTGCTTGCTAGATATTTTTAGGATTCTATGTCCTCATCTTCAGACTAAGCAAAGTATAGAAATGAACAAACACAGAGAGAAATTGCTGGAGAAACTCAATAGGTCTGGTAAAATAAATTAATGTTTCAGGTCCAGTTGTAATATTAAAGAGTTAACTTGCTTTGCTGACCTGCAGGAAATTGGATGTTCCGAGGCTAGAGTGCAATGCCTCTGATTTACAGGTAGATTGTAAGAAATGTACCCAGCTGTCTCCTATTATTTAGAGATAACTTACATTTGCATCATCTCCTATTCAGAAATTAATAAAAACATTACAGTTGGAATTCTGACTACTCCCTGCAGTTAAAAAAAATACGATTTGCAACAGATTTGGCCATTAAGGGATGATTTACATTACATTGTTTCTGGGGATGATGTTGTCACTGCATTGTGTCTTGAGTTGAATGTGACTGTGGGGGAGAGACTGGGGGTTGTCTTGTGGGCATTACTGACTGTGATGTAAAGACTTTGTATAAAGAAAGGACTGTTACTTTGTTCAAAGAGACCTCTTGATATGCTTCGCAAGCGTGGCGAAGAGTGTTAAGCGTTTCTCCACAGCTTGAAGTGCATTTTCTTAATAAAATCTTGGTTCTTCACAGACATTGGCATGTTGCAGTTGCATCAAGTGTGTAAGAATTTCAGAAGAAAAATAACTTAACATTTGGTGGCAGTGATGGGATTCCAACATACACAGAGCTTCCAGGTGAACTGAATAAATGACTGTGCCAGTTGTGTGAGATGGGTGGCCTACAAGATCAGATTTACCTTGATTTCTCTCCTTAACCTACCACTCAGTCAACCACTCAACCCCTGTCAGGACTCTGTGGTAATGGAATCTCTGTGGTAATTTATGCACTTGCACACCAATGAGTTTGCTTTCAGAATCATAAGTTACTGGAAATTCAGAGGTTAAAGTCCCCCAGGAAAAGAAGGTTAAATTCCTCCAGGAAAGGAGGTCAAAGTCCTCTGGGAAAAGGGCGTCAAACTCCTCTGTGAAAAGGATGGTTAAAGTCCTCTGGGAAAAGTGAGTTAAACTCCCATAGAAAAAGGAGGTTGGAGTCCTCTCGTGGTGAGGTTTGACAGTCTGAAACATAGTGCATAAGATTTTAAAAAAAGCTCCTGTGTCTATCTCTATCACCTTGCCTGTAGACTGGTTGTTAAGAGGAGAAATTCCCCATGTGAATGTCAGGATCCCAAAGTGGGTGTGGAGACTACAGGTGCTGGACTAGGATAGAGGCCCGAGAACATAGAGTGGAAGATAAATATTAACTGCTGTGCCTGTCTCTATCTCCTTGCTTTAGACCAGTTGTTAAGAGGAGAATTTCCCCACACGAATGTCAGGACCCCGAAGTGGATGTGGAGACTAAAAGACACTAGCATATAGAGATAAGTTAGGAAGTTGAGACTTTAAAAGTGGAACAAGCATTCCTATTACAGGTTTTAAATGCAACAATCTTTTATTTGCGTAAGTCTAGTCAGAACTCTTGATGAGCTTTGTTCTTGTAGCTTAAACAATGAACTATTGATATTTGGCAGTAGATAGGAAATTCACATGGAAAAGGTTGATGACTGTGACATATTGGGTCAATCAAGACCCAGATTTGTCACTGAAATATTAAGCAATACCTCAATGCTGCTTTAAGCTTTAGCTGTCTGTGTTCACTTTGTATGGTCAAAACTTGAAGCTGCCTATTATACCAGTAAAACTTGCAAAGATTGAAACTGTTGAAAAATGTAAGGGAAAACCATGCTAAAGACTTCCAACATTTTTAAAACCCAAGAAGAATGATGACCTGATACAACAGTATTGTCTTTATTCAGGGAATAAAGAATGAATTGACAGAGTATTTGTAATTACAGGGAACTGGTTTTATTTCACAGGGAATGGAGAGGTGAAACCCAAAATCCCTTTAAGTAACTGTTTTGCTTTATTTGAATTAGGATCTCAATTCAATGTGTTTTGTGGGCTATGAAATAGGGCAGATTTTGTTTTTACATTAATATTATACAAAATTAGATCTTTTTTTAAATTATCAAACATGTAACCTTAAAACAAATTAATTGAGGGCCTTGAGCTCCTGATTTGTTTGAAATTCTACAATGCCTGTGGTCATGCTTTAGCCAGATGAGAGTATTGTAGTAAAATATCTTTGCTGCTTTTTTTTAATTCAGAATGTTCACAAAAAGAAGTGTATTTTAATTTTCAGTAGGTCTGGCAGCATCTGTAAGGAGAGAAAAGAGCTGACTTTTCGAGTTTAACTGACCCTTTGTCAGAGCTTTGTCAAAGAGTCAGTTAGTCTCGAAACGTCAGCACTTTTCTCTCCTTACAGATAGAACATAGAACATAGAAGAATACAGCGCAGTACAGGCCTTTCGGTCCTCGATGTTGCACCGATCCAAGCCCACCTAACCTACACTAGCCCACTATCCTCCATATGCCGCTTAAATGCCCATAATGAGGGAGAGTCCACCACTGCTACTGGCAGGGCATTCCATGTACTCACGACTCGCTGAGTAAAGAACCTACCCCTAACATCTGTCCTATACCTACCTCCCCTTAATTTAAAGCTATGCCCCCTTGTAATAGCTGACTCCATACATGGAAAAAGATTCTCACTGTCAACCCTATCTAAACCCCTAATCATCTTGTTCATCTCTATCAAGTCACCCCAAAACTTCTTTTCTCCAATGAAAACAACCCCAAGTGCCTCAGCCTTTCCTCATACGATCTTCCTACCATACCAGGCAACATCCTGGTAAACCTCCTCTGCACCCGTTCCAGTGCCTCCACATCCTTCCTATAGTATGGCGACCAAAACTGCACATAATGCTCCAGATGTGGCCGCACCAGAGTCTTATACAACTGCAACATGACCTCAGGACTCCGGAACTCAATTCCTCTACCAATAAAAGCCAGTACGCCATATGCCTTCTTCACCGCACTATTTACCTGGGTGGCAACTTTCAAAGATCTGTGTACATGGACACCAAGATCCCTCTGCTCATCCACACTACCAAGTATCCGACCATTAGCCCAGTACCCCATCTTTTTGTTACTCTGATGCTGCCAGGCTTGCTGAGATTTTCCAGCATTTTCTCTTTTCGGTTTCAGATTCCAACATCCGCGGTAATTTGCTTTTACGCATTTCAATTTTGATGTTTTATTAAGATTTCAGAGAATATTAGAACTTGAGGCTGAGCTGTTTAAGTTCTTGCCCCCCCCCCCCCCCCTTTATATTGCAAATATAAAGAATGTTGAACTCTACCAAAGTTGTACAGTTACGAGTCTAAAAACATTGTAATTCTGACTGTTTTATTTGGGAAGTTTTGTTTGGAGAACATATTTTAATATATTCTGCATTTGTTTCCCACAAATATTAGAGATTTAAATCTGAACTGAAACTGCCTCTTCAATGGCTAAAGCACAGGAAACATTTTTTTGTTTTCTTACTGTTCCAGATTTTTGAAGTACTTTTACTGACAGCTTTCACATTAGCTAAGTATCAATTTGTCAAAGGAATATAATTTTTGACTAACCTGAATGAGTTCCCTCCAGGGTTTGATTTTAGGATAATTGATTGTTGTTTGTAAATGACTGAATTATTTAGGCAGTAAAACGTAGAAGTTTATGGATTGTATAAAACTTGAAAATGCCATAAATAGTAAACAGAGTAACAGACTTGAAGACAACTGAAAATGTTGAAATAGGCAGACACAATTTTGTGTTGTTAAATGCGTGACTTTCTTCATACTGGTACCCACCTTGGCAAGGAGGGAATGAGAAAAGAAATGCAAAGATGCTTTCAGAAGCTAACACTGTCTCTAGAGTTTCTCCATTCACAGGTAAAGCAGGCCTTTGGACCACCGTCGGCCCCACCAAAACCTGGTCTAACAGATTCAATCAGCTCCCCAGTCATGAGAATGAAAAGTGAAGAAGTTCGCAATGGTGAAGAGGAGGTCCATAGCTTTTTGTCAGTGGCCTTTCTATGGACATGAAACCACGTGAGCTTTACCTTCTCTTTTGATCATTTAAGGGATATAAAGGTTCACTGATCAAGCTAACATCAAAACAGCCAGTTGGTTTTGTTACATTTGACAGCAGAGCAGGAGCAGAAGCAGCAAAAGGAATGCTGCGATCACCTACCCTGCTGCTGTAGCTGCCGCACTTCACGCTCAGATGTACTGGTATCCTCCATCTGAAGCATCTCCGCAAGGATAGGAGTCTCGTCAGTTTTGTTAAATATTTAACTGTCCGAGTGTTGCACAAGGACAGACTGGATTTTGTTTTCAGGTTAGACTTTACTGAAGGAGAGTTTGAATAGCTGGCTCATTTCTACTCAACTTAGAGAGGGCGGAGTGGTCACTAAGGACTGTGGATTTAAGAACTTCACTGGTGAACACTTTTTTTTCCATATAGGAGGATCCTGGGGATCCTATCTATTGCGTGGGCTAGTGATTTTTGTTGTTATAATCATTGTATATTGTGCGGCAATAACTTGTTTGAGTGCTGGCTGTAAGATTCTTATGAATACATTGGTCGCGCTTTTCTCATCCCCCATCTAGGTGGTTATCATGGAATGGTAAAAAGACGGAAATTGATATGAAAGAGTTAACTTACTTTGCTGACCTGCAGGAAATTGGATGTCCTGAGGCTAGG
The DNA here is from genome assembly GCF_004010195.1 of Chiloscyllium plagiosum. NCBI lineage: Eukaryota > Metazoa > Chordata > Chondrichthyes > Orectolobiformes > Hemiscylliidae > Chiloscyllium > Chiloscyllium plagiosum. Next base: position 34,129,604 of record NC_057715.1, on the reverse strand, counting down.
GTGGGATGACTCTGACTTACAGAGAGATTGTAATAACTGTACCAGGCCATCTCCTATTATTAAGTGATAATTTACATTTGCATTATCTCCTATTCAGAAATCAATAAGAACATTATAGCTGGAATTCTGACTACTCCTTGTAGTTAAAAAAAAAGATTTGCAACAGATTTGACCATTAAGGGATGAATTACTTTACATTGTTTCTGGAGATGATGTGGTCACTGCATTGTGTCTTGAGTGGCATGTGGGGGAATGGCTGGGGATTGTCTTGTGGGCATTACTGACTGCGATGTAAAATTATGTATAAAGAAAGGGCTGTTCCTTTGTTCAGACAAACCACTTGATATACTTTTGCAAGCATGCTGAAGAGTGTTAAGCATTTCTCCACAGGTTGAAGTGCACTTGCGTAATAAAGTTTTGATTGTTTACAGAAGTTGGTGTGTTGCAATTGCATCAAGTGTGTAAGAATCTAGGGAGAAAAATAACTTAACACAGTGATCCTTCTTCAAAACCAGAAGATGTTTCAGCTTTATCTCCACAGATGCTGCCTGAACTGTTGAGTTTTTCCAGCAATTTCTGTTATTTCAGATTTCCAGCCCCTGCAGTATTTTTTTGTTTAAAATTCATTCACACAATGTGGGCATTGCTGGCTCAGTCTGCATTCATTGCCCATCCCTCATTGCCCAGAGGGCAGTGGAGAGGCAATCACGTAGCTGTGGGTCTGAAATCAAATGTAGGCCAGGCCGGGTAAGGACACTTGATTTCTTTCCCTCAAGGTAAAAACAACGACTGCAGATGCTGGAAACCAGAGTTTAGATTAGCATGGTGCTGGAAAAGCACAGCAGTTCGGGCAACATCCAAGGCGCAGTAAAATCGACGTTTCGGGCAAAAGCCCATCATCAGGAATACAGGCAGAGTGCCTGAAGGGTGGAGAGATAAATGAGAGGAGGGCGGGGGTGGGGAGAAAGTAGCATAGAGTACAATAGGTGAGTGAGGGAGGGGATGAAGGTGATAGGTCATGGAGGAGGGTGGAGTGGATAGGTGGAAAAGAAGATAGGCAGGTAGGACAAGTCATGGGGGCAGTGCTGAGCTGGAAGTTTGGAGCTGGGGTGAGGAGGGGGAAGGGGAAATGAGGAAACTGATGAAGTCCACATTGATGTCCTGGGGTTGAAGTGTTCCGAGGCGGAAGATGAGGCGTTCTTCCTCCAGGCGTCTGGTGGTGAGGGAGCGGCGGTGAAGGAGGCCCAGGACCTCCATGTCCTCGGCTGAGTGGGAGGAGGACTTGAAATGTTGGGCCACAGGGTGGTGTGATTGATTGGTGCGGGTGTCCCAGAGATGTTCCCTAAAGCGCCCTGCTAGGAGGCGTCCAGTCTCCCCTATGTAGAGGAGACCGCATCAGGAGCAATGGTTACAATAAATGACATTGGTGGATGTGCAGGTAAAACATTGATGGATGTGGAAGGCTCCTTTGGGGCCTTGGATGGAGGTGAGGGAGGAGGTGTGGGCGCAGGTTTTGCAATTCCTGCAGTAGCAGGGGAAGGTGCCAGGACGGGAGGGTGGGTTGTTGGGGGACGTGGACCTGACCAGGTAGTCATGGAGGGAACGGTCTTTGCGGAAGGCGGAAAGGGATGGGGAAGGAAATATATCCCTGGTGATGGAGTCAGTTTGGAGGTGGCGGAAATGTCGGCGGATGATCTGGTTTATGCGAAGGTTGGTAGGGTGGAAGGTGAGCACCAGGGGGGGTTCTGTCCTTGTTACGATTGGAGGGGTAGGGTCTGAGGGCGGAGGTGCGGGATGTGGACGAGATGCGTTGGAGGGCATCTTTAACCACGTGGGAAAGGAAGTTGCGGTCTCTAAAGAAGGAGGCCATCTAGTGTGTTCTGTGGTGGAACTGGTTCTCCTGGGAGCAGATATGGCGGAGGCAGAAGAATTGGGAATAGGGGATGGCATTTTTGCAGGAGGTAGGGTGGGAAGAGGTGTAATTCAGGTAGCTTGGGAGTCGGTGAGTTATCATTAATGGAGATGGAGAGGTCCAGGAAGGGGAGGGAGGTGTCAGAGATGGTCCAGGTAAATTTAAGGTCAGGGTGGAATGTATTGGTGAAGTTGATGAATTGCTCAACCTCCTCGCGGGAGCACGAGGTGGCACCAATGCAGTCATTAATGTAGCGGAGGAAGAGGTGGGGAGTGGTGCCGGTGTAATTACAGAAGATGGACTGTTTTTTGTTTCTTCCTCTCCCGATGTCCCCAACAGTACCCTTCCACCGACACTCTTATTCGTTTGGCCGAACTAGTCCTCACCCTTAACAATTTCTCCTTCGAATCCTCCTACTTCCTCCAGACCAAAAGAGTAGCCATGGGCACCCGTATGGGCCCCAGCTATGCCTGTCTCTTTGTTGGCTATTTAGAACAGTCCATCTTCTGTAATTACACTGGCACCACTCCCCACCTCTTCCTCCACTACATTGATGACAAAGAAGATGGACAGGTAGGACAGTTCAAGAGAACGGTACAGAGTTGGAGGTTTCGATCTGGGATGAGGTGGATGGAGAGGAGAAAAGGAAACTGGTGAAGTCAACATTGATGCCTTGTGATTGGTGGGTCCCAAGGCGGGAGATAAAGGGCTAACGATTCCCTATGGCTACTTCTGCTATGTGCCATAATTTTGTTGAAGGTACGACAAGCACCCCTAGTATGCATTTTAATGGGATGTTCCTGCAATTATGATGATCAAAGAGATGAAAGATCTGTGAGGAAACCTTATCGCTTAGCCCAGCATCATGATGACAAAGGACAAAATGTGGCAAGGCACTGAAAGTGCAGTTGCTGTCCTTCTGTACCAGCAAGTTAACCTCATTCGAGAATTCCATCCAAAGTCTTCAGTGAATACTTATCTGCTATGATCAGCTTATTAACATCATGCTGTGTCCTGCAAGAAAGTGAATACTATGCAGTGAAGTGTGCTGAGATCAAACACTCTAATTTCTTGTCTCAGCAACTCTGACTGGTGTACATTGATTAATGTGTAAAATGATCAGGGCCAGGACAGCTTTGTTCTTGCTCTTGAGATGCAGATGTCCAAGAATGCCTGTGGTAAAGTGTGTTTTGAAGAGAATACCATCTTCAACTAAGGATTACTGATCTAATCTTGATGTGGAGGTGCCAGTGTTGGACTTGGGTGGACAAGGTCAAAAGTCACATGATACCAGGCGATCATCCAACAGGTTTAGTTGAAATCACAAGCTTTTCGACTGTTGTTCCTTCATCAGGTAAAGTGAAGCAAAGCACACAGGCACAGAGTTTATAGGCAAAGAGATCACATGATCATAAAATTGATGTGAAGTGAAGTGTCAACAACTGAACAACAAGTGAAGGGATGACCTATGATCTAATTAATTGAGGCAGACAGACAATTACAAAAAAAAAAATTAAAAATAAGTTGGGGACAGAGACAAACCAAATGACTAGAATAACATGATGGGTAAAAGAGTCACATGCCCAGAGTCTAACCAAAGCAACAAAATCCAAAACTGTATGAATGATTTAAGGTAGAGAGATCATAACAAGTCATCAATGTGGTGGTGTCAAAACAGAAGAGTAAGGGAGATTTTACAAATACAAAACAGTGTGGTAAGGTCATACGTAGGGCGACATGAACCCAAGATCATGGTTGAGGCCATCTGGATGTAGGTTTGCTCACTGAGCTGGAAGGTTCATTTCCAGACATTTTGTCATCCTACTAGGTAACATCTTCAGTGGGCTGCCAGGTGAAACACAGCTCAAAATTCCTGCTTTCTATTTATATGTTTGGGTTTCTTTGGGTTGGTGATGATATTTCCTGTGGTGATGGCACTTCCTGTTATTTTTCTCAGGGAGTGGTAGATGGGTCTAACTTGATGTGTTTGTTGATAGAGTTCTGGTTGGAATACCATTCTTCTGGGAATTCATGTGTATATCTCTGTTTGGCTTGTCCCAGGATGGATGTGTTGTCCCAGTTGAAGTGGTGTCCTTCCTTATCTGTATGTATGGATGTATGTATATATGTATGCTGAGATATTTGTATCATCGATAGTCACAGGTGAGGTGCTGGAATACTGGAGGTTGGCAAACGTGGTGCCATTGTTTAAGAAGGGTGGTAAGGTCAAGCCAGGGAACTATAGACCAGTGAGCCTGACATCAGTGGTGGGCAAGTTGTTGGAGGGAATCCTGAGAGACAGGATGTACATGTATTTGGAAAGGCAAGGACTGATTAGGGATAGTCAACATAGCTATGTCTGTGGGAAATCATGTCTCACAAACTTGATTGAGCTTTTTGAAGAAGTAACAAAGAGAATTGATGAGGGCAGAGTGGTAGACATGATCTATATGGACTTCAGTAAGGCATTTGACAAGGTTCCCCGTGGGAGACTGATTAGCAAGGTTAGCTCTCACGGAATACAGGGAGAACTAGCCATTTGGATACTGAACTGGCTCAAAGGTAGGAGACAGAGGGTGGTGGTGGAGGGTTGTTTTTCAGATCAAAGTCTGTGACCAGTGGAGTGCCACATGGATTGGTGCTGGGTCCACTACTTTTTGTCATTTACATAAATGATTTGGATGCGAGCATAAGAGGTACAGTTAGTAAGTTTGCAGATGACACCGAAATTGGAGGTGTAGTGGACAGCGAAGAAGGTTACTTCAGATTTCAACAGGATCTTGACCAGATGAGTCAATGGGCTGAGAAGTTGCAGATGGAGTTTAATTCAGATAAATGCGAGGTGCTGCATTCTGGGAAAGCAAATCTTAGCAGGACTTATACATTTAATGGTAAGGTCCGAGGGAGTGTTGCTGAACAAAGAGACCTTGGAGTGCAGGTTCCTAGCTCCTTGAAAGTGGAGTCACAGGTTTAACATCCTATTAAATCTCCTTTGAACCCTTACCAAAGCTTCCACATCCTTCTTGTAATGCGGTGACCAGAACTGTATGCAATACTCCAAGTGTGGCCATACCAGAGTTTTGTACAGCTGCAGCATGACCTCATGGCTTCGAAAATCAATCCCTGTCCCAATAAAAATTAACACACTGTATACTTTCTCAACCACCCTAACAATCTAGGTGGCAACTTTAAGGGATCTATGTACCTGGACACTGAGATCTCTCTACTCATCTAAACTACCAAGAATCTTACCATTAGCCCAGTACTCTGCATTCCTATTGCTCCTTTAGAGACCACAGTTCCTGTTCCCTCAATGCATTGGGAGTGCTAAGGCAGTAATCTGACTGTGGCAGTCCCTTTGGCCTTCATTAAGATATATTAAAATTCAAGCACTTGGAACACAATGGAGTTCATCAAAGAAAAGAGAAAATCAGGCAGCCAAAGCAGCTTTGTGTAGAGAGGGCTTATATAGATTTCTGAAGAAGATTCATTCGACTCGATACATTAACTCTGATTTCTCTCCACAGGTACTGCTAGACGTGCTGAGTATTTCCAGCCATTTTTGTTTTTGATTTTGTTTCTGATTTCCAGCACCTGCAGTTCTTTCAGATTTCTGCTCTGTGTAGTAATTATAATGTGGTCAGCCAGCTGGACCTCATAAAATATGAGTTTCCTGATTGGGTCTACTCGTCTTGCCCAATCAGAGAGACCAGTGAGTGTGGTAGGATATGGCATCTGTGGAGCTATTCCACTCTGTACCATCAATGGGTGACATTGTCCTCTCTATCCTTATTGTTCCCTGTGCATCATGCAATGTGTATTGGAACTGCTGCATAACCCTGTAAATAAACTGTCCTCACATTATGTGGTATGTTCATTTCAATGATATGAAAGCCTCTATTTCTGCAATGGAAATCCAACTGTGGCCTAACAACATCATAGTATTGACATCATTGGGAAGTGCGTACGATTATGGTTGATATATGATATTAAAATGACAGTCATTCCCCACACTCAAGGACCTTCACACACCACCGATGAATGAATACTTTCACTGCTTGTTCAGTTTTCAATAATGCCTCCAGAATCGAAAAAACATCCATATTGTGCCTTCTATAATTGTGTATGACGTACCTGTTCTGTTCAGGTGGTCGTGGCTTACTTCCTAAAACACGAGAGAATGAAATGCTTGCTTGAAACATTCTGTTGCAAGAAAACAAGGTGTCACATTTCATTCAGAATCAACAGTGAAACAATTGGACCCCATGAAGATTAGTCCAATGTATATCCAATTGACTAGTGCAGCTTTTAGATGATGATCCTCCAGTATGTTTAGTCAATAGATATCAAGACTGCCGCTGATGTTCTTTATTTTCCCTTGTAGAGGTAGAAGCAACTTATCTGTTAAAGATAACTACCCTACTTACATTCAGTTTTGTTCTTAGCATAAGTCTAGTCTGACATGAAATACTGTAACTAGGTTGTGGATTCATCATTAATAATTCAAACAAAGAGAAGTCCATGATGCAATCACAGCCTTAAAATTCACAATCTCCTGCCACTGAAGTGGAAGGTTGGGTTGTGAATGTGAACAGTTTTAATTATACTGAGAAGAGATGACAATGATGGCAAAGAAGGGACAAGATAACAGAAAGCATACATTTTTTGCAATTCATTCCTTTCTAGTTTTTCAAGTCGATCCACTGCTATCCTTTTAAATGATGATTAGTGCCTGGTAGCTATGGTTTGCTGGAGAAGATGTCAAAGATGTTACAGATTAATTGAAAGCAATGCAATGGATCACAAAAAGGATACAGAGGCATAAAACTGAAAAGCATTGAAGTTGAGTTTGACATATATAGAACCATAATTAGACCACACTTGGCATACTGTGCACAGTTCAGCTCTCCATATTATAAAGAAGAATAGAAAGGCACTGAAGAAGGTTCAAAAAATATTTACAATGATGGGACAAACTGAGAGGTTATAACTGTCAGGAAAGTTTGAACAGCATACAGCTCTTTTCTTCAGAAAAGAGAAGACTAAGAGATGCCTGATTGAGGTCTTTAAATTATGGATAGGACGCTGGAGGGGGAAGGTGGATTAACACATTGGAAATAAAGGAGTGGTTCTTGTCCTATTTGTCCTGATACAATAAGATGAAGATGGATTGGAGGACTTTTGTGTGGAACTTAAACACTGGCATTAACCAGTTTGATTCAACAGCCCTTTCCAAAGCCAGGCATGATATTTCGTCCTTCTGCTCAATGGTACTTCTCACTGGCATGGATTACCTGGGACCACCTCCTCTCTCATCTGGGATTTTTCACTGTGCACAGGTGATTGGTCTCTATCGTATGTTCTTCCTATTTAACCTTTGCACTTGGAGGGATCAAATCTATCGTAACTGCCAACTTAGGTACGATGTGGAATTCCATTACTGTTCTGTAACAGTTGCTGGTCCTACCTATATTGTCATGGGCGAATGAATCAACGACAGGTTGATTTGTGAAGGTGAGATCAATTGGATTATTCTCTCTTGTTGGCCCTCTCACCACTGGCTACAGACCCTAGCATTTACCCCACCCTACTAGCGTCCATTGCTATCTTGCCTGCATTGGTACATCTCCCACATCTGCCAAGTATCATTGATGCCATCCATTTGTCCTTACAGGATGACCTGTCAATTTCATCAACAATAAAGGATTGCTATCAGAATTATTTATGCAGAAAATTGGAATTTTGAAGTGTTAGTTCCTCTTGCGGAGCATAATGGGGGAAATCATGTTTTGTATTTTTCAGCAAGTGTTTTCAGAACACATGAATTCCAATGAATTCCACAGATTCACCCCTCTTTGGCTGAAGAACTTTCTCCTTATCTCTGTTCTAAAAGGTCTTCCCTTCACCCTAAGACTGTGCCCTCAGGTCCTCGTCTCTCTGACCAGTGGAAACATCTTCCTAATATCTAATCTGCCCAGGCTATTCAGTATTCTGTATATTGCAATTAGATCCCCCCACATCCTTCTAAACACCATTGAGTATAAACCCAGAGTCCTCAAATGTTCCTCATATGTTAAGCTTTTCATTTCTGAGACCATTCTCGTGAACCTCCTCTGAACATGCTCCAGGATCAGTATATCCTTCCTGAGATATGGGGCCCAAAATTGCACACAATACTCCAAGTGTGGTCTGACCACATTTCGAGGCCAGGTCATTGAGTATATTTAAGACTGAGATAGATAGGTTACTGAGTATCAAGTGGATCAAGGGTTACGGGGAGAAAGTGGGAGAATGGAGTTGAGAAACTTATCAACCATGATTGAATGGTGGAGTCGACTCAATGGTCTGAATCGCCGAATTTCTGCTCCTATGTCTTATGGTCTTATGGTCTTAGTTGGGATTATGTGTGGGGCATGGCATACATTAAATGATAAGAGAATGTTGTATCTTCTGCAGTTCAACAATCACCAGTGACTTTTATCTGCATGCAGATTGTGTAAACCAACTACAATGAAGAGGACACATTCCTGGAGACACTTAGGGATGATATTCTAGGGAAGCATATTAAAGGGCCAACTAGAAAAGAGGTTATTTTGGACCTAGTGTTATGCAATGGAAAAAGGCCAATTAATAATCCTGAGGTTAAAGAACATTTAGAACTGAGTAACCATGATAGAATTTTATATTATGTTTAGAGGTGTGATAGTTCAATCTAAAGCAGGAGAACTAATTTGAATGAGGGTTATTATGAAGGCATGAGACATAAATTGGCTGAGGTGGATTGGGGAATACATTAGAAGGCATAATTGTGCATCGGCAATGGACAGTCATAAAATAAATGACTTATAGAAACTATAGATTCCTTCTTGATGCAAAATTTTTAAAAAGATCAATCAACCATGGCTAAAAAAGAAAGTTAAGGATTGTATAGATTAAAAGAAAAGGTTTATAATGTAGCCAGAAACAGTAATGAAGATTGGAAAGATTATAAAATACAACAGAGGATGATTGAGATGTTGATAGTGAAAGGAATGATATAATAAAAATACATTTTAACAAACAAAATACAAATAGGCTGTAAAAGCATCAAGCTATACATAGAAAGAAAATGCTTAGTTAAAACAAATGAGGACGTATGAAAAGCAGAGTTAGGAGAATATATTATGGGGAATAGACAATGGCAGAGACAGTTAACCATTATTTTGTGTCAGCTTTACTGAGGCAGATACAAGAAAAGTTCAACAATTGGAGATCTGAATGACTTGGTGAGAATGAGTTGTTGAAGGAAGAAGGTTGAAATTAAAAAGGCTGCAAGTTGATAAGTCCTGGAGATCTGATAGTTTACATTCCCAAGTGTTAAAATTAATGGCAAGAGAAATAATTGCTATATTGATAATTATCTTTCAAACTTCTATAGATTATGGAAAGTTTCCTGCAATATGGAGGAGCAAGGGGTAAAATAATAGGCATCAGACCCATCAGCTTTATATCAGTAGGAGGGAAATTGCTAGAATATGTCATAAAGGAATTGATAAATGGACACTTGGATAAAAATGATTTCGTTGGGTGTAGTCAGCATAGATTTGCAAATTGAAAATCATGTTTGACCAATTTGTTGAAGTCTTTGAGCTAATTTAATAAAGTGGAGTCAAAGGATACATTAGGTATTTTTAAGCAACTGACACAGTTCTGAAGCAGATGGGACTTGGACATTGGTGTCCTGGCATAGAGGTGGCATATTTTGATATTCAGAAGGCTTTTGGATAAGATTTCCCACAGTCGATTGGTTTCCAAAATCAAAGCAAATGGTATCAGAGGCAATCTGCTGGCATAGATCAGAGAGTAAGAATAAATGATTCATTCCCATTTTGGTAGACTATGACTATAACAATGATCAGAAATTGGTCTCCAGCATTTACAATACATATTGATGATTTGGACATAGGCATCAACTGAAATATTTCCAAATTTTAGATGATGCAGAGCTAAGTGATTGCATAGGTTGTGAGAAAAATGAAAAACAGCTTCTGAAGGATTTGGACAGGATTGTGCCAGTACATTACAAATGGAAAATAAATTGAAAATTTGAGGTTGGATGAAATAAATGTTAATGTGCAAAGAGACTTCGATGTCCTTGTCCATAACTCACTAAAGGCTAACATGCAGGTGCTCAAAAGGCTATTAGGAAGGCTAATGGAATTTTTGCATTTATTGCAACAAGGTTTAAGTACAAAAGTAGTGGAGTCATGTTTCAATCATGTAGGAGATTGCTTGAGCTGTGCCTGGAGTACTGTGTTTAATTTTGGGGGTTTGTTTATTTCAGGAAAAATATTATTGTCTTAGAAGAAGTACAATAAAGGTTCACCAGATTTGTTCCTAGGATGGTGGGAGCATCCATTGAAGAGATATTGGCAAATTGGACCTGAATTTTCTAGAACTTTGAAGAATAAGAAATGATCCGATGAAAACAACATCATATTTAAAGTGATAGGTATGGTAAATGCAGGTAAGGTACAATTTAAAATGGAGGGGATGTCACTTCAGATCTAGAAGGGCAACCAGAACTATACACAGTACTCCAAAAATGGCCTCATTGAAGTCCTGTCCAACCTTATTGTGATGTCGCAACTCTTTTAATCAATGGTCTGAGCAATGAATACAAGTGTGCTAAACAACTTCTTAACTACACCTAGATCTCCCTGTTCGACAACAATACCCAGAGCCCTGCCATTAACTGTAAAAGTCCTGTTTGTTTTACCAAAATGCAATACCTCACATTTATCCAAACTAAACTTATGATCTGGATTGTCAAGAGGCTCAAGGGTTATGGGGAGAAAGCAGGAGAATGGGTTGAGAAACTTAGCAGCCATGATTCAATGGTGGAACAACAGGCTGAATGGCATAACTTCTGCTCCTATGTCTTATGGTCTTAAACACCATCAGCCACTCCACAGCCCATTGGCCCAATTGATCAAGATCCCTTTGTAATCTCAGATGATCTTCTTCACTGTTGACTAGACCACCAATTTTGGTATCATCAGCAAACTTACTAACCATGCCTCCTAAATTCTCATCCAAATCATTTATATAACTTACAAATATAAGTGGACCCAGTACTGATTCCTGTGGAACACTAGTGTTCACAGGCCTCCAGTTCAATAAACAACCCTCCACTGCTACACTCTGTCTCCTACCATCAAGCTCTAATTGGCAAGCTCTCCCTGAATCCTATGTGATCCAACTTTACCCATCAGTTTACGAGGCTAAATAGTGTCTATCACTCCACCCTTATCAATCTTTTTGATTGAATCATCAAAAAACTAAATCAAGTTTTTGAGTCACAATTTCCCACAAAAGAGCCACGGCTATCCCTAATCGTGCCTTACCTCTCCAAGTTCTTGTAAATCCTAACTCTCAGAATCCCCTCCAACAATTTACCCATCACTAATATCAAGCTTGGCTTCTCCTTACAGTCTTTCTTAAGTAAAGACACAACATTAGACACCCTCCAATCCTCCAGCTCCTCACCTGTGGCTGTAAATAATACAAATATCTCTGGCAGGGTCCCCATAATTTCTTCTCTAACTTCCCATAACATTTTATTTCAGAAGGTTGTGAATCTTTGGTTAGTATCCACCTCAGAGAGCTGTGAATGTTCAGTATTCGGGAATATTTAAAGTAGAAGTTAATACATTTTTGAGTGTCAATGTAATGGGGATAGTGTGTATAAAAGACATTGAAGTGTTTCATTAGCCATGATCGTACTAAATGGCCAGCAGGCTTGATGGGCTGAATGGGCTAATGCTGTTCCTATTTTTCTCTACTCATAATTAACACAGCAAGGTTAATATTTGATATTTAAATAATAGAACTGAATGAATATTTTGGTTTAGACACCTTTGAACCAAAATTAGACTGTAGACAGATTTTCAAGCTGAGTTTGTTATTTGACAAATAGCACTGTCAATATTAAAACTGGCCAAACTTGGAAATAACCAGTTATAGCTTGGGTTAGCAAATTTAAAAATTGCCATTTTCAGGTGCAGTTTTAATGTGATTTGTGTTGTGTTATTGCTTTACACATACTGCATATTCCATTTATTATAGTTTTAAGAGTCATCTTCGTAAGTTACCCAAATAATCAGCATTCCCAAGAGAGAAGCATTTCCGTGTCTAGTTTTACTCCCAGCAAAGAATGCAATTTAAAATCTGAAGCAAATGTTTGGAGGGCCAATTGAATTGAGAATGCACCTGAGAAACATTCCTCTTTCTGGAACATTTGCCTTTAATAAGAGCATCATAAAATTGTAGAATTACTAATCTTGCCCATCATGCTTTTGATAGTCTTCAGTAGAGTTATCCAATTAAACACACTTCCCTATTATGCTGTAATTTATTTCACTTCAGTGTTTTACTCCTGTTGAGTTCTTCCCATCATACTTTTCAAGCCTTGGATTCCTGATGAATACAACCAGTATAAGAAAAAACCCTGTGTCCTATTTCACTTCTGGTACTTTTGCCAATCACCTAAAACCTGTGTTGTTCAGTTGCCATACCTGATGAAATATGATTTTCAAGATGTTAGTCCATGTAAAGTGCGACTTTGAGTGTGAGCAGCAGCTAAGGTAAGACAGTTTGTTTTAAAATTACTTACCGGTAGCGGGCAGCGGTGTTTTTTTCCTCTTCACAGAAAGAGCGGGAGCAGCAGGGGGAAGTGACGAAGACGAGAGGGACAGCCGGGTAGGTTTTTTCCCTATAAAAGCGCGCAGGAGAAGAACCCGAGGCACTACAGAGGTTGTGACTCCCACCCGCCCTCCTCCTCTAACCTAAATAATAAGACCCGTTGTGGTAAGTAGGTAAGTGCTGCATTTTGCTTGTTGTATTCTTTAGACCCAGTTTTTTTTAAAAAAGGTTACTTTCAGAGGGATGTGGCAGTGAAGGCAGTGCAATGTTCCTCTTGCAACATGTTTGAGGTGAGGGATGCCATGGACGTCCCTGCTGATTACACTTGCAGGAAGTGCACCCATCTCCAGCTCCTCCAAGACCGTGTTAGGGAACTGGAGCTGAAGTTGGATGAACTTAGGATCATTCGGGAGGCAGAGGGGGTCATAGATCGGAGCTTTAGGGAAGTAGTAACTCCAAAGATGGCAGATAGATGGGTGACAGTGAGGGGGACTGGGAGGAAACAGCCAGTGCAGGGACCCCCTGCGGCCGTCCCCCACAAGAACAAGTATACTGTTTTGGATCGTTGGGGGGGGGGGGGGACTTACCAGGGGTAAGTAACGGGGCCCAGGCCTCTGGCACGGAGCCTGTCCCCGTTACTCAGAAGGGAAGGGTGAAGAAGAGCAAAGCAGTAGTAATTGGGGACTCGATAGTTAGGAGCACAGATAGGCGGTTTTGTGGGAACGAGAGAGACACACGTTTGGTATGTTGCCTCCCAGGTGCAAGGGTACGTGACGTCTCTGATCGTGTTT